>NC_141685.1:1622346924-1622721608 GCF_964263255.1 Lissotriton vulgaris | reverse complement strand
GGAAGGGGGGTTAATTTAAAACTGTTGTCTTGGAACGTTAATGGTCTGGGTGACAAAATCAAACGTGGTGTTGTACTTCAATTCATTAGACGTCATTCCCCTGATATAGTTCTGCTACAGGAGACCCATTTGATAGGGAACGCTTGTAAGGCTCTTGATAGACGAGGCTATCGGTTGGTAGCGCATGCTGGGTTCACATCGGCCTCCAGAGAAGTCGGCATCATGGTTAAATCCTCCCTACCCCTTGACATTGATGAAGTTGTCCTCGACGATAGAGGCCGGTATGCTGCTGTCTCTGGGCGGTGGGAGGGGAAGCTGCTCACGATTGTTGCTGTTTATATTCCCCGGGCTCCAGGCTACTACATACGCCGATCTTGGAAGGACTCTCCTAGGACTTCCGGATGGTATCCTTATACTAGGTGGCGATTTCAATTCGGTGGTCTCGGGAGAGTGTGACCGGCTACCCCCTAGGGTCCTGCCGGCGTCTCAGCTGTGGCTGCCTGAGTTGCTTGAGACTCTCAGGTTGGTGGATGTCTGGCGGATGTTGAATCCCACGCAAACTCAATACACTTTCCACTCTGGAGCCCACGGCAGCCTCTCGAGAATTGACTAATTTCTGATGTTGGCTGCCCATACCCCCTTGGTGCGTGGGGTTCGTCATCTTCCCAGGGGCATTTCTGACCATTCCCCCTTGATGCTTGAGGTTTGGGTGGGATATTTTGGTGGGAGTAGGATTCCCCCCATTCCTCCTTGGCATTTTTGGAACCCTAAACTTCGTTCTGACCTTCTCAAGGCCATTGACTGTTATTTTAATGAGAATGAGGGGTCCGTTTCTTCCCCTATTTTCTTGTGGGAGGCCTTCAAGACTGTAGTAAGGGGCTCTGCACTGTCCTTCATTGCTGCTGATAAGAAGGCCAAGAGGGAAAACTTGTTAGCCCTTGAGGCCGGCATCACCTCACTTGAAAGTGGATTGGGGGGTGACGATACCCCTGCAATCTTGCACTCCTTAGCGCTGAAACAGGCTGATTACAGGGCCCTGGTTACCGATGCTGCTAAGGTTAAGCACAGGAATCAACTGGGCAGGATCTATGATGTGGGAGATAAGGCTAGTAAACTTCTGGCATGGTTGGATAAGTCTGAGAGAATAAGTCGTGTGGTGCCAGTGATCGCCCGTGTGACTTGGGAATGCGTGTCTGACCCAGGTGAGATTATTGACTGCTTTATTGACCACTTTCAGACGGTATACCGCTCCGTGAGTGATAGAGACGAGTTTGACTCCCGCTTGCTTCTGCGCGATATTGCGCTGCCCTGTGTGTCGGAAGAGGATAGGTCCGCTTTGGATGCGCCCATAACGGTGGATGAGGTTGCTACCGCTATCCGGTCCTTGCGTTCGAGTAAGGCTAGGGCGCCGAATGGTCTACCCATCGAGCTCTACAAGCTACGGCCTGACAAGATGGCAATTTATCTGCGCAATATGTTCGTTGAAGCCTTTGAGGTTGGTCTCCTTCCCCTTGATCAGCGTTTGGCCACTATAGTCGTCATCTACAAGGAGGGTAAGTCTCGTGATCAATGCACTTCTTATCGCCCTATTTCGTTGCTCAACGCTGAGCCTAAGATCCTGGCTAAAGTCCTAGCGAATCGCTTGCTAACGGTGATCTGTGACCTGATCCATCCGGATCAGTCCGCTTCATTCCTCATCGGAATACGGCGCTTAATCTTCGCAGACTCCACGGTGTTCTCGCGAGAGCTGGGACGCTGACTGAACCCACCATTTTGGCCTAGCTGGATGCCACTATGGCCTTCGACACTATGGAGTGGCCTTATTTGTGGGCAGCCCTCTCGAAGTTTGGTTTTGGTCCTAACTTCATTGCGTGGGTGCAGCTCCTGTATGAACGTCCGTTGGCCCAGGTAGTTGTTAATGGCAGAGTTTCTGGATCGTTCCCGCTGGGACGCGGCACCCGACAGGGTTGCCCGCTCTCCCCCTCCTGTTTGCTCTGGCATTGGAACCGTTGGCTGCGTGGCTCCGGTGGGAGCCTTCGATTAAAGGGATCCGGTGGGCCCCGGACCTTGAGGATCGCGTCTCTCTTTACGCAGACAATATCCTTCTTTACTTTACTTCCCCTCAGAAGTCCCTTAACATCCTTTTTGACGTCCTCACCTCCTTTGGGAAGAACTCGGGGCTCGTAATTAACTGGACCAAATCGTGTATATACGTTATAACGGGGGTGTTGCCTCCACTACCCCGTAGATTCCCGATCCAGGTGGCGGAGACTGGGTTCAAGTATTTGGGAATTTTTATTTCCTTTGACCCCTCTGTACGTTATGACCGCAATCTATAAGTTCCTCTTCGGCGCCTTAAACTAGACGTCCAGCGGTGGCACGGCTTGCCCTTGTCCCCACTGGGACGCGCGGCTCTTTTAAAAATGATGTCCCTCCCTAGATTTTTATACGCTCTACAGAATTTCTTTGATCCTGTTCCCTCTAGCTACTTTCGTGAGGTTGAGGGGCTCCAGAGGCAATTGATTTGGGACGGACGGGCTCGTATCTCCTTATCCAAGCTCATGTTGCCATGGTATGATGGTGGCATAGCCCTTCCGGACATCAAGCCTTACTACTGGGCCTCACAGTTGAGTGCGGTCAACCATGTGACGTATTCCCCGGGCCCCGTTCCTGCCTTCGCAATGGACAAATTACTGTTGCCGGGTGGCAACTTCAATAGGGCTTTGTATTCGAAGGAGCCATTCCGACTCCTGACTGGACCTACAAAATGTGCTGTTCGTGCGTGGAGAGATGCGACTGTGGCTACGGGCTGGGGTGATAAGATGACACGGCTGACTCCATTGTATGACTCTGAGAGATTGGGCAGCCTGTGGCGGTCGGAAGGGTTTGATAGATGGGATATGATCGGTATTAGCAAGGTGGAGGATCTTTGGTTCAAGGGTGCAGTTAAGTCCTTTGAGGCCCTTAAGGTGGAGTACCAGCTTGACGACAGGGAATATTTTCGATATCTTCAGGTGCGCCACACCCTGCTCTCTGTGTTCCCTCCCGGGACGGAGATTCCCCAATCGTCGCCGCTCGAGGATCGTATTCTGGATGGCCACGTGCCTGATAGTACGATTTCCTTGATCTATAAAAAGCTCATTAATACTAGAGCTGATCTTCTGGTGCAGCTTCGGGCCTCCTGGATTGCGGACGGCCTTGAGCTAGATGACGAGGATTGGCAGATAGCGATTGCCTCCCCCAAAGAGGTGGCTATTCCAGCTCGCCTTCGTTTTGTGCAGTTGAAGATCCTCCATCGAAGTGTACATGACTGGTACGCGTCTGGTCCGAATGGGATACTTGAGTGATGGACTGTGTAAGCGTGGCTGTGGCATGAGTGGCACCTTTCTCCACATCATCTGGGAATGTCCGGTGGTATCCGCTTTCTGGTCCAGAGTGCATGACATTATGGGGCGGGTCACCGGGATCTCTCTTTTGCCTAAGGCGCGTTGTTGCCTGCTTAATGTCTGGGAGCCGACGGACTGCACTGCCGCTCAGAGCTTTTGGGTAACTCTTGGCAACATGGTTGCCAAGAGGGACATAGCGCTACTCTGGGGTTCTCATAGACCGCCTGGGATAATAGCGTGGAAGGAAAACATGGACTGGTGCATGTTTCGGGAGAAGACGGTCTATGAGGCTCGGGGCCACCCCAGGAAGTGGGGCAGGATTTGGTCACAGTGGAATGAGTACCGTGGAGATATCTGCTCCCCTCCACTCGAATACACCGCTGATATCCCTTTGTCCCCGTAATTGGCGTTCCTGAAGGCTGACTGATAAATCTTCTTTGTGATCCTCTTCACCATCCCCCCGCCCCTCGATAATAGTCACACACGTTTTTTGGAAACTGACTCCCTCCTCCTCTCCGCCCGCATCCTAGATATTGCTCTTACCATGTGAGTGTTTGTGTTGTTTGTTCTTGTTTTCATCAAAAATATAAAACGAAACCTGGTTGATCCTTTCTTTATGGTGTTTTGATGCCAGTGTACCGACATGTTGCGATTTATGGCCTCAATGATATACTGTGCTGTCTGGTATCCAGACCTTTTGTTATAGCGGCCGGCCCGATTGGGTTGTAGGCAGACACTGTGTACTGTGCAATCTAAAAATAAAGGTTTTAAAAAAAAAAAAATTCCAAGCTACAGCCTTTCCACAGGTGAGTTACAATCCAGTCTTCTACTCTTGTATTTATTTGCAGCCGCAAATGGGGTATGAAGTACCTTGCTCTCTGGGACATGAAGATGCTTGCTCCTGGTCGATCTCCATAACTGTTAGGTCCCTATTGAAGGAAAGGGGACCTACTGCTAAAATTGGAAAGGCTGATCAAATCCAGACATTAGAATTTGAGAGATTGTTGAAAAGTCCCTACAGCATATGCAGGTCTTCTTTGTAAATTTTAGACAAGATGGACACCAAAGGCTTCCCCATATAGGTTGAGCAGGGTGAGACATTGGGGCACCAAAGTTTGTCGATCGACCAGGAAAAGCAGGCCGTCGTCTGCAGATAGCGTGATTCTTTCCACTGACCAATTGTCCCAAGACCACCAACGAATTGGACATTGTAGTAAAGGAGCTATGCCAGGGGCTTGATCACTAAAGCAAAAAGTAGAGGGGAGAGGGGGGTGGAAAATGGATCCTTTAACTTGGGCTTGTGCAAAGGGTTGGCAATAGAGTACCTCAGTGAGTCTACAAAGATAAGCTCCCAGCCCAGCAAGTTCCAGGGCACTATGCCGAAAGAACCAGTCCTCTGTGTTAAGGGCTTTCTCGAAATCTAGTAGGAGCAGCACGGCAATATGGTGGAGTTGAGTTGTGCAAGAGAGTGCCACTTGGACACACTTAATGCAGTGCCAAATACTCCGCCTCAGCTTAAAACTGCTTTGGTTATGGTGGTTCAGGCAGTGAAGGGCATATTGCAAACGGTTGGCTAGAATTTTGGCAAATACTTTACTAAATTAATTAATTAGTTAAAAGGGCCTATAAGAGGAGGAGTGGTCTGAAGGGTGGCCCGGCTTAGGGATGACCACTTTGGAGGCCAAATGAAGTTCCAAGGGAAAAACGACCTTAGTGTATAATAAGAGCAGGAAGGGTGCCAATTCAGTGTTGAACTTCCAGTACTATTCCACTGGAAATCCGTTTTGCCGATCTACATGCCAGACAGTATGGCCTATATCTCGCCCACCATAATGGGTTAGTCCAGGTCATGGGCCAATGAAAGAGGAATTGAATGAAGCAGAATTTTTGCCAGCAAAGGACATTCCAGCTCTCAAAGGGGCTCTCAAAGGGGCCTTGGTCTGTGGGCATGCACGTCTCTGTAAAAGGTAGCAAAGGGCTGAAGAATGTCAGGAGTGTGCGTCAGCCACCAGATCTCCACCTCTATAATCTGGGGTGTTATTCTAATAGCAATGCCCCTGGTTGACAACCAGTGTAGAAGCTCCATGTTCATATACTTTTCCCATCTTTACCCTCCAACACTGTCAGGCCTTCTCCAACTAAATCTGCTGCTTGAGGCCCCCAGCTGCCACTACACGTCGAGCACTTTTGGTGAGGGACGTTCTAGGTCCCGATGTTCAAATGTACAAATCTGAGCTGTAACCTGCACTAGTTTCTCCCTCACTCTGCCCCTGATTAACCCTCTCACCAGTCCCCTAATTACGTGAAGGGGACTGTCTGGAGCGGGCGCCTGGGCTACCCATCGACTGTGGAGGGGCACATGCGGACTCTATCCCTGGAGGCCTAGGGATAACTAATTCCACCTGCTAGAACGAGGACATACACACCCAGTGTGGTACTGGGGCAGGGAACGTAGGCTGAAATCCACAGGTTTGGACCAGGACACAGAATATTGAGGAGTGACTCCAAGAGAGAACCCGCCTGGGGGACCAGGGGACTGGTTGAGCACCTCACTGAGCGGAGCCACGACCACCGAAGGGACCCAGGGGAGGGCCCTGTGAGCCTTGAGGACTGTGGGGTGGCCGGCCTCTACCGAGAAGTACGAGGAGGACACCTCGCATGAGGAACATCGTGCAGCATCTCTGGCAGGAGCTGAGGACTGGAGGAGAAATGGTAGGAGGCTGTCGTGGTCACTGGACTTGTGGAGAGGACGATAATGGGAAAGCCGCAGGACAAGCAGGGGGTGCACCCCCGGAACAAGGAGAGGAGGCAATGGATCACCGGAAGACAGCGGCGTTAGAGTCACAACCTGAGGGGATGGCACAGCAGCAAGTGGAAGTGATACTTAAAGCCATTGTGGACACTAGAGATGCCCTTCAGCAGGACATAGCACAGGTGTCAGTGGGCTGGGTCTTCTTCGAGCAGACCATGCAAAACTGGCGGACCGGGTAAAACAAACCGAAGCCACTTTGGAAGTTCTGGATCTAGCACACAAGGTGCTCAAGACACAGATGGGAGAAGTGCATTGTCGCTTGCAAACTTTGGAAAAGAGAGCTGAGGATGCAGAATGGCGGAACAAAAGGAAAAACATACTGGTGGTTGAGCTGCCTGAAGGAGTGGAAGGAACCAGAATGGTGGACTATTTGGAGGCCTGGTTGAGGTCAGAAGTTGCCCCAGAGAGATTGTCCCCTTTCTTTACCTTGAACAGGGCGCATAGGGTGTTGGCACGTCTGTTGACCCCTGGGAGGACACCCAGGCCTGTGGTAGCATGACTGCTCAACTACAAAGACAGGGATCTGCTTTTGAATAAGGCACACACAGTGGGCCCCTTCAAGGTGGATAATAGTAGTGTGACGCTGTTTCCCGACTATACCTCCGATGTGTAGTGACAGCGATCCTCCTTCTTGGAAGTCAAGAAAGCATTTCACACGGAATGATTACAATACTCACTGATGTTTCCAGCACGTTTGAAAGAGGCCATGGACAATAAAACCTTTTTCTTTAACACCCCTGAGGAAGCATGGGACTGGCTGGAAACCTACAGGGCGGGACAGGGAAAAGCTGGTCGCAGTCCGGGGGCTGCCGAGGGGGTGCCCCACCCTCCCCGACCACGGCGTTCAGAGAGACGGAGGTTCCGTTCCCAGAGACCAACGATATCTCAGACGGAGAAAGAAAGGTCAGCTGCGCTTAAGGCAGTGACGGAGATATCTCAAGAGCAGGGACTGGAATCGAGGGGAGCGACCAGCTCTGAGAAGGGGTCAGCTGGACAGCATCTGAGGAATCGGATTCGGCAAGCGTCACTCTGCCTCATGTCACGCCAGGGACTGCTGATGAGATGGCTGATGCGTAGTACAGTAAGACTTTCTCCAGGGCTGGGAGGTGCTTTAGTGCATTGGCACTCCCCTTTGTTTTCTAACAATGTCGGGTACGATGCGATGGTTGGGGTAGTGCAGGTGGGAGGGAGGTCCTTGGGGTGGTGCTCCCTCACCTTGTGGCGCTACGGCAGGAGCTGTGGCATTAGTGGAAATGGGGTAAGGCCAGAGACAGTTGAATTACTTTGATTCGGAGACATCTGGCCATTGGGCACTTCTTTTATTGTAGTTAGCATCCCCAGTAGCTACAGAGGAAGCAATCTCGTTGAGAATTTGGATGGGTGCTGCTTTGTTAGTACCTGTTCTGGGGAAGGGTAGTTGGGGAATGTTGTGCAAGTTGCTTGGGGATGTAGGGGCTGCCGGTGTGTCCATGGTGAAGGTACAGAGGTTCCAGGGAGTGGAGGACAAATATGGGGACAACGCTTGATGTTAAGTGCCTAACGTGGAATGTGAGAGGGATGCACACAATGCGGAAGCACCACAAGGTACATGCTTATTTGGTGCGGAGGGGATACATATAGCATTCCTGCAGGAGACCCATATTAATCGAGCGGAGAGCAGTGCGCTACAGCGAAGATGGCGAGGGCAGGTCTATTGTTCAACGTACTAGCTTTTGCTAGGGGAACACTAATATGGATTCGAGCGGGAGTGCCCTTCCAAATGACCCACCAGTTTGCTGACCCTAAAGGGAGGTTTGTGGTGGGGGGGGGGGGGGGGGGATTGAATGGTTTGGACGTAACGTTATGTAGCATATATGCCCCTAATGTTGACCAGGTGGCCTTTTTGAATCACCTGTCAGGGAAACTGGCACCTTACTTGACTGGCCCTGTGATATTGGGAGGGGATTTTAACTCAATAACTGATTTTAATATAGATAGGGCGCATCCGCCATTGCCGGAGGTCCCTGTACATAGAATATCTAAGGCCAGAAGAGACTGGCAGGATAGATGGGGGCTTGTAGTTGTATTGTATTGTATTTATTTCTTATACCCCGCAACTGCCACCCTACGGGTATCCTGGCGCCTGATAAAGATGTAGTTCGATGAAGCAACAATACAGGGCTTATTGTGTCAGATGAAAAGACAACCGAGCACTATTTGATGGAGCCTGGGAATTAAACTTTGGCGAAGAGCCGTGTTTTTTAGATTCTTTCTGAATCCTAGCAAGGTGTCGATTTGCCTAATATTCTAGGGTAGCTCATTCCACAGCCTTGATGCCAAAGTACAGAAGGCTCTACCTCCCATCCTTGACCGCCTAATCCTGGTGGTTGCTACCAGCCCCAGGCTGGAGGAGCGCAGGCACCTGGTAGGTTTATACCAAGTGAGCCTTTCCTGCAGTGGGATGGGTGCCATACTGTGTAATGCTCTATAGACGATACATAGAGACTTGAATGCCACTCTGCTACCAATTGGCAGCCAGTGTAAGTCTCTGAGCGCCAGCGTGGTAGAGGAGCTACGGGGTCTGTTAAGAGCCAACTTGGCCGCTATAGACTGGACTCTCTGGAGCCCCTGTAAGATGTAAAGGGGGGCTCCCAGGTATAAGGAATTACACTAGTCCAGTCTAGCCAGGATCACACTTCTGACCACTAGCGGTCTAGTCTCATCTGGCAGAAGGGGCAGGATCTGTCTGAGTGCTTTCAAGAAACCGTAGCAGACACTGATGGTTTTATTGGTCTGCGAGGTAATTTGGAGATCGGCATCAAACATTACTCCTAAATTGCGCACGGTCTTAACTGGGATGCAGGGCTCAGCTCCCGGCGCAAGCCTGATCTCACAGGACGGTTGCTGGCTCAGTTTGACTGACGGGCAGTAAACTACTTCCGTCTTCCCCTCATTGAATTGGAGGGAATTTATTTTCAGCCATCTAGAGACCTTACTCATGCAATTCTGGAAGGTCTCCATGTTTACTGCCTGCTTTCCTTCTAAGGAGAACACCAATTGGGTATCGTCGGCATAGTTTATTAAATCGATCCCATATGATTTTATCATAGGGATCAAGGGCTGCAGATATAAATTAAAAAGAATCGGGCTAATCGAAGAACCTTGCGGTACTCCATGACAGACCAAAGACTTTGGAGAAGTAAAGGGGGCCAGGGTCATGGCCTGCTGTCTACCCATCAGGTAGGATTGTAGCCACTTTAGAGCTTTGCCTTTCACGCCCAGTTTCTCCAGCCTGCTTAACAGAACTGCATGTCTAACCGTGTCGAATGCGGCCGACATATCCAACAGCACAAGTACTGAGGAGTTGCCACTGTCGGCTCGCATTCGAAGAATGTCCAACATGGTTGCCAGTGCAGTTTCTGTTCCGTGTCCTGGGCGGAAGCCAAATTGGTCCTTGTCCAATAGGCAGTTGTTTTCCAGGTAGCTTGACAAGGACCTACGGACTAGTTTTTCCACGATCTTTATCGGGTAGGGCAGGAGAGATATGGGTCTAAAGTGTGCCGGGATGGTGGGATCTAGTGAAGGCTTTTTTAGCAGGGGAGTAACCACTGCCTGCTTCCATGCCTCTGGTACTACGCCTTCCTCAAGGGACTGACAACAGATCTGATGCATCCAGGGGAACAGCTCTGGCCAGTATTCCTTCCAGATCTTATGTGGAAGGGGGTCTAAAGGGGACCCTGATGACACACTATGTGCCAGACTAAGGAAGAGCTCCTCTGTCAAAGGGGTAAAACTTTCCAATGATGATAAAACTATTGGTTGTTCCTCCTCCGCTAGCAGATCTGCCAGGTCATTACTACTAGCTCTGTCCTCCTCCAACCCCCCCACAATTTTTGCAATTTTTTCCTCAAAATAAATGGCGATCTCATTACACAATTCTTGGGTTGCGACCACCTTATTGCTCATGCAGGTGGGGTGTGAGAGGTCCCTTATGACATTAAAAAGGGTTTTGGTACTGTTGGGTGATTGGAGGATAGTGGTGGCATAGAAGAGTGCCTTAGTTTTAGCAATGGCCCCTATGTGTTTTGCCTGCTCCACTTTCAGCAGTTGTTTGACTGACTCTAAATAGCGTCTTCGCCATTTTCTTTCCGTTAGACGGCATTGGTTACGCAGGGATTTCAGCTCCTCATTGAACCAGGGGGCTGATGGTTTCCTTTTGTTCTTTACATTTTTCAAAGGGGCCAGTCTATCCAGGGTACATGTACATTACATTTACATTTGTGATAAAATGACAGTATTCCCGATAGTTTAGATCTATTGGCCCCTCTGGGTCGTGGGATATCTCACTTTTAAATATAGGCTTTGATTTGTCCGTTAGTAGTTTAGCCCAATTTCTCCCCTTCCTGTAAGTTACGGGGCCCTTAATTCCGTTCCCTTCAATGGGTGCGGAGATCTGGAAGTGAATCGGGGAATGATCAGTCCAGCACTGAGGTAAGATATCAATCATCTTAGTCTCAGTCTGGTTAGCAAAGATCAGGTCCAGAATATTACCACCTAAATGAGTGGGTTTGTCTACCAGCTGATCAAGGCCCCAATTACCACAGATATCATGTAGATCCTTCAGATGATTCCCCAGAGATCCGTTGTCCCAAAGATTGAAATCTCCCAGAATCATCAATCTAGAGTGGGTCAAAGCAAGAGCAGCAATGGTATCGAACAGCGCCTGATATTGTGTATCCGCGCTGGGCGGCTTATAGCAGATTATACCAGTCAGAATTCTTCCTTTGGGTTCTTGCAGAGAGAACCCTAGTATTTCTATCCGCACTATTCCGTCAATCTGTAGAGGGGAAAATTCCCATTTATTCTTATGAATCACCCCGAGTCCCCCACCTCTTCCTTGCGGCCTAGGTTTATGGAACAGATTATACCCTTCCGAGCATGCAAAACCCAGCTCTACCGAGGTGTCTGCACAGGTCCACGTTTCCGTGATAAAAAGGGCATCTAGATCCATATCATTTAACAAACTTGACACTAGTTACATGACGAATGCAGCATCTTGATGATCGTGAATACTCTTTCTTTTCTGCTTTGCACAAACTGCATGTGAGCTTGGATGCCACATTGTGCACGCCTGACTTACATGCATGTATTAGGCTAGAGCGATATCGGATCATAACCCGTTACTACTAACAATTAGGTGGGTTCAGAAGAGACCTGCAATACCGATGTGGTGCCTAAGACCGGAGATGCTGGAGGACACTGTCTTCCGTAAGGACATAGAAACGGGCATTGAGCAATATTTTGCTGAGAATGAAGGGACCACGTCTGACATAGTGATAGAGTGGGACGGCTTTAAGGTGGTGATGAGAGTAATGTGCATTGCCAAACAGGCGGGTGTAAGGAAGACATTGCTACGGGAAGTGGAAGCAGCAAAAACCCGGCTGTGAGGTGCAGAGAGAGAGAGAGGCCTGAGCACCCGGAGGGGCAGGAAGAACTATTAGGGGCAAGGGAGGAGGTGGCGAGTCAGATAGAGAGGTTGCATTGTTATGATCACAGAGCTTACCTGGCATGGGCGCATGCGGACTGGGACAAGGCGAGTATGCTGCTGGCTTGGCTAGCCGATCCGGCACCCCGGGCAACCCTATCATTGCGCTGAACTCTCTGTTGGGAACACCGGTCTACACCCAGAGAGGGATTAACGGCTTGTTCCTAGAATATTATGATGGGTTATATAGGAGTCAGTCGAGGGGCACTGATGATGCACTAGAGGAATTTATGGCGGGTGTAACAATGCCCCGCCCAGAGGAAAAACAAGCAGAGCTACTAGGGCAGGACATCACGCTGGGGGAAATACGAAGTGCCATTAAGCATATGGCGCATAACAAGACACCGGGCACGGATGGCCTACCAATTGAGTTTTACTCAACTTATATTGACTTACTTGCTCCAAAATTGTTGACTGTTTATAAAGAGGTGCCGGCAGTGGGGAGGCTTCCAACTTCTATGAGGGAGGCTATTGTTGTCCCACTTCCGAAACCGGGAAGGGATCCATTAGACAGATCGGCGTACCGCCCGTTATCTATGCTGACATCTGACTATAGGATATTAAGCAGAATTTTGGCGACTCTGCTCCTACCCCACATGGTACAATTGGTTCGTCGTGACCAGGAGGGTTTCATTCTGACCCGGAACACGGCAGTTAATGTACGGAGCCTCCTCCGCATATTGGATGCAGATCACTGGGACACACCCATTGCTGCGGTGCTCTCATTGGACTTAGAGAAGTCATTTGATAGCCTCGAGTGACCTTATCTGTACCACGCTATGCTCGTATTTGGCCTTGGGGAGGCATTTGTTGGATGGAAGGGGTTACTGTATAGTGCTGGGACAGCAAGGGTGCAACGGGGATGATGATATCCTCCCCCTGCTCAGTATTCGGGGAACGCGACAGGGATGCCCGCTGTCACCACTGCTGTTTGAGTTGGCCATTGAGCCACTGGCTGCACATGCTAGACTGGGGCAACATTACCAGGGTCTGACCCTGCGGGAGAAGAACAGTGTATATCTCTATATGCTGATGATCAACTAATTTTCCTGGCTAATACAGGAGTGGCGCTGGGAGGAGCAACGAGCCTGCTGTAGGTGTTCAGAGAGATTTCGGGGCTGAGGGTCAATTGGAGGAAGACCTGTCTCTTCCCGGTGATTCCATTAGCAACAGGCCCTGATCAGGTAGCGGCAATTCGGTGGGAACCGTTGTGTTTGCCCTATCTTGGGACCAATGTATATCATGCACCTGCTGATCTGCTGGAAGGGAATGTGGGAAGAGCCTTGCGTGGGCTGCGAGGGAACCTGACTTTTTGGAGTGCTCTGCCACTCTTGGTAGCTGGAATGGTGGTGCTCCTGAAGATGTTGGCGCTCCCCCGCCTGTTATATTATTTTAGGACATTGCCAATTATTATACCGGAGGCAATCTTCAGGCAGATTAGATCCATGGTTAGCAGCTTCTTATGGGGAACAGCAGAAGGCGGGTGGCTTTGCCTACCATGATGAGACCTAGAGCGGATTGGGGTCTAGCGGTGCCAGAACTTTATTATTTAATTAAACAACAGGGGGTGGTGATGGACAGAGTTTCTGAATTAAGCAGAATACTCTCACCCAGTCAAGAGATCAGGGCTTAATCCAACACCGTTTTTTAGCTCACTGCACCATCCCAGCTCAGAACCTGGCTATATGCAAATTAGTCTGTCCCTGGCCCAGTGTATCATGGGAACAGGGCAAACCAAACTACCAAGCCAATTCTTTCACTGGGAAGGAAACAAGCTACCGGGGACCGGTTTCTGGCATTTCAGCCGTCTTCGGCCCGGCTTGCTTGAATCCTGATGGTGCAATGAGCAAGGGACTCACGTCTGAGTATACCCTTCCACGCTTATGGTGGACAAAATAATTAAACAACAGGGGGTGGTGATGGACAGAGTTTCTGAATTAAGCAGAATACTCTCACCCAGTCAAGAGATCAGGGCTTAATCCAACACCGTTTTTTAGCTCACTGCACCATCCCAGCTCAGAACCTGGCTATATGCAAATGAGTCTGTCCCTGGCCCAGTGTATCATGGGAACAGGGCAAACCAAACTACCAAGCCAATTCTTTCACTGGGAAGGAAACAAGCTACCGGGGACCGGTTACTGGCATTTCAGCCGTCTTCGGCCCGGCTTGCTTGAATCCTGATGGTGCAATGAGCAGGGGACTCACGTCTGAGTATACCCTTCCACGCTTATGGTGGACAAAATAATTAAACAACAGGGAGTGGTGATGGACAGGGTTTCTGAATTAAGCAGAATACTCTCACCCAGTCAAGAGATCAGGGCTTAATCCAACACCGTTTTTTAGCTCACGCACCATCCCAGCTCAGAACCTGGCTATATGCAAATTAGTCTGTCCCTGGCCCAGTGTATCATGGGAACAGGGCAAGCCAAACTACCAAGCCAATTCTTTCACTGGGAAGGAAACAAGCTACCGGGGACCGGTTTCTGGCATTTCAGCTGTATTCGGCCCGGCTTGCCTGAATCCTGATGGTGCAATGAGCAAGGGACTCACGTCTGAGTATACCCTTCCTTATTATTTGGCGGCTCAGCTGCAGTGGCTCACACAGGCGGTGGCTCGAGAATTTCGGGGCCCAGATGGTCAAGAGGGTCGGTGGTTCCCACGTCATGTACAGTCAATTAAAATATTACAGCAACGGTTGCATCTTGGGTCGCTTACTGCTGAGGAGCGGACGTTGAGACAGTGCTGGAACCAGAGCCAGCGCAGAGCCGGCATTAGTCACCCGTACACACCAGAGACCATTGGGCATGTGCACTGCCCTCACACGCAGGGGGGATTGGTCAGCACTGGCAGATTGGGAGACAGTGGGAGTCCAGGTAATGGGTGATTTGTACGAAGATGGGGTGCTACTGCCTTTTCAAACACTGCAGGAAAGGTACGACATGCCGCAAGGGGATTATTCGCTGCATGCAGCCCTAGTTTCAGCGATACAACCCCATTGGAAGGAAGGGCTTTGAGAATCCTGGACCTCTATGGCGTGTCAATATGTAGTGATGGCGGCAGGGACATTTAAGGCGTTTACTTGTATCTATAGGCAATTGGTCACGGAAATGTAAATTGTAAAAATGTAAATTGATACTTGTATAGCGCACTACTCACCCGCAAGGGTCTCAAGGCGCTTGTACGAATACCGCTGTGGAACCCATCCTGGCTTTCCCTGTGAGGCGTCCACTCCTGGGCACCCCCAAGGTGGAGGCTAGGCATCCTTAGCGTTGTTGGGGCCATTGTGGAGATTAAGCAAGCTATTGCCCAGAGTTGCAGAGTGGTACTCCATGATTGGAATAGGCACCAAGGCGAGAATTATCAGGTCCATGGAATTTTGAGCCCAAGACCCGCCGAGGCAGGTAATTGAACCCTGGTCCCGGGCTAAACCTCTGCATCAGGGTCTGCCGCTCTAATCATTGAGCCACACTTCTCCACAAGACCTGCACCCACTGATGGAATTACAGGGAAAGTGGGAGGAAGATCTTTGGACGGTAATACTGGAAACAACGTGGGCCCATACTGATTCAAAGGGCCTGGAAGAGTACACTGAATGCCAGATTTCAATGAATACACTTCCTAATATTGCATAGGGCTTATTTAACCCCGGCCAAGATTAATTGGTATTTTCAGATGGATACTGCCCAGTGCCCATGCCGTGACTTAGGGGGGCAGAGTTATCTCACATGCTGTGGACTTGTAGACAGTTGGGAACGTACTGGAAGGAGGTAGTCGAACTGCTTTGTGGAGTTACAGAGCACCTCATAGATACTGACATGGGCAGCTGTATATTGTATTGGTTACCACATACTCCTAAGACAAAAATCACAAGCACGTTTCTGGACCTAGGGCTACTGCTGGCTAAGAGAGAGATCATGGCCCAATGAAAGTCACGGCGAGAGCCTACTATACCGAAGTGGAAATCGGAACTACTTAAATGGGTCAAAAGTGAGAGTACAGTTAGATTGCAACAGGCTATACGTGCTAATAATGAGAAGGCGATGGAAGTAGCTAGAGCATGGTAAGCCCTAGTAATAGCACTACAGATACCCAAAACTGACTCGGAAGTGGGCCCTGCTGGGGAGGCTCCAGCGGGTTCTCCTTGATTGATCAAGGAGCAGGGATGGTAGTGTGTGCCTAGCTCGGTGGTGAGTGAATGGGGTAGTGTGAGATGTACAGAGAGCAGCAGGTATTGTCCCGCAAAATATCCTGAAACGAGATTCGAAGGAACTGATAAACATATTAGAATATGCGATTAGAAATCTGGACACACTGGAGGCAGAGGGAGGGGGGTGGGAGTTTGATTGCGATGGCTTATTATTATTTTTATGGCTGGCACTGTCAAAGTTAGTATAAAATGATTGACAATATGCTCCTAATAACACAGGCATGTGCACATCCAGATGTCTGCTACAAAGTGACCAATATTGTATCAGATTGTAAAGAAGGAATGGCTTGTCAGGAGAAACTATGGAGGCACTGAGACTGACTATATGATGTAAGATACAGATGTTAACCATTGATGTATGATTGCCAGCCATGCGTGGTTTTGTAAAACAATAAAAACAGATTAAAAAAAAACTCAATATCTGAGCTAGAGAACAAAATTATGTTTCTGTATACTCTTAAATGAGAGTACATTAAAATGAAAAGTTGCCATAAGAATTAAGTTGACTCTTCAGTTTTGTGTCACATTTACAAAGAGCAGGACTATTGCTCCCAGTGGCTAGTAGACAGTGTGCCATATGTATAACTGAAAAATGCTGTCATTTTTTAAATGGGAGAAATTAAGAGTGCAGAAAAATGTTCCATATTACAAAAATCTTTAAAGAAAAATGTTCTACTCTTTAAATGTCTCCCATTTAAAAAAAATTGTTGTAAGTTTGTGTTATACCTGTAACAGTGACAAAGGTATGCCCCGTGCCACAAGTTTATATGACACAGACTCTCACTCACCCATACACATATATCCCTTTAGTACGCACACATTTTCAAACATCCTCAAAAGGCTGATACTCACTGACACACATGGCAGTGGTGTCATAATGCCTCTATTCATAGTATTTTGTTCAAACCTTAGTATCTGGCTCTATGGATATTAGGTTTAAAGTCAATAAATCTTGGAATTGGGGTGCATGGGAACAATGCGTGACTTGCTTAGCCTTCAGGTGCTCACAATGATTTTTACTGATCCAAAGTAGCTCTCACTACAGAAACGTTTGGAGAACCCTGCGGTTTACTGCAAAGGAGAAATGGTCATTCAAGACATTTTGATAGAAAGCAGGCTATCTACATCTGATTTTACTTATTGTGGTATGGTCCAACATGTTTAATCTCCCCTTTTCAATGTGCAGGCATAGAATCTGTTGCTAATGCTTGAAAATAATCAACTTAGCCCTCACTAGTTGCTGACTTCTAGGACTTAAAACAGTCAGTAGGAGAGCAAAGTGTGCAAGCAGATCACATCATATTTATCATTATGTGATGCAGCACAGCAAGCCACCTTGTGGCGCAATGTAACTTGGAAAGGGCAGGAATGCGCCATATATAACATAATATTGGGCATTCCTGCCTTTTCCCAGCACTGCTGCATGATGTGCTGCCTAGTGTCAACACTTGCACTCTTGCACCATGGTGCAAGGGTTTCTGCATTGTAAGCAGGATTGCTTTGGTGCAGGAAGGGACACATTTCTGCATAAAAATATTTCCCTGAAGCATTTCCCTCTTTCTATGTGTGCTTCAGAATGCAGCACACATAGAAAGAGGAAAAAACATGGAGAAATAAGCATATTCCTCTTGTTATGGCTCCCCTGGGAAGGCGTAGCAATTCGGGGCATTCCCAGGTCTACCAGTAATGGTAAATCTGGTAATGCGTCACAATCCATGGGTGTTGCGTGGGACAACCATGCACCACCCATGAAATGCCTCCCTGGAGCAGAGTAACACAATGCAGTAATTTGTGTATTGCCTTTTGTGGCTTGATAAATCATTCGTAATGTTTTTGTTGCACATGCACCCCATTGTACGGTGAAAAAGTAATGCAACACTGTGATAAATATGTCCATTAGCTTGAATGCCCAGACATGGGCCCCATACTCATTATGCCACAGGAACCAAGCTACATCCGACTGATGAACTCTAATTGGGGAAAAATCTGGCCTGGCAGTTTAGAATGGACGGCTTCAATTGGGTCTGGGTCTAGACTGATTTGCATATGGCTGGGTCCAAACTAGGTGGCATAGTTTGCAAAAGAACGATGGGTTGGAATTCTAACCTGCAAGATTGCAGCTGGTTGGATTTACTGCAAGCATTCCTCCTACCACCTTTTGTGCCTTTGAAATAAATGGTGAGCATTCACCTATCTGCAGTCCTTTAAATTCCAACGATATTACATTGCCTTTAGCAGTAACCCAACCGCAGGGTAGAAGTCTAGTTAAACAAAACAAATTTGGGAGCCATTTTAGTCATATCCTTTATCAGCCATTAAACAATGCCACAACTGGTAAACGGTTAGCCGTACTCCCACAAAACCATAACTTTTCTGCTCAGAGGAAGTCTTACTAGCATTTTTCTTTCGCGCTCCTGAGAAAAGGGCAAAGAGTGAAGTCAACAATGACTAATGAAGTATAGGAAAAATGAAGAACTAACTAGAACAGTATAAAAAACAAAGAGCAGGAGAAAAGGGCAATGCAGGTCAACATGGAGATAGCACCATAGATTTCGTGAATACGTGGAGTATCAACCACACCCTCACCATCCTCTCCAAATCCAAGTACTTCTCCACCTAAAATGGCCTATTTCAACATTGCACATTGAGCAGTTAACATGGGGACTTGACCTGCATCATCGTCATTCAAAATTGCAGGAGATAAGTAAAAGAGACAGCACTCCTAAAAAACTGCTTCTGATAATCAAGGTGCAGGTACAATTACATATGATGTAGGTACAATTGCACATAATGTTTTACGGTCATTATAGCATTTTAGGAACATCAGTAGCACTTTTACATCACAGGTTTTTACATCTGGAGTGACTTTGCTTTCCGTAGGGAAGTTTGTAGGTACATTTTCCAGCCATAATTTTAAAAAGTCACTTTAATTATTAATTTTCATTTTCAATTTATGTAATATTAAAATGTAATAACAAAGTTATTACATTTAGTTTACTTTAAAATTAATGTTATATATATTAAATTATTTAGCATGCAGCAATATCAAATTCTTTCCAAGAACCCTAGACACTCCCTAATACTACCTTCCCTGAACCCTAAATAGCCCTAATATCCCTTTATGCTACCCATCCCTGAACTTTAAAAACCCATTATCACCCGTAACATTACCAACCCCTGTGCCCTAGAAATACCTTACCACACTTTGCTGCTACCCTTTGTTTCCAAACACTAAAAACCCAATACCATATCTTACAACTACTCATCCCTGAACTCCAAAAAGACTGTAGCACTATTCTGCCTTAAAAAGTAAAAACCCCTTATACTCCTTAACTTTATCCATTCCTAAACCTTAAAAATCTACCAATACCCATTAATGCTACCTATCTCTTAACCCTTAATGTTACCCTCCCTGAACCCTAAAAACCTTACTACTTGTATTGCTACTCTTCCAAAGAAATTTAAAACCCACTTGCTACCCCTTAACGCTACCCTTCCCAAAACCTTAAAAACCCATAATACTCCTTAATACTACCTTTCCCTGAATCCTAAAAACCCTTTGTAACCCTTAATGTTACTCTTCACAGAATCCTACAACCTTCTCACCACCACCTAACATTTAAAACTTAGAACTATACATATATATTAAATCAATTATATAACATAAAGCTCTCTTTCTGATGTTTTCTGCACTTCACAGACAAGCTTTCATTACTTTTTTTTATACACTAATGGGTTTCCATCAAAAGTTTCTGATCTTTTTTTTCTGCACACTCTGGAACTTCTATTGATAACAAGGGTTTGTGGATTTACCTGGCAAGATAGAAAGGTTTGCAATGCTAAGATTAATAACTTCACAGCTTTCAGGAAATAGAAAAGTTAAAAAAAAACTAGCTTTACCATAGTGTTTGCATTCTTCCAAATGGTAGTCCATTTTTACTATTTTTACTGATTTCAACCAACTCATAGTAATGGTGAAAACAAGTGTGATGCCCTGTTTGTAATCTGTACATTTTGGAAAATTAGACACACTTCCTTATTCAGCAAAGGCTGGCTTTTGTAGCAAGCTTTTTGTTTACCCAAAGATACTTTGAAATCTAAAATAATGGAAAAAATTAAAATAACATCCAAAGTTTTCATCTGTAATATTTTACCCCAATGGCTGAATTCGAAAAGACATATTCTATTAGATCCTTAGGATCATTCTAGTCCCAGGGATAAGTAGAGTTTGTTGGATATCTAAAAACATGCGCTACCCTGGCCAAAAACTGAGCTGCAGCTTACAATATTTCATTGTGTACTGACCATGCATCAGTACAGAAAGTAAAAAGTAATGAATACAAAGTTGATGTGAGAGAAACCTAGGAATTTTTCAAATGTGCTTAGATACTGATGCTAGAAATACCGGTTATTTATACAACGTTGAATTTAGAGTTACTCATTATAACAAGTGATTAAGAGGACCATTTGCAAAGTATGATCGTTCTTGCATACTGGCTTAAATGTGAAATCCAATAATGGAGAAAAATTCAATTCATAATAAATGTTCTACTATTCCATGTTCCCACATTTCTCTTGATAAAAACACTACCCCACTTAAGGGGCTGGACCTAGCTCCAGCAACACAAAAGTCCCCAAAACACCATGTAGAGTCGTGATAAAAAATGACCTGTTTTGGTGATGGGTGTACCTGCAGTATTTGGGCCAGGATTTGGTTGCCGCCCAGATGAACCTTCCAAACCCAGGCATTTCTTTTAACCCCTTCGATGCTCATGAGGAGCTTAGCTCGTCATGAGGCACAGTTGAGCTGTGCTTATGACGAGCTGAGCTCGTCATGAATAGAGGAATTCATAAAATGTTAGCACAGGAGGGGAAAACCATTAGCAGCCAAGGTGTTAAAACTAGACATCCAAGGGTGTCCACAATGGTGTGACTTGCATGAATGTTTTGACGTTTCTACACCCAAAATGACTTTCGAACCTCCAGCTTTGCACAACATCACACACTTTGCTCACTTTCTTGTGATGGAATCTTCCAGAATGTAAAATTCCGCATTCCCACATCTATCCTGATAAAAACATTATTCCAAGTGAGCCTTGGTCTAGAGCCAAAAACGCAAAGCCCCCAAAATAGAGACATCAACATTCCTGGCAAACAATTTACCTTTTTGGTGATGCTGAAGCTGTGTAGTGTGGGCTTGGCTGCCAGGAAAACCTTCCAAACCCAGACATTTTTGAAAACTGAATATGTGACTTGTTTGGATCAATGACCCGCAAATCTTATACTTTGCCTAAAAACATTTTCCTCACACTTTTGTGATGGAAACTTCGGGAATCTGCAGAGATCCACAAAATTCCAATCTGAGGGGTTCCCCTTTCTCATCCCTTCAATATTTGCTGCATATTCTTTAGTTATAATGCATGTGAAACTGGGATGTTGGCTAGTGAGAAACAGGCACAATCCCCATAAGGGTGAACTATAAAAGTCACTAAATTATCCTATGCTAAACTTCTGGTAGCTCGGCACAAAAGCAGTCAGGCTTATCTTAGAGGCAATGTATAAAGTATTTATGCAGCACATAGACAGTGACAAAGTGAACATTCCAAATAAGCAAAACCCCACACCAATTTGGAAATATAGAGTACATTTTAATAAATTATTTGATACAAAAACAACAACAATCCAAATAGTACAACCAGAGTTATGCAATTTTAATTCTTTTTAGAAATCAAGTGCTAAGAAGCAAAAAGGCGCCAACTGAGGTTATCTGGTCCAAGTCACAAGTTCAGGCCTACCGCGATGGAGCGCAGGCCAGATACAGGATTGAATTCAGTATGCTAACAAAGTTCCTTGTGGCTTAGGCATTAAAATGTGAAGTCCTTGCAGCAAGCTGCGCTGGCTGGTGGAGAGGAGTTGTCAAGGAGGTGTTTGCTGCGATGCAAGCTCCAGCGTCAAGATGCGTCATGCATCAGCAAAGCTGATGAAGCTGTTGATGGGAGCTTACAATGCGAGATCCTGCGTTGTCATCGGGGAAGACACTGGGCCTGCAAAGACTTTTGATGCATCGCCACAAAAAACAGGCTGCGTTGTGCTGGTCTGATGTTGACATCGAGCTGCATCATCGCCGAAGGAGCCGCCGGGACCTACGAGAACTTTCACTGTGATGAGTCAGCACTGAGGGCAAGATGCACCAAGCTGGGCCACTGTCTGTGGCAAGCTGCGTTGAGATGCTTTGAGTTACATCAACATCGAAGGAGCCTGTTATTCCCTGTGGCTTGAGCAGGGGGCACACAGGGAGACTACAAGTAAATTAAATGGCAATTGGGTGTAAACTAATTTAACCATGTTTAAAGGAGAAATCACAAACACCGTAGCACTGGTCAGCAGCGATAATATGTACAGAGTCCAAGGCCCAACAAAAACAAGATCAGCAAAAACGTGAGGATAAAGGCAAAATGCTTGGGGAAGACCACCCTAAGGCTAACAGGTCTAACACAATAAAATAGTTTTTTTTTTACACTCTCTATCTTTCTTGTGAAGCAACACAATGTTTGCAAAGGCCACTAACTCTGCTAACTTCTTAGTATGCCATCCAATACATATTGTCAACAACTGACTTCTAACGTTTGGGAACAATCCCTGCACAAAGGCAGCTCCTACTATCTTTGATGGATAAGGAATGCTTGAGTACCTTGAAAAACATCTTTAAGTGTCTCTAAATAATCTACAGTAGATTCATCCTTACTCTCTGTGCAATCAAGATCTTAGTCAAATCTGTTTTCACAGGGCACACATATTCAATCCCATTCAACAAGACATCCTTTGCAGCGTTCAATGCCCCACAATGTCCAGATTCCAGTCTCAGCCACACCAGCTTCAATTGATCTCTGACCTCACTCGCTACCACCAATTGCAGCTGCTGATTCACATCTGTACAATGTGGTCTGTCCACTTCTAACACACTCCGTAATTCTTCCAGGAATTGGGTTGAGGTTTCCCTAACTTTGGCAAACTGCTTCTTAGACTCATTAAGTTATAGGGGGTCTTGGAACAATGGACCATGATTCTATCCCTAGCCACAGGAAGTTCCTCAATGGAAGAAGGTATTGATAGCAGGTTCGAAGTGGGCCTTGTCATCAGTAACAATAATATGAGAGGAGGGACTGCATCTCATAGGCAGTGGGTCTACTGTCCACTTTGAGCTTTTTCTCATAACTGTGGGATTGTGGTCTTGAGGGTCGATCCCATGGGCTGATCCATGGAGGTGTAATCAGCATCTTTTCTTGTCGCTTGCCCCCCTTTACTGGGTAATTTACTGTCAGGCAGATGGGGATAATAGATTACATTTTTAATATGGAAAATGAGTATGCAAATACAAATAATTCAAAAGATTAATTATTTCTCAATTCTTCTATGTAAGTGATAAAGCGTGCTTGATGCTCACTTGTGACGCAAACAAAATGACATATCAGTGTATCACAATATGGGCCTGATTCACAAAGGGCCTCCACACTCGATACCAAGGCTCCGCGGTCATGGGGCAGTCTCTTCACTTGGGGTGGAATCTCTGCAATGAAAATTACCATTACGGAGATTCAACCCCAAGTGCGGAGACTACCTCATGACTGTGGGGCCTCCGCCATGAGTGCGGAGGCCCTTTGCAAATCAGGCCCTATGTGTTTTATGAGATATGACCCATATAATATAACAATGACTCGTACTTTCATAAGTTATTAAGTAGTAAGTTGATGGCATTTCAATCTCTTAAGAATGGAGGCTTATCATCAGAACTAATTGGAGCCCGAGGGCAAGAGATAAGTTATCCAGGAAGATATAAGGAAAGACATGAAAAAATCCATCAATATGAACTCAAGTGAAACAAAGGCACATGTGAAGTGAAAAAACTGCATACTATACGCACATAAGGTTTAAAGTGGTAGATAAGAAATTGAATAAAAGTTATTTCAAGAGAATCAAAGTGGAAAAAGGGAAAAGGGAGGAGAGACCAAGCTACTGGTCCGGCTTTAAAAAACGTGTAGGTATTTGGACAGACACACCAGAAAGGCATAACAGGGTATTAGAATAAAGAACTAAATTGGCTCAGGTAGGTGTGAGAAAAGTTGAGACCATATAGGGAAAAGAATATTAAAGACACCACTGTGTAGTGCTGCCAAAAATATGTATACCTCATTTTGCAGATGTGATCTAGAGTAATCCCCTCGGCCTCATTTCTGGGGACCCGAACTGGGTCTGAAAGCGGTGTAGGTGCTCTGAGGACCCAGAATGGGCCAAGGATAGCCCTAGATAAGTGTAAAACAGCTTGTACATAATGAGGCAGGGTACAAGTAAAAATGGTGGCTGGCAGCCGGAATGGGTGTGAGGGACCTTTTGTGCATTAATCAAGAACACTAATTAATGTAGTGGTGGTAGGGTTGTATGACAATTTTAAAGTCTGCATTCTGAGCGGATGAAAATGTATTTCTTTGCTCACACCACAATGATTCTGCAGCTTATATGCGGAGATTTGGTATGTAAACCCTCAAATTTGAGGGTGAGCCAGAATCCTTTTGGGTTCTTCTTCTAAGTTTGAATTGATGACCTTTATAGGAACTGATTTCTATGTAACCCAGCAGTTTCTACATTCTATTAACCTGTATTGTATTTCAGAACTTTTGTAATAAGCCTTCATGGTTCTTTTAAATCTGCCCTGGAACTCACTCATTGAGATAGTCATTTCTTATTTGATTGCATTCTGAAATACGTTTTATACCTTGCCTCTAATAAACACTGCCTCATGAAATTGAATTTAACACCATCCCCAACCTATTCTTTGGAGTGCTTTTGAGGTGTAAATTTTTAGGGGTACAGTGCCCCCACAAGTCTAATGCAGACCAAATTGAGTGAAAGAGGCCCGTGGTAGATCAGATCTCTTAATTTCTAAGGCATCAGCAAAAGCCAAAACGTCAAGTACAGCGCCTTATTACTGTGGCTGGGAAAGCATTCACTGGGTCGGGTCAGGAAACAGTTGGAACACAATGTGCTTTCAGTGTGGCCAGATGTGTCCTTCCGTGTCAAAGTCAATGCAGAGTAAAAAGGCAACACACATGAGTATTACTTCAATGGAACTTGATAAACATATTGAAAAAGAAAGGGTGAAGGATTACAAACAACAGCTGTACTTACCAAATAAAATAATAAAAAGAAAGGAAGAGGAGGATATTTAGGACAGTTAGAATTATCAACAAAAAAGTAATGTTAAAATGGCAATCCAGATGAGTAGCTACTGTGTAAAAAAGACATGTCGAAAAGAAAAATGCAAAAATAAAAAATGAGTGTCTTTTCTGTATGAGGTGAACGAAAAGGCGGTTAGCTTAGATGGGAGAACAGAAATGATCCGAAAATTGAGAGAAAAGGCCTGGAAAATGATAGACATGTAAGAAATTGAAGAGGGAAGAATGGAGCAAAGATTGTCTTTATAGGGTGAATGAAAGGGAGGCCATATTGATAGAGAATAAACGGAAACAAACATATAAGTTGATAAAAAGTCAGAAAATGCATAAAGAAGAGAGTGGATATATAGGGCAGTTAGAATCATCAACAAAAAAACGAATTTTAAAATGGCAATCCAAACGAGTAGCTACTATGTACAAAAGACATGTCAAAAAGAAAAATGGAAAAATAAAACATGAGTGCATTTTCTGTATGAGGTGAACGAAAAGGCGTCTACCTTAGATGGGAGAACAGAAGTGATCCAAAAATTGAGAGAAAGGTCAGAAAAGACCTGGAAAATGATAGACATGTGAGAAATTGAAGGGGGAAGAAGGGAGAAAAGATTGCCTTTATAGGGTGAATGAAAGGGAGGCCATATTGATAGGAAATAAACAAATGAACCGAAACCAACGTATAAGTTGAGAAAAAAGTGAGAAAATGCATAAAGAATAGAGTAGAAGCCAAAAGATCACAACATTAAAAGAATAATTAAAATCTCCAACAATATAAACATGACAGAGACACAGTAAATGTCATCGGGACGTTAGTGTGCCATTGCTTAGCATGATTCAGTCTGGAGTTGATGGCGTCACACCTCAAGATCCTTTTAGGTTCTTCCTTGTTCAAGTAGCTGTGTGATGTCACCCCCTCGGTTAGGCAAAGAGACCACAGAAACCACTTGCCATCAAAGGCCAGATTCTGGACCTTACATCTGAGCCTACTTCTATGCTCGCAAACATGCGGCCACATGCATCATTGCACCCGTTTGCGATTCCTAAATTGCCAAAATTAAGGAATCGCAATTTAGAAATCGCAAACTGCAATGCATGAACAATTCGCATTTATTTTTGCGATTCGGTATTTTTCCTTAATTGCGATTCACAATTTGCAAATCGCAACTAAGGAAAACCCTTCCCATTGATTCCTATGGGCCAAAAGGCCCATAAGAATTAATGGGAAGGCATTCACATTTTGCGAATTTCAAATTGCGATTCGCAAAATGTGAATGCAATTTCAAGCGTGCAGGGGGTCCAAAGAACCCCTCCCTGCACCCCTGAAATGTAACTTTAAATGCAATTTACTCACACACATGCCCCAAGGGCATGTTTGTGTGTAAATTAAAACTTTCAAAAATGCAATTTGTGCATATTTGTAAGTTTTCGGTAAATTAGCATGAAGTTCAACTTCATGCTAATTTACCACTTCCAAATTGCGAATTTGCAATTAAAAAATTATCATGCATTGCATTTAAGAAATCTGAAATTGCGATTTCTTAAATGCAATCGCAATTTTAGAAATCGCAACATGGTTGCGATTCTTAAATTAAGAAATGCATGATGCATTCCAAATTAGTCAATTGCATTCGCAAACGGCCGAAAATTGCGATTCGCACCTTTTGCGAATGCAATTGACTTTGATGCATGTGGGCAATGGCATCTGATTTCATGAGGTCTGGTCGTTGTAGGGAACTCTGTGAGGGCTAAAGATAGCATAGATGATATTGATAGTGTTACAAATGGACAGTTGTTTAAGTGATATTTTCACAATGCCATGTGTAAAGTCTTTAATCTCTATTGTAAATTCCCCAACACTGCATTGTCTGCCTTTTTAATGGTTGGTGAGAGGGGCAAGAACCCAAATGTCATCATAAATATAAGTCTTTCAGATAATGATGAGTGCCTAAAAGGAGAGGAAGATGACAAGATGGTGTAGATTCCACATGGTAGAGTACAGGGCAAGAGGTGGTGCCCCGAATTTCAGTTTTATATACTCTAAGCACTACGTTACCTCCAATTTTAATGACAGGCTGCATCAATATTTGTGGTTTCCACTCAAACCAGTTCCCCTACCCCTTATACATGTGTCACGCATACCAGTTAGAAATACATCACGTGTGCCATGAATCACAGTGTGCCTTCATTCAGCCTTACTTGCGAAATTAACATGATGTCTGATTTGTGTTTTACTTTGTATTTTTCTCTCTTTCCGCTAAATTAACAGATTTGAAAAAGTCCCAGGCTTGTGTGCCTTTAAAGGGGTAAAAAACATGTTGGCTGAACATCAAAATATGGAACATAGTATGTGCATCCACTTGTTAAAAATTACTGTAATGATAAGGCAGAAAAATACACCACTCTCCTTTAACATACCGCATGTCCTAAAGACATCTGGGCCCCTGTAATTTCAGACTTTTTAAGTCATGTTACAGCCACAAGTGAGAGTGATGGCACAGGTAAGACAAGGATCTAAATAGATTAACAAGATTGCCCACCATTTTCACCCTTCCTGTGCTGCCACATGCCATGACTTTGCATCCATTGCCTACTGACTCTCTAGGAGTTTGATGGGAACACAAATCCTATCCTTTGAGGGGGACTCTGGGCATATGGAGAAGGGCTGTGGAAGGCCCAATAAGGGCTCCCTCATTGTTTGTGGTGTGGAATGGTACTCTCTAAAATGTATCCAGCTATGTTTGGGGGCATGAGGGGTCTCACGTGATCTTGTAGATCTTGCGGCGATCCTGGGTGGAGCCCGAGTATAAAGGAGGTTTTGCCTTATTTCAGTTGCTCATGATTGACAGACACCATTCTGGCGGATTGTGCTAAAAAGAAGTGTCTCGCTGTGGAGTGCATGATTTGGAAGGTGAACTCTTGTTAGAGAGAACAATTGATAGTTATCCCTTGATCATGTCTAAGACTTTGTGGGATCCTTCAAGAGGAAATAGAATGCTTGTTTGAAAAGCACACTTTAAATGAAACAGTGTTCACATGGGCATCTCCATGTCCCATAAGATCCCTACCAACTGCAAAGTCCCTCAGGGTTTATTAACTTCCCCTGTCATCTTCAACTCCTGCATGGAGCCCCTTAGTGCTTTTCTCGCAGATAACATTATCAAGATTCACAAAAATGGTGATGATACACAACTCCTGAAGCTTTTTTCTGCTTAAGAAAGCCAATGCCTCAAACACTGCCCTGCACATCATTCAGACCGGAATTTTCAGCGCCTACCTAAAGCTCAAACCAACCAAGACAAAATTTATATTATTTGCCAAGAAACGGCATAAGCCGGTCTCAATAACATAAACCTTGACGGCTATTGCCCCTAACTTTGACTGAATGCCAAGTCAGTTGGATTCCCCCAGGACACCTTACTCAACCACAAGGAACAGGAGTTGAAAATGCACCTCTTTATTAACACTTCACCACAATGTATTAATGGTTTAGAAACAAGCTACCTCTCCTATCACTCATTGATGTTATGCTTGTCTTTAACCTTGTACAGTGCTGTGCTGCCTGTTGACTAGGTTTGTACTATAGAAATAGAACATACATACATTGGAGTATATGTATACATCACAGCCTAAGGAAACTGTCCAGCTGAATATCAGAAATTCAACAAGGATAAGTGTTGGAAAAAAACGGAGTGCCCGAAAGAGACACTTTCAGGCATTTTTGAATTCTTGCCTCATGGAGAGTAAATCCTAGGCCAAGGTATTATATAACAATTACAGATTTAATCCTCAATGTGTTTTCAGAAAGGGAGTTACCCACAGAGAAATCTGAGTTCATACCAAGAAGTTAAAGTGAGTTTACTGAATGAATCGTAAACAATAAAATAGTTGTACAGTGGTCTGAGGTAAGACTTGCTGGAAAGAGAACTTGAGATAGTCTAAAGAGAAGGAAAGGTACTGGTACTCTGGCCGGCAGGAAATGGCAAGGGTGGTGGTGCTACTGGCCACCTGCTTACCAACACAGGCAGAATTCTACCTACGCATTGCCTTAAAGAATTATACCTTCACGCTGGTCCATACACAAGCCCCAAATGACCACCAAGAGGCCTTTCTTCAGGACGCTGTAGGATGGGTGATGACCACCACTGATGTTGATGTTACTATAGGGGGTGACTATAACCTGGTTCCTGACACACTCCTAGACAGGTCAATTCAAAGGACAGGGCAGATGGGAGCATTTATGCCAAAACATCAGTGGCTGGCAGGCGTAGGGCTAGCAGATGTTGGGCAAATGCACTACCCAGCCGTGAAAGACTATACCTATTTCTCAGCAGCCCACCAAACGTATGCCAGGACAGACTTCTCTCTTGCATCCCCATCCCTTACTAAATCCACCACTTCCATGGACATTGGCGTGGCCGCCGTTTCAGATCACTCAGCTATCTACATCACAGTCCACTTGCCAGGCTCTATACCGCAACATCATATTTGGCACCTTAACCACAAACATATCATTCCACCTCATTGTTGGACTTGACCCTTTTTGGCTAAAGTTCCCTAAACTTTTTGCCTCCCCCCTGGACCTTTTGTATGACATGCTGTTGCCAACTTAGATGCTTTGGGCACTTTGCCACTGCTGATCAGTGTCAAAGTGCAAGTGCTTCCTGTATAAATTGTTATGGTAATTGGTTGTCCAGGATTGGTATGTTTGCCCTACTAGTAAAGCCCCTATTAAAGTGCATTATGTGTGCCAGAGCTTGTAATGCAAATGCTACTAGTGGGCCTGCAGCACTAATTGTACCACCCACACAAGTAGCCCTATAGAGAGAACTCAGGCCTGCCACTGAAGAGCCTGCGTGCAGTTTGTTAAACTACCATGATGTCCTGACAAGTGCACCAACTTGCCAGGCCTTACCCTCCCTTTTCATGCACATCAGACACCCCTATGGTAGGTCCAAGGTACCACCCTGGGCAGGGTACAGTGTATGTGAAAGGTAGCACATGTACTAAGGTATGTACCATGTCATGACAGTGAAATACTCTCCATTTCGTTTTTCACTGTTGCAAGGCCATCTTGCCCATAGGACAGAATAGGCGAGGCTGTGTAATATGTTCACAGCCTATCTTCCCATAGGCTTAAGATGAAGAGCTGAAGGTTAGTGTGCCTGAACTCACAATTTGATAACACACCTTTTTGTGAAGGTGGTTTTTGCACTGTGTGCTTAGAAATCACTCTTCTAGAGTGGCTGGGTTTTTATGTTTTAACATTTCTGTGTGTCTCTGCCTGGTTGTGGATTGACTGTCTGGATTTTAATGTGTAGGCTCTGGGGAATGTCTTGACCCAAGGGAGGAGGTGAGACAGCAACAGGCTGACCTGCATCTGAAGTGTAGGGGAGAGGAGTAGCCCCTGGAGGTGAAGAGGCCTGGGCTGCTGCCATAAAACAATGGCTTTATCTCCTGCTGAGTGATTAGGGATCCAGACCCCCACTATCAAAAGAAGAATGTGTCACTGGCAGGGAGACACCAAGAACTGGTTTGGACAGGGGTCAGTGTCTCTCTTAACACAAAGACTTCAAAGACATTTAGGGGTATAACTATGAGAGCTGAAACCCCTGGACTTTGGAATGGAACTGATCAAGACTGTAAAGGATTTAAACTAATTTGTGGTCAAGAGGAACCACTGCCAAGGAAGAAACAGCTGAAGCGACTAAAGGAAAGGACTGACCCTTGCTGTGTGTTCTGGGACTGGCCTGCATTTTGCTGATTTACCCAAGGAGAGGCTAAAGGGACTTTGCTGTGTGATGTGTCCCCCTGCTTGAAAGTACTTTGCTCTGTGCTGTGTCCTGAAGTAACTTATCCTCAAGGGCCTGAGGAAAGCTGGCTCCCTGTTGTGGAAACTCAGAAACACAAAAGTTTCCAGGTGTGTCTCAGTGGCGCTTTGTGAGTGTGTTTTTTGCAGCCTGAGACCCTCGTAACAATTGCCCTGTGATTGTGGTCACCAGGAGTCCAATTGAGTCTCAGCGACCGTGTGTGTGTGCGCTTTGTGCAGCCTGAGACCTTCGTGAGGATTGTTCTGTGAACGTGCGCACCCAGAATCCAAGTGAGTCTCAGCGACACTGTATGCATGTGCTTTATGAAGCCTGAGACCTTTGTTAGGATTGCCCTGTGATCGTGTGCACCCAGAACTCAAGGGAGTCTCAGTAACGCTGGGTGTGTGTGCTTCGTGCAGCCTGAGACCTTCGGGAGTATTGCCCTGTGACCGTGCACACCCACGACACTGTATGCATGTGCTTTATGAAGCCTGAGACCTTTGTTAGGATTACCCTGTGATCGTGTGCACCCAGAACTCAAGGGAGTCTCAGTAACGCTGGGTGTGTGTGCTTCGTGCAGCCTGAGACCTTCGTGAGTATTGCCCTGTGACCGTGCACACCCAGAGCTCAAGTGAGTCCCAGCGACGCTGTGTGGGTGTGCCCTGTTGCACCCTGAGATATTTGTCATTGCCATCGGCCCGGACCGGCATCCCCAGAGGAGCCCGTGGCTGTCTTTGCCAAGGAGGGACCTCGAACCATCCCCGTCTGGAGGGGGGCCCGGGTTCCACTGCCCAAAATCAACAAACTCGCATTGGAGGCCCAAGTCTCGAGGAGAGCGAGGTTGCAACCCTCAGGTAACGCTCAGCGAGCATGCGCGTGTCGTTGCATGGGTTGGGGTGCGGGCTCTGAAGGACTGGGCTATTCTAAGGCCCAGCGGTGCCAGGGAACAACACCTGAAGCCTTCGTGGGTTACCTGTTCCGGCGTACAAATCACAGAGACACGGGACACTTCCTTCGGCGTCGAAGATCAGCGTTTATTTACTGCAGGGATACAGAAGTCGCAAGAAGTACACTACGTGTAGGTTCTGGGAGACTGCTTCGAATTGCAACAGTGGATCGCTCCTTTTATACATATTTTAGTCATAGCACAACATGGCGAACAAGAGGTTACAACTCAGTTCCCACAGTAAACTTCAAAAGGGTTGCTTTCATGTATTCAGGAGCCCGGAACATAATTACACTAGCATCGCCGGTTCCCAACTGTAAAAGTACGTTATCCCATCATTAAGTACATTCCATTCTGGCTGTAAACGAGTTAAGTAAAGAGACAGAAACAGGTGCAAGGAAGACAAAGATAGACAACAGATTGGAAAAGAGTGTAGGGGGCAATATCGGAAAGCACGATTGCAGGATCAAAGGATTCGTGCCTAATGCATGCACGGCTGAAACAATAGACCGGCACGGCAAGATGAGCCTCGGGCGGAGCCATCTGCCTTTGCAGTGTCATCCCCCTCGTCATAAAGACACCCTCAAAGGAACATGTGTCTTCCGCAAGAGCTTGGGAATCCCAGGGTCACGAAGCGGACAGTGTCCGTTCGCTGGCTACTTGAGGGCAAGGGACAAAATGGATGCCGTATCTAAAATGTAACCCGTGGGTTCAGATGGAGAAACCCACAAATAAAACGAACGGTTCAAGGCAGCGTAGCGAAAACGCGTACACCCACTAAACTCGTCATTTGCGGTTCATAGATGCCAAACTCGTCCATATTCGAACGAGTCGAAAACACCATTATGATTGTCACGGAACCTCAGCTCGGAGGGAAACGCTCTCGGCCTTTCCCATTCTCGAAGAGCGAGCTGCCACTCAAGCTCGTATTGTGGTCCGTACTTGCCAAGAAGTGACAGTGCCCGAGCCGGAGTGTGGAGTTATACTTTGTTTTCCACCATACTCGTGTTGGGGGCACATTTTGGCAGAAGCTGACTGCGAGTGAGTAAGAGTGGCATAGAGACCATCCAGAGCATCGTGATCGGTACCCAAGTACATTATTGTTGCATTACGCATTGCATTCTTTTTGCATTACGAACTGCCTAATAGTTGCATTACGAATTGCATTATTTTGGCATTACAAACTGTCTGATTGTTGCATAACGAACTGTATTATTTTGACATTCCGAAGTGCCTGATTCTTGCATTACAGACTGCAAAGCATTGCATTAGAACTGCATTGGATCATAGAAAATTGCTCATTAAAACTGCAAGAACGTACATGGGCTTGCTGGCCTAATAACCGGCCAGGTGAAATATTACAAATATGCATATGTTGGATGTTTATCGTGTGGTCCTCCAACCAACTCTACAAAGAAACTGGAACAAAATCACCATCGACCAGATCTCCTCATCGCTCCTTCTAAACACCCCTGCCCACTCCTCTAACCCAGACCAAGCCGCCACCAACCTCACCCTATGGTTATCCAACGCCGCCGACACTCTAGCACCACTGAAAAAACGTCAAAGCAAACCTGGCAGCAAGAAGGCCTCATGGTTCAACGATGATCTTAAGAAGTCCAAGAAACTCTGCCGCTCCCTTGAAAAAGCCTGGAAAAAAGACCCAACCACCAGCACCAAAGACGACCACAAAAATGCCACCCGCATACACCACCAACTAATCCGAAAGGCCAAGAAAACAGCATTCAAGGACCGACTAGACAACAACGCCCACAACAGCAAGGAACTTTTCAACATCGTCAAGGAATTTACCAATCCCTCAGCCAACTCCAACGACATCACCCCCTCTCAAGCCCTCTGCGACTCCCTAGCCTCATTCTTCCACAACAAAATTGCAGACATTCACAACAGCTTCGACAACCAACCCGGAGACCAACCCACCCAACCATACGATGAACCTTCTCCCCCCTTGATCACCCTTAACGACTGGAACCCAATCTCCACCGACGACACCATCCGCCTGATGAACTCCATCCACTCAGGATCCCCCACAGACCCATGTCCTCATCACATCTTCAACAAAGCAGACTCCATCATAGCTCCGCACCTCCGAGACGTCATCAACTGCTCCTTCAACTCCGCCACCTTCCCGGAAAGCTGGAAACACGCTGAACTCACCGCCCTTCTGAAAAAACCCACAGCGGACCCCACCGAACTCAAAAATTACCGCCCCATATCACTCCTTCCTTTCCCGGCCAAAGTCATCGAGAAAGCCGTCAACAACCAACTCGCCGCTTTCCTCGAAGCCAACAAATCCCTCGACTCCTCACAATCTGGCTTCCGAGCAAAACACAGCACTGAGACCGCCCTCATCGCAGCAACAGACGACATTCGAACTCTACTGGACAATGGAGACACAGTCGCCCTCATCCTCCTCGACCTCTCCGCAGCCTTCGACACAGTATGCCATAGCACCCTTTTACAACGCCTCAGAAACATCGGAATACAAGGAAAAGCACTCGCATGGATCACCTCGTTCCTCACCGGAAGAACCCAGAAAGTCCGCCTTCCACCATTCAAGTCCGAGGCCTCTGAAGTCATCTGTGGAGTACCACAAGGATCCTCACTCAGCCCCACCCTCTTCAACGTACACATGAGCCCCCTCGCGGCCATCGCACGCCAACACAACCTCAACATCATCTCTTACGCGGATGACACTCAACTGATCCTTTCTCTCACCAATGACCCCAACACCGCCAAAACTAACCTACACAAAGGGATGAAAGAAGTTGCCGAATGGATGAATCACAGCCGTCTGAAACTGAATTCAGACAAAACTGAAGTCCTCATCTTAGGTACATCCCCCTCTGCATGGGACGACTCTTGGTGGCCGGAAGCCCTTGGAAAAGCACCCATCCCGACAGACCACGCTCGGAACCTAGGCGTTATCCTGGATTCTTCACTTTCAATGAATAGACAAGTCAGCGCAGTATCCTCATCCTGCTTCAACATTCTTCGCATGCTCAAAAAAACATTTCGTTGGATCCCCACCGAGACCAAAAAAACAGTCACCCACGCTCTGGTCACAAGCCGACTGGACTACGGAAACACCCTATACGCAGGTACTACCGCTAAACTCCAGAAGAAACTCCAACGAATCCAAAACGCCTCAGCCAGGATCATATTAGACATCCCGCGTAACGAACACATCTCTGGTCACCTGAGAGACCTCCACTGGCTACCCGTCAACAAGAGGATCACTTTCCGACTGCTCACCCACGCACACAAATCACTCTACGACATCGGACCAGAATGCCTCAACTCACGACTGTCCTTCTACACCCCCTCCCGCCAACTGCGCTCTTCCGGCCAAGCCCTCGCCACTATACCTCGCATCAACAAGACAACCATGGGAGGCAGATCCTTCTCATACCTGGCTGCTAAAACATGGAACTCACTCCCCACTCACCTTCGCCTTACCCAGAACCACCTTGCATTCAGAAAGCAACTTAAAACGTGGATATTTGACAAATAATCCTCCTCTCCTCCCTATGCGCCTTGAGACCCTCTGGGTATGTAGTGCGCTATATAAATTCTTTGACTTGACTTGACATTTGTGATGTCATCATTGGGTTGCAGAGAGCGTGGTTGCAAATACTTTACACATTTGCCTTGAAGATAGGCCTGGCTGATGTTCCAAGCTACCGAGGGGGTGAGCAGGGACTATCTGAGAAGGTGTCCGTCCTTCCTTTCCCTGACTTAGAAGAAAGGGTCTCTCTTTAGACTAAGGTACCTACCTCAGCCAACCAGAGACCCCCAGTTCTAACACTTATTCAAAATCACTGGCGCTATTTGCTGTTTCTTGTATACCAGCGATACCCTTGACACTCCGCGATAGCCTTGCTGTGGGACATCCTCCAGGCAACGGTTCGGGCTGCTTTATAACTCTTGCTGCCTGACTCAACAAGGAAAGAGAGGAAAAGCGATCCTGCTTAGGGGGATGGGTCCGGGAGTTGGAGGGACCGCAACAACCAATCTCCCACAAATAAGGCACCAACTTAGGGCGGTGCACACACAACCTAAGGTCCTATACATGGATAAGCGAAATACGCACTCCTACGTACCAAACAAAAATACTATGCAGGGGGCAATAAAGCAGGACGCATGTTGGCAGAATGGCTAAAGGCCTGTTGGACTTGGCCCTTTTTGCAGGGTTATCCCAAGTCATTTAAAAAAAGGGTAGCTGAGATAGAGGGGACAGAGGATAACAGGGTGTACCAAGAGAAGCAAATTGCTCAGTAATTTTAGCGATTGTACTCTAGCCTATATGCGGTGGAAGCCTTTGAACTGGGGGGGACTGAATCCTACTTAGGTGATTCCTCGCAAATAGACAGGGACATCCATCCTAATGAGGTCTGGCAGTTATCGACCACCTGCAACCAGGCAATGTTTATGCCTTCCTTGGCCCCACATCCTCACTTGACTGCACAACTCTTTTGGCGCAACTGGCTCCCTAACAGACACTATGAGAGTGGCTACCATTACAGTGCTCCCTAAATCGGACAAAGACCGTGCGCTCTGCTCCTCATACCACCCCATCTCCCTGTTAAACCTCAAAGCCAAGGACTTCAAGTGTATCCTGGTGGTTTGTCTTGCTCCATATATGCAGGGTCTCGTAGACCCTGATAAACTGGGTGTTTACCAGAGACAGGCTGCAGCAACAATACCAAGCACCTCTGCCACCTCCTTGAAGAAATATAGTGCTCCCACGCACCGGCTCTCCTACTATTGGTCGATGCCGTAAAGGCTTGACGCCGAGTGCACTGGCCATACCTTCAGTTGGTACTCCATAAGATAGGCCTTGGAGTTCGGTTCCGCTGCTGGATCTGGTGCAGCTACACAGGCCCTACAGCGATGGTTATAGCACAGTACTTTGAAGTCACCTGAGGTATTCAACAGGGCAGGATAGTCCCTGATGTTCCTTTCCTAACCCACTGTTATGTTATGTTATGTTAGCGAAGCTTATAAAGCCTACTTCTACCCATGGGTGTCCTGGGGCTGCACACTGACTCACTGTAAGTGGGGTGCCTAAACCGTAAATAACCAAGTCTTCAGCCCCTTTCTAAAGGAAAGGAGCTCTGAGGCCTTCCTAAGATGTAATGGTAGGCTGTTCCGGGTCATCGCCGCACCATAGGAGAAACTCTTGCCTCCCCAGCTAGCCTTCTTTATTCTGGGAACAGCTACTAGTCCTCCTTCGGTGGAAGGCAGCTCTCTGCCCGGAATGTACCATTCAAAGCACTAAGTCAGAAAATCCAGGTCAGTGACACTCAATGCCTTGAAAACAGTGCACTTTGCCTTGAATTGTGCTAGTTTTATAACCGGTAGCCAGTGCAATTGCCGGAGACCGTCTGAGGCAGAGGCAAATATAGGTATCCCAGTTAGCAGTCTTGCCGCTGCATTTTGCACTGTCTGTAGTCTGACCAGATGTTATTTTTTCAAGTTAAGGTACAGACTATTGCAGTAATCGAGGCCGGACAAAATGAGGGCTGAGACAGCTGTCCTGAAACTATTTGCTGGAAGGAGAAATTTTATTTTTCTCAAAATTCTAAGGAGATAGAAACAGGTAGATACCACTCTACTGACCTAGTCCCCAAAATCGAATTTATGATCCAGGATCACACCCAAGTTTTTGGCTTTATCTACAGGAGCTAGAAGTTTGCCCATACCCTCCGGTCACATGTCAGGAGACCATATGTGTGGATCATTCCCAACTATAATGACCTCAGTCTTGCCTGCATTCAATTTCAAGCAATTAGAGGCCATCCAGTCAGAGATGCCGTTCAGACAGTCATGACATCTTATGGCCATCATGTCTTTCGTCCCTCATTGAATGAACAAAACAATTTGTGTGTCGTTTGCATAAGATGTTAATTGCATCTCGAAGGACCTTATCAGTGCCGCCAATGGACTAACATAGACATTAAAGAACATCAGGCTCAATGATGAATCCTGCAACACCCCACATGGGAGGAAAACGGCTTGGATGTGTCCTGCCCCCTCTCAACTGTTTGGACTCCAAGAAAGATATCAGGAGGTGCCAGGCCCTCCCTTCCACCTTCGCCAAACGGTCTAACAACACATGATGATGGACCATATCGAAGGCCGCGGACAGATCCAGCAGGATCACGACGGCTACACCTCCGTGATCAACCGCAGCTCTGACCTCTTCAGTGGCCTTGATCAGGGCCAGCTCCGCAGTCCTATTAGTGCAAGCAAAAGATCTGATTGTCTGTGATTAGATGATCTTCCCAGTTGAATTTAGCTGTATTTTTGATCCCTCTTGGTTATTCAGTTTGTTGAAAATCAACAGATGGACTTCAAACAGGAATGTGGGATATTTTAACATATTTGACTTGCTTAAGGGGGGGTGGAGCTAGTTGGCAACCGAGATGGCTGCCTGAGTCCGGAGCTCCACCGCTCTGAACCGCAATCCTGCATTTATCCTGCTTATTTGGGACCCATATATCGTCGGATTTGTGCCCGGAGGTGACCGCAACTGCTGGAGCCAAGTTTGAAGTGGAGCGGTGCGGTCCCGTTGCTTGGAGGACGAGGTACTACCTAACGGTGAGGCGGCGGAGGTCGGGCCCGTGAGACCGCGGCCTTGATTACCACTGCGGCTGTCCCCGAGACTGCGCCCGCCGGAGTCAAGAACTAAGGGACCCGTGCTGTGGAGAGAGACGTGGCCCTACCCTGCGGCAGTGAGCGGGAATAATATCCTGTCGTGGGGGGTCTTTCTTCACCACCCGCTGACCTGCCCGTGGTGGCTTTGCGACTCTGACGTGGTGGACCTACCCTGTCAGCCTGTGTCCTGAGTGCGGCGACATTGCACTCGGAGGTGACCGGGATCGCTGATGCCCAGTTTTGTGGGGAGCTGCGGGGAGCCGTGGCTTGGAGAGCGGAGAGAGGGGAGCAAGTGAGGCGGTGGACGGAGGGCCTGTGAAGCAGCAGGCTCGGGTGACTACGTGGCCGCCCCTGGATGCACGCCTGCCGGCCAACAGCACTGCGCGACCCCGTCTTGAAGTGGAGGTCACAGCGCAATATCCGAGCGGCAAGCGGAAGAGTGAGCCTGGCGAGGGGGGTCTCCTTACTCCTCTACCCATGGGGTGGTGGATTCGAGGCCTGGAAGCTGCGACTAGTGCACGGAGTGCTCGACCCTTGAGGGGCCTGGTGGTGAGGAGAGACGCTTGGCCTTGGAGGCCCTACTGGGACGGTGGGGTGCACCCGGAACTCATCGTTCCCACCTATGCCTCTCTTGCTGGGGCTCCCCGTTGGTGTTGCGCAGGAGGTTTGGACATCGAGGGGCATACCCTTCGGGCATCAGAGGCTCCCTGTTGTTTGAGGCGGGGGACCCTCCCCATTGCGAGGCCCGTGTGCAGGAGACCGGGGGGCCCACTTGACTGCATTCATATTGGCGGCCCCGGTCCCGCTTGATGTCAAATTTGATTTACCCCCCAGCCTGAGGTCCCGAGAACAGATATAGCGGGCAGCCCGAGGCGCCACCATGGGCTGCTTGATACTGCTTGCCTGCCCGGCTATACTGATACACCCCTCTTCCCTGCTTCTGTTTCTGGGTGCGCTGGTCCGCTGCCTAACGACTTGTGGGACGCGTGAAGATTGTGAATGCTTTTAACTCTCTTGCAGTGCTGGGGCCTTTTCCCCTGAGTGTCCTTGCGAATCCCTTGGCCTAATCTCTGTCGGCGGAACACGTACTGACCACGGATCTACGCTTGAGGCTTGGAGAGACCTCTCTTGGCAGCATGGAACGCCAGGATAGAACACGACCGAACCTCTCCTTTCAGCAGAAGACCTCTGAGACGACGGATAGCGCAGGAAGTGGCGACACGACCAATGGAGCCGGGGCGGATGGTGCGCAGCAGCAAGACCTCAGAGAAATTCTCCTAGCCATGGAAAATAACCTACAGGGGGGCATGGCTGTGATTGGCACGAAACTGGATGCCCTGACCTATCGCATGGACCGCATGGCAGAGAGGCTAGATAAACACGCGGAACGACTGGACATGTCGGAGCATCGCCTTACTGAGGTCGAGGAGGCCCACACTATGCTGGAGTCAGACAATCGACCGATTGGGCGGACTATGCAGTCACTCCTGGATAAAACTGAGGACTTGGAAGCCCGTTCGCGACGCTGCAATCTACGGGTTACGGGCCTTCCGGAGAGTACCTCTACGGGTAATATGGAGCTTTTCATGGAAAACCTGCTGAAGAAACTGTTTGGGGACAATGCTTTCTCACACATGTTTGTGGTCGAGAGGGCGTATCGCTCCTTGGGGCCGCGGCCCAGGCCGGGGGCCCCCCCGTGACCTATCATAGCCAAGCTCTTAAACTATAGGGATAGCGATGTCACGCTCAAACTGTCTAGAGAAAAACAACCTTTGCAGTACGAGGGCTCCACCTTGTCCATCTACCCGGACTTCACGGCTCGTGTCCAGGAGGCCCGGAAACAGTTTGCTCCCATGAAACGCCAGCTACGCGATCTAGGCGCTGATTACGCGATTCTGTACCCGGCGAAACTATGCGTTAATCGACAGGGGAAGTCCCTAATTTTTACGGATCCTAAGGTGCTGCAGAAGGCCTTGAAAGACTGGCAGCGAGAGAAGCGACAGCCGAGGCAGGAGAACGACGGCCTGGAAGAGGGCTCCCTGGAGGACCAGGACTGATTGAGACATGCAGCGGGCCGATTGCTGCTGGCTGCGTCACCTAAGGTGTGGTTGCTGTTTTGTTCACTATAGGCCTCTAGACATGCTTTGGGTCCCGGGTGGTCCCGGCGATCCACAGACTGATGTGTTGCATATCTACTTCTCAGGTAATGACAGTTCTTTAATACTGCAACTGAGTCATTTTACATTGAGCCCTCTGGCGGCCTTGTGCAGCTCTCAGAGTTATATGTAGATTTGCCATTGCATATGTTTGTGCCTATTGCCTGATGGACTTTGCTCGATAGTACGTTCTTCTATATTGACTGACCACGGTTGCACTGGCTCCCCTCTGGGCCCAGTGTGTACTTTTTTGATGTGATGCCCGTCTTCTCTTTCGTTGTTGGGGTTTCCAAGTGAGCATATAATGGTGTTGTTATCATGCTTTATTTTTTCAAGGTTCTGGGGTAGGGAGGTGACAGGGAGGGTGTTGGAACTACTGTTGTTGGGTGCCACTGGCACGTGCTAGTTCGGCTACTTCTGCCCTCGTGTGCGAACCACTGCTCTCATAGTTCCTTAGTGGGGGGGTGGATGTTGTGTGGGTTCCGGGGGTGCTTGTGACTGTCTTCTTGTTGGGGGCGGTGATGGGGGAAGCGTTCTGTTTGTTGGGGTGGACGGATGAGCGCGGGTTAAATGCTTTGGAGCTGAGGTTTGCCTGGGGAGGGGATGAATGCTTGTTGGGGTGGTTGGATGAGCCTAGTTGGGGTAGGGCAAGCGTGGGTGGGGGGATGGGATGGTTTTGTTCCTGATTCCATTTTGTTGCCTAGCGGTGCGGGGCAGCTGTTGTTTGTGGCATGTGATCTAACTGGTAGGAGTGACAGCGATAGACACGCAATCCCACAAGTTACTAATCTGTATGCAGTAGACACACATTTTTTCTCTTCTCCATGGCAGGGGACGTGACAGATGGGGTGGAAGCTCTTGACACAATGCGGCTACTGACGTGGAATGTGAGGGGCTTGAATGATCACCGCAAGGTCCGTAGGGTTCTCCAATATTTGGTTAAATACAGGGTGGACATTGCGATTCTGCAGGAGACGCACCTGACACCACATAGTCCTGTCCTTTCTTACAGAGGACTCCGTGATAATATCCATGCTGCAGGTTTTACTTCTCATGCTAGGGGGGTTCTTACTTGGTTTAATCCTAAATCCTCCCTTACGTGGACACCGATGGCCACTGATAGTGAGGGTCGGTTCACGATTATGGCCTGCTCCGGTAAAGGTCTTGACCTGTGTATAGTGAACACATTTGGCCCCAATTTCAATCTCCCTAGCTTTTACACAACACTGGCCCAGAGGGTTTATGCGTTGGAGGACAGGGTTGTTTTTTGGGGAGGGGATTTTAACCTGACACTACATCCGGCGCTGGACAGATCGGACGGCCCACCCCAGGCGCCTTCGGCCTCTGAGCGCACACTAGATACACATTTGGATAATCTTGATCTGCGTGATGTATGGCGACACAGGAACCCTTTATAGGGAGGGTTTACACACTACTCAGCCCACCACAACATTCATACGAGGATTGACTATTGGTTTGTGTCCTCGTCTTGCATGCGAGACGTGCGATCCTGCGAGGTCCTTCAGCGGACCTACTCGGACCATTCGCCTATATTGATCTCCTGCACTGTGCCGGCGAGACGGGTTCTGCCTTTTTCTTGGCGATTTCCCCCTTACTCTTTACTTGACCCCCTCTTCTAGGAGGAACTATTTACGGCCCTGGAGACTTACTTTGAGGCCAATGTGGGCTCTGTTGATTCGTTCCAGTCGGTTCGGGAAGCATTTAAACTCTATGCTAGAGGAGTTACTATCTCTTTGACACGGTCGACCATACCATCCTTCTTGACCGTGTCAGCGCAGCAGGCATCCGAGGCTCCGCTCTTTCCTGGATCACGTCCTTTCTTTCAGGACGCTCACAAGCTGTTCACCTTTCTGGTTTCTCTGCTTCTCCCCTCCCGGTGTCCTGTGGGGTTCCCCAAGGTTCCTCTCTCTCCCCTCTTCTTTTCAATCTTTATATTCGCCCCCTTATTGTTTCTCTTCTCGATCTGGGGGTCTCTGTGTACAACCACGCAGATGACCTCCAGCTCGTCTTTGATCTTTCTTCCTCTTCTCACTCCTTATCTTTTTTTCGTTCCACTTTGGTTTTCATCTCTGGTTGGATGAGCGCCAATCACCTCAAACTCAATCCAGACAAGACTGAGCTTGTCCTGACGGGTGGCTCATCCAGCCCCTGGTCCTCCGCTTTCTGGCCCCCCATTTTTGGTCCCCCTCCTACCCCTGTCCCTTCCGTCAAAACGCTGGGCATTAAGGTCAGCCATGACCTGTCAATGCACGGCCAGGTCAGTTCTGTAGTGTCCTCCTGCTTTCTCTCCCTTCGTTTGATTCATAAAATTTCCCGTTTCTTTTCCCTTGATTCCCTTAAAATTATCATTTCGGCCCTCATCACTTCCCGTCTTGATTACGGAAACAGCTTGTTCGTGGGCATTCCTGCCTACTAAACCCGTCGTCTCCAAGCAATCCAAAATCAGGCTGCCCGTCTCATCTTTCATCTTCCCAAAACTCACCATATCACTCCCGTCCTCAAATCTCTCCACTGGCTCCCCGTTCTACAGAGATCCCTGTTTAAACTAGGGTGTCTAGTTTTTCGGGCTGTTGATCGCTCTGCTCCGGCGTTCATTAATTCTTTGATTTTCACTCACACCCCTGCCCGTACCCTCCGCTCATCTTCCTTTGCCCTCCTCACTGTTCCCCGCTTTCGTAAATCCCGCACTGGTGGAAACAGATTCTCCGTCCTCGCCCCCCGGTTCTGGAACTCTCTCCCTCTCTCCATGCGTTCCATTCCCATCTTTTCACACTTCCGTAAAGCGCTAAAAACATTCTTGTTTGCCCAGGCCTACCCCCGCTAAACTCCCTCGGCCCTGTCTGTTCCGTTCAGTAGAGCTCCCAGCGCCAGGAAGCCGTTTGGCCACCGTGCGCTCTATAAATACCTTATTTCATTTCATTTCATTTCATTTCATTTCATCTCTAAGCATGGCGGCGTGCTAAAGTCAATCAGGGGCCGCCTAGAACTTTTGGAGCGGAAGCTTCGAGATCTGGAAGAATTGCGCTTACGATCTGGCGGCGGCTCTGTCGGCCGAGAGATTGCTGGGGTTCTTCGGGAGCACAACGACGAGGCAGATTTGGAGATTAAACACTTAGGGAAGTATGCCATCGCCAGGACTTACTGTGAGGGTGAGCTCCCGGGCGCAGTGCTGGCACGCCTGGCTAGGCGGGGCAAAGAGCGTTCTTCTGTTCCGCTAATGAGATCTGGTGACGCCGGGCTCCCGCTGACGAACGATGAGATAACTGCACGTTTTAAAGACTATTACGGGGCTTTGTACGCCTCCAGGGGTCGGTTCTCCTAGCGCTTGGACGCCTCCGGGCAGCAATTCGCGCTATACAAATGTACATCCTATCCTATCCTATCCTAAGGTATAGTTGACTACTTGTCGCACATAGAGCTCCCATGGCTCCCAGATGTGGACCGTAAGTTTTTGGCTCGCCCCTTTGAGAGAGAGGAGGTGGAACTAGCGCTGTCCTCCATGAGGGGCGGCGCCCCGTGCAGCGACGGCCTCACAGTGGCTTTCTACAAAGCTTTCCCCAATTTGCTGCTTCCCCATCTACTAATCCTCCTCGATGTTATGGCTATTTTGGGATCTATGCCGCCCTCCATGCGCGAGGCTGTCATCGTGGTGATTCTTAAACCGGGCAAGGACCCTAATGACTGCGCCTCGTATCGCCCACTCTCCCTGACGAATGTAGACGCGAAGATCTTTGCTAAAGTGCTCTCTAACCGTCTTCATGCTATGGTCACGACACTAGTGGCCCCGGAGCAGTCTGGGTTTGTGCCTACGCGCAATCTGGTTTATAATATTAGAACGGTTTTTGCTGCTTTTCAACATACTCGCCCGGAGGTACCAGCTGTTGCCGTATTTTTAGATATGGAGAAGGCGTTCGATTCTGTAGAGTGGACGTTTATGCATCATATTCTCCGAAGGATGGGTGTTGGTCTTCTCTTTCTGCAGCTATTGTCGGTCCTGTACTCTAAACCGAAGGCTAGGATCATCCGTATTGGACCTCTGACCTCTGAACCCATTGATATTGGTAGGGGCACGAGGCAGGGATGCCCGCTCTCCCCGATGCTCTATGCTTTGGTGGCAGAGCCCCTTGCTTGTGCCTTCCAGAGTACCACTCCCACCGGGGCATCCGCTTCCCTACGTACAGGCTCATTTTCTCTACTTATGCGGACGATATGCTTCTCTATGTTCGAGACCCGTAGAATCACCTTTCTCCGGTATTGCGGGAGGTGGTCCGGTTTGGCGCCCTTTCTGGCATCCGGGTGAACTGGACGAAGTCAATTAACTGCGGCTACGGTGCAGTTCGACCCTGAGTTTCCACTACAGTGGACTACTGAAGCAATCCGATATCTTGGCATCCGGCTTCACACTAATTCGGAGATAGTTCTCCGGGAAAATTATGGCTGCGCTGTTTCAAAATTGGAGGATGATGTAGAGGGATGGATTTCCCTCCCACTGTCTCTTCTAGGGCGCATTGCGCTAATGAAGATGGTGGTGCTCCCGCGTTTTCTTTTCCTGTTTAACACAATCCCTATGGTTCTGTCGATCCATTTTTTCCGCAGGCTCCAATCGCTCCTGGTATGGCTTGCTTGGGCGGGGAAACAACCTAGAGTAGCTTGGCATATTATAGTACGACCGTATGCGGCGGGCGGGCTCAACGCCCCAGATTTGGAACTCTACTACCGTGCGGCACAGTCTGCCCATGCATATGCGTGGATCCATGGTCCACAGGACGCCCCCTACGTCCGTATTGAACGAATAGTCGCAGACCCGACTCCTTTGCCGGCCCTGTTAATGCAGACTGGAGATAGACGTACGGGCCTGGTTGATTCTCTAATGTGGGTTACTCATGCCTGGCACTATATGGCGAACGCTCAAATAAAAGAGAGAGGGACCCCACGACCAAAGGGATGGGGTGCCAAGTAGACTATTTAGTCAAGCAAAAAATCCCTTTGGGGCGCCTTGTTAAAGTGACAAACGTTCAACAGACCATTTAAAACAGAGACACATAAACTAAAGACGTACTGTACTTATGAGGCAAAACACAAATGAAATTATGAAAAAATCCTGGACAAATTATTATACAATGCAATGTTTAAAAAAACAATAATTCAACTTTGAATTTTTTTTTACCAATAGGAATTAATTGTTTCCTTACCTTTAATGTTCTTCCCCTCTTTTTATTTATTGTTGAATTATTGTTTTTTTAAACATTGCATTGTATAATAAATTGTCCAGGATTTTTTCATAATTTCATTTGTGTTTTGCTTTTGATGGCATTCTTATCTATTCAAATTCAGAACATGAACATCATCTAAAATTGGTCTTGGAAAAATTACAAGGCAATTGCCAAGTTGACAAAATACAAGTTTCATACTATTTCTGTAGAGTTCTTGGGATTAGTTCTGACTTTTCAGGAGATCAGAAGGACCCAACAAAGATCTGCACTGTAATTGAATGGCGCACTTAAAACTCTGTGAAGATGGCCTTTTTAGGTTTTTCAAATCTTTACAAGTGTTAATCTAAGATTTGTCATCTATCAAAGCTCCTACCATTGCGGAAAGAGGTTCCATTTAAGAGGACTTCTGGGTCCGTCAATGTCTTTGCTGCTCTGAAAGAAGTGCTCACCATGTTGCCTATATTTCCAAATCCACATCTGAAATTACCTTTAGTGGTGGAAGTAGATGCTTCCAATTTGGCAACTTGGGAAATCCTGTCTCAACGGCATCCAAAACAACGTGGTTAAATTCTGCATCTTTACATTCTCAGAAGTTAAAACAATATGAGAAGAACAACACTGTTGCTGACAATGAGGAATGGGTAATTTGGAGGTCTTCCTAGAACGGAGACACATTTGTTTGGTACTTCCTTTGACAGAGTTGTTTCTAAAGGTATTCTTAACTTACAATACCTCAAATAAGCAAAGAATTTAACCACTCAACAATAAAGATGGTCTTATTTTTTTCGTAGTATCCTTTTACTAGTGCCTATAGTCCAGGAACATGCAAGCAAAGGGCCTATTTGCTGTCAGGATCAGACACAGAAGAATAAGTCAAAGAATATTCATTTATTTTTATTTTTATTAAGTTTTTACAACAATTTTTATCCCATCCCCCCCACCCCCACAGGACAATTTGACACAGTCTTAAATCAGGAACATGCAATACATCCCACTACTATTTGGTATCGAAAGACACACTAAATACAAAATAAAGGAAGAAGAAAAAGAAAGCAAAGAAAAGACATGTAAAATCTAGGTTATACTAACTTAAGCCAGATCTTAGATGGTGATAGAAGGCTGGGGGGGGCTAGCGTCCTGTGTGCCCCATCCCTTCCTTCCAGTCAGTGATAGGGTACCATATTCTCAACCCCAACGCTCTTCCCTTTTTCCCCTTTCTTGCATTTATCGCTTTTTCTAGGTTACAACTGTGTAGTAACCTAGCTGTCCATTGCTGCACGTCTGGCGGAGTTCTATCCCGCCAAGCGGAAGCAATGCATAAGCGATATACTGCCATAGCTATAAACAGGAAATATTCATTTCTGCACTGGAGTAGCCCATTCGCTACCCCTAACAAAATAACCTCTGGTGTTACCTTAATTTTCAGGTTCAAAACCCTATCCAAGAATGCCTCGATAGCTCCTATCAGAGGAAGCAGGCTTGGGCACGTGGCGAACACGTGCGTTATATCCCCTTCGGTACTATCACATCGTGGGCCCGCTATCCCCTGGGTGACCCTCCACTGTGCAATTTTAGCCGGCGTCTAGTATAGCATGTACAAGGTTTTGAAGTGCTGAGCTTGTAAAGCTGAGGAGAGAAGACTCTCTTGTCCTAACTGTAATGACTTCTCGAACATCCCCCGAGCTAACCCTAATCTATCCATCCATTTTAATTCGAACTTTTCTAAATCATCTTCTCTGTTCCCAATTAGTTCCGCATACAACCTTTTAATTGTACATCCTTGTCCCTCCTCTATGATGTTCATTATTGTATTAATCTCAAATCCTCGAGCGCCTCCTGTCTTACTGGCTAGAAAACCTCTAGCCTGTAAATACTTTTAAAAACTCCTTGAGCTGATTCCAAATACCCCTTGGAGATCTGAAAATTGACGTATTCCTCCAGGCCCTATCAGGTCTCCCGCCTTCTTTACGCCTAGTCGTCCCCACTCCCCAAAGGTTGCATCCGCAAACATTTCCTGTGGTATTGTGGGATTCTTAACTAATCTAGTATGTGCATTAAATCTTCCCAGGCCAAAGCTCTTCTTAAATGCCTTCCAAATCCAATATGCTGCTTCGACTTTTTTAAATCTTGTTTTTTTTAAATAGCTCGGCTCCGTATACTTTAAAAAAAACATTCTCTGTTTCCCCTCCTAGAACCAATCCATACATTTCTGAGGACCCAGTGTGTGTTTCTGCTTTTATTTCTGCCCCTTCCAAGAGGCTTGTCAACTGCTGAAAAGCCGCTGCCCAGTAATATAATTTCAAATCCGGCATTGAACCTCCCCGGTCCTTTGGCAATGACATGAATCTTAACGCCCTTCTAGTTTTACCTTGTGACCAGATAAAGCGATTGAGCATTTGTTCTATTGTGACAAACCAAAGAGAGTTATAGAAAAGAGGAATTGATCTAAATAAGTATAAAAACTTAGGCAAGAGATTCATTTTCACAAAATTTACGGGTCCTACTATGGACATGTGCAGGTTGTTCACCCTGTAAAGGTCACCCTTTGCTTTATTTATTACTGGGCTAATATTTATCTCTACCAGCCTGTCTAGGTCTGCTGTGATGGTCACATCCAAGTATACCCCCTCAGAAACCACCCGTGAGTCTATGCAAACAGTTTGTGCATTTTGTATAATTTGAGTTTTTGCTTTGTTCAGAGCATAACCTGCTACCCGGCCAAATTGTTCTGCTTCTATCTCAATTGCCCTAATGGCCTCTGTGGGTGATGGTGTAATAACTGCCACGTCATCGGCATACGCGAGGACTTTACAAGGCCCCACCTTAGTTACCAATGGGTGTATCTGATTAATTTGCTCCAGTTTGTGAATCAACGCATCTATATACATAGCAAAGAGTAGCGGTGAGCCCTGTCTTGTCCCACAAGAGATTTTGATGGGTCTAGAGCGTCCCGCGTTCACCCTTATGCATGCTGTGGGGGCCCTATATAAAGACTGCACGGCTCTCACAAAACTTTCCCCACACCCTGCTTTCCTCAATATTGCCCACAAGAACTCCCAAGTCACCCGATCAAAGGCCTTCTCGGCGTCAAGCAAAAAAACTGCCATTGGCCCCCCTGCATCCCCCTGTGTGTCTCCCTGTGCATTGAATAGTGTGATTACCTTCCTGATGTGTTGAGTGATGCCCCTGTGTTGGATAAACCCATGCTGATTCTTGCTCACCAGACCTTCTATAACCCAAGATAAACTTGTCGCCAATGCTTTTGAGAAAATTGTAACATCTGAATTTATTAGGGTTATTGCACGGTAGGAAAACTGGATCTGCTGGTGGTTTCCCTTTTTTAATAATTACTATAATATCTGCCCCGCCCAACTACCTGGTATAGATGATCCTTTCTGTGTCTCGGAGATTGTCCTAATTAGATCCATTTTTATTGTGGCATAAAATATTTAGTAAAATTCCCCTGGGATCAAGTCCGGCCCAGCAGCCTTACCTGACGGTAAACTCAGCATGGCCTCAATTATTTCCTCTTCCTCTAAGGGGGCATCCAACGTATCCCTATCCTCCTCCATTAACGCCTTACTAGGTACATCCCGCAGATATCTGGTGTGCTATCCAGCTCTTCTTTTTATAGCTTGTAGTAGAACTGTCTAAAGACCTCCATAATTTATTTTGCTCCAGAGACCAAATTACCTCCAACATCTTTTATTTCTTTGATTTCGCCTCTGGCTACCCTCTGCCTTGTTCTTACTGCCAGAGTGTGACCCACCCTTTCGCTGTATTCGTAACATTTTTCTCTTTGCATAGAGGAGATTTTGACTGCCTTTATAGCTATTTTTTCATCTGCCGCTGACTTAGCCAACATAACCTCTAAGACTTGCTGATCAATACTTTGCCCTTCTATGGTGGCCTGCGCTAGCTTTTGCTCTGCATCCACCACGGCCCTATTTAATTGCTCTGACATAATCCTCTCTTTTTTTTGTTTGGCCAAGCTAAAACTAAGAGTTTCGCCACAAGCCCCCGCATTAAAGGCGTCCCAAGCATTCCCGGCCGTGGTACTCCCCCTGTTGATTTCCCAGAACCATTTTATCCAAGCTTGCATATGAGTGACAAAATCTTGATCCACCAGGAGCTCCCTTTCAAACGTCCAAGACCTTTCCTGCCTCCTGAGCCCCCCGTCTTTAATTGTCATAATCAATGGGTTGTGATCCGACAAGATGCGTGGAAGTCTCTCTATTTGTAGATTGGGTAGGAATGAGCTAGAGGTGAAAAAATAGTCTAGTCTAACACATATTTTATGTGGAGCCGAATAGTATGTAAAACCAGGTTCCTTTGGTTTTAATTTCCCCCATACATCCACTAGTGCGTTGTAGGTAGCCATGCTCAGGATTGCCCTGCAAACCCTCTTTTTTCTACCATGATAATGTCCGTTAGTATCAGTTCCTAACACTGTTGCCCCATTAATATTGAAGTCTCCTGCTTATATGACCTTCTGCGCCCATGTGGCCAACTCTATATCAAGAAAGTCAAACAGTTCTGGATCATCCTCCGTTGACCCGTAGATCAAACCCAATGTAACCCACTCCTCCCCGATCCAACATTCAATCAGAACCCATCTACCCCATTGGTCCTCCAATCTTTTCCTTGTGTGAATATCAAACAGTCTAGTTAAGATGGCCACCCCCCTATTCTTAGCACCCTGTCTTGAATATGCTAGCACCCGAAACCCTAATTGATCCAGCAGGAAGGACTTATTTCCCTCTATGTGAGTCTCCTGTAGACATGAAATCCGCACATGTACTTTTGAGCAACATTGCGACTCTGCCTTTTAACCCTATCGTTGAGTCCGCACACGTTGAGTGACATTATCTTAATGTTAGTACTCATTTATAAAAAAAGTTGAACTTGACGGCAAATCATTCCTTCCACCACATACCGCACCTACTTGATTGAATCTCAGTATTGCTACAATATCAATGCCCCTGTCCCTGGCTAGTCCTGTGCTTACCCTGTGTCCTGTGCCCCCCCTGTCCCCTCCCCTCCCCCCCACCCCTTTACAGGCAAATAGGTCAGTCCTGACCTATGTGTGACTGCTTCCTAGCCTCTAGAGTGTCGCATCCCTCTCCCTCCCTACCACATCTCGATTACAATCTAAACTGTGCATTTCCACCTTATTATCAAAGAAGAAGAAAAAAAAACCACCCCTGTCGATCGCAGCTTGTGTCAATACATCGCCTTCAGCTATACATCTTGGTTTCTTATTTTTATCATGAAACTAGAGTACCAGTCCGGGTACCTCCGTGGCTCCTTTTTTCTTTCTGCTCATCCAGAAAAGGGTCAATCATCTGTCTTAACCTGAACCTCCTTTCCACGGTGACGTGGCAGAAATCTGGGCATGCGAAGAAAGTTACTCCTTTAAAGGTTCGACGATCCTGAGGTTTAACCCGATCCATAATGTCCTGCCTAGCCAGAAAATTCCCCACAAACACCAGAATGGCTCTAGGCCTATCTTTCTGTAGACCACCGCATGACTTCTTCTGTGTTAGGGGATACCTATGTGCCCGCTGCCCTCTGCATCCCAGTTCCATTTCTCCATCTCCGGGAATGCCCCCTTGAAGAGTGTGACTACAAAGGACATGGGGTCTTGCTCTTCTGCCCCTCCGGAATGCCCAGGAGTCTAATATTGTTGCGCCTCTGCCTATTTTCAAAATCCATCGAGTTTCCATTGCATGTCCTCTGTAGTCTTCTCCTGGGCCTCTCTGAACTCATGCCAGCGTGTCACATCATCTTCCAGTTTCCCTGTCCTCTCCTCCACCTCTGTGACCCTTCCCGCCATCTCCGCATATAGCTTGTTCATCTTACTTAGTGAATTTTGAATTTTCATATTAGCTTGCTTCGATCTTTTACTCTCTGCTCTCGCTTCCCCCTGCATCTGTTTAAGAGTAGCGTAGAGAACGTCCATTGTGGGAGCTTGGTTTTGTGCATATTGTGAACTCCTCTGTTGGTCTCTTGGCTCCCCCTGGCCCTGGCCCTCCTCTTGATAAAGACTGGATGTTGCCGAATAGTCCATACCAATTTTTTGGTCATTTCTGCTTGTGTTGGACTGATAGGGGTTTTCCGTCTATATCTGTGGCAACTTCTCTGCTGTTGTTTTATTCTTTGGGTTGTTGAGGCCCTGTTGTATTGTGTCCTCTGAAACTGATTGCTCTATCTCTGAGTCTTTATCTGATGAATAACTTTCTGCAAACTTTCCTCGGAACCCCCGCTCTCCATTGAAGTACCAGTTGATGTGCCTGTTTCATCATTTACAGAAAAGAAGCAATCGTCATTTGGTGTACCTGGTGCAAGCTGTCCAGTTTCTGCAGTAACCAGTAAGCCCTGAGCATTTAATCCCTCCTGCGAGCCTCCTTTCTCTGGGTCAGTCCCATCAGTCAAAGCTCTTTTATGTTCTAGTGCTGGGAGAGATTGCATAACCCCGGACTGCGTATTATTGCTTCTACTGCTACTGCCAGCTATAGCCTCGCTCACAATCTGCCCCACTGTAGCAATCTCTGCTGTATTACCGGCATGTGCGAGCTGCCTTTGAAAATTGTCAGGGCCCACATCGCCCTCAGCGCGGCTTGCCTTCCTGCACGCATCTGTATCCCCCTTTGAGGTTGCTGCTTCCTCTCCGTCTCCCCTGCTCCGGTGTGCTGCTCCGTCAACGATTCCACGCCCAGCAATGATGAAGTTGCACCCAGCTCTGGTGTTGGCGCATCCGTGCTTGCCCTGCTCGGCAGTCCCTCCGCGCGCACCTCCGACATTGCTGAGGATGAAACTGCCGATTTGCCGTGCAGCTCCGAGTTGCTGCCGCCATGGACCAAGAGCTCAGCAGCAGTGTTTCCCGCGGCGTCTCCAGCGGCATTTCCAGCCACCCCCGTGAAGGCTCCTACCAAGGTAGGCTGTCTCATACTAATGCCTTTCGGTGCTTTGTCATCTGTGTCTTTCGGTGTCGTTTTCGCGAGTCTTCCCCTCGCAGCTGCCGCCTTCCTCCCAGCCCTTTGTTCCGCTTTTAGATCAGCATCTTTTTCCCTCTCTTTAGCTGCCTTATTTTTAGCGGCTGAGTCTAATGTCACGCCAGTCGTTTTAGCTGCCGCCTGTTTCCTCATCACGGCATAGGCATCGGGTGGTCTCGTTGAGTCTGCTACAGTTTCAGCATCCTTTGACGGGTCTTTAGCCTCCTTAAGTTTGGTTCCTCTTGGAGGCATCTTGGATCTGTTCACTCCGGCAGCTCTACCGTATGAGTATTTCAGGTTGTCTTTTATATCGGACCACGTGTAATGTATGGCCGTGCTGAAAGTCTTTTGGTGCAATAAAGCCAATACTTTAGAAAGGGCGTTCTTAATCCAGCCGATTCTCCGCATTATCCCTGTAGACTGCAATCATTTTCCTGTCCGTTGGGAGAGAGAGGTTAGAGCGACCTACTCCTGTGACCGGTCCACGGTCATCTTGCCTCGTTTGAAAGCCGTCAAAGAATATTCAAAACAAATTATCGCCCCTCAAAACTTCATAGCACCAGTCCTGAAAGAAAACCTTCTGTCACAACTACAAGAATTAAGTTATATTCCAGAAATCACAACTGGATTTTCAAGGAAGAAAACAGGAAGTTTTCATTATGGAATTACCTATGACCAAGCTTCCATTTACTTGCCAACCAAGCAACTACAATTAGCACTATCACGGTGCCACAATCATTCTCTGCCTTGCCATTTAGGAAGCACAAAAACTATTGATATTTTTAAATGGCAATTGTGGTGGCCAACTCGAACAGGAGATGTAGATGACTACGTTACTCAGTGTGGCCTAAACCTAAACCTCAGGATAAAGTCTCCATAAACTTTTTTGGCCATTTACAATCTATTTGAAGCTACAACATTGTGTTAGTAGTAATTGTTCACTTAACCAAAATGTCCCATTTCATTTCTTCAAAAGGGGTATCGACAGTCCCCAAGTTAGTGCCGATGTTATTAAGTAATGGTGTTAGTCTTCACAGACTCCCCACGAGCTCCCAATTTACTTCTTGTTTTTGAAAAGCTTTCTGCGAATTGCTGGGAATCACAATCAAACTTTCCACGAGTTGGCATCTTCAAAAAGACTGTCAACCAGAATCTGTCAACCAGTCTAAGACACTGTTTTTACCCTTTCATTTACTTCAATTTGAAGCAACTTGACTTGATTGGTGGCTAAAAATCTGGGAGTCAAGCTGGACAACCAGCTGTCGCTGAGAACACATATTCTCGGTCTGGCTGGCACCTGTTATGGAATTTTGAAAATGCTTCGCAAATTCCTGCCCCTTCTGTCTGTGGAGCACAGGCGGATCACTGTGCAGGCTCTTATTGGATCAAGGCTAGACTACGCCAATGCCCTCTATCTCGGCCTCCCTGACTATCTGGTCCAGCGCCTGCAGGTGGTGCAGAACTCCGCCGCCCGGGCAATCTTCGGCTTGCGAAGACGAGCTCGAGCTTCTGGGCTGCTACAGACGCTCCATTGGCTGCCTATCCGGAAGCGGATTCTGTTCAAATCCCTGACACTGATGCACAAAGCTTTGTTTGGATCAGGAGCTGGATATCTGCGGCGTAGACTGGCCTTCTATCGTCCAGCCCGCTCCTTGCGGTCGGAATCCCTTTTTACAGCGGTGGTTCCGCGGGTGAGGAAGGCCCGTGCGGGGGGGGGGGCGCTCTTTCAGCTGTAAAGCTCCCCAGCTGTGGAACTCGCTTCCGCTTTTGCTCCGCAGCACTGCCAATTTGCTCCAGTTCAGGAAGAGCCTGAAGACCTGGCTTTTTAATCTTCAGTTTTTTTTTTACTGTTTTCTTTTTTGTTTTTCATTCTGTTCTTGCTCTGTTGTGTTATTTTTACTCTGAGTTGCAGGTGGAAAGCGCCGGGACACTCTTTTCGAGTAGCCGTGCGCTATATAAAAGCACTATAACATAACATAACAACATAACATAAAACTGATATTGAAGAATTTGTGTATTACATTTGAAATATTCCATTATCTGATGCAACCCTTTCTTTGCACTCTCAGGGCTTCAGCCTTGTGTTTTCCGGACATATTTCCTGTGTATACGGCTTGTCCAGATGAACATGAAAGATAAATTCTATGCAGGTAAACATTGGTGTCTTGTGCCAGTGTTTGAATTTAAAGACAGAGTTTGGCTGTTTACTTGCCATCTGACCCTCAGTGGACCACAAACTCTTCAAATCAATATATATTGGTTGATTCCAAGTATAGTAAATGATCAGATTGTCAGCAGTAAAATTACAGTTCGTTCAATCAAAGGAGGGAGGGAGGGAGGGAGAAGCAGAGATTCATCCAGCTTCTGTTAGGTATAGAAGAAATCAAAGGAGAATGAATCACAGTTTCTGTTATGACCAGGGTCTTGGGTTCGAGTATGGCTAGAACTCTGTGAAGTGATTAAAAAACTCTGCCACACTATGCGGAGTTCCACAAGCAGAGGAGTGCGCTTGGTAATGACTGTTTGCATTGATTTTCAGTGCGGGGTGTTTGTCCTGCCCTGGAAAATCAATGCAAACAACATCATGTGCAGCGCAATGGGAGTTGCTTCTTTTCTTCTGCTTAAGTAGATTTTCTACCTGAGCGGTAACTTTCTCAATGAAAACGCAATGTTTCTCATCGTGAACTGTCACGACCACCCACGACCACCCGCATTGAGAAATAAGACCGCCAGCATTTAGAAATCTCGCTGTGGATTTGTCTTGCTCGTGATTAGCAAGTTGGTGTAGGAGGGAACAATCAAGCAAATATCTCATCGGGAGGTGGATTTTCCTTGCTTGCTCTCGCTAGCTTGATGTGCGTACCAGAGTTTTTCAGAACTCTGCGTGCTCCGTGGACCGAAAACTCCACAAACTCCGCAAGCAGAGCAGAGTTCACCTCCCGGTTTTAGCCTAGTGGAAAGAACTTCTGTAGTGAGTCTTGAATGTCTTGTGGAGTGGTGAGATTCAGGATCTGGGATTATTGAAAATTTATTTTGAAGGCTGATGCAAGGTGAGATGTATTGAGATCCTCGGCAGGGCAGGGATGGAGCCAGCTAGTTCAAAAAACTCATTGGCATGTCAAAGGTATAGAAGGCCAGGTTAAGCTCATGACTGCCAATTTTATCCCTGTGATCAGGGGATTTGATCTAATTGTTTCAGTTGAAGACTCCATGCAGAGAGGAACAGTGATAGTGGGCAATCCTGTCATATTTCATTACAAATCTCAAATGACTGAGCTATCATGCGGTTGACTCTTACCCTGGCTATGGGATGAGAGAACCTGAGGCTGGCTTCAAGGCCTCTCATACTCCCTTTGAGCTTTACCCTGTTGTCCTTCCTTTCGGTATTAAACTTTGCACAAGGGTGATAAATGTGCCTCCGATCACAGTCTTCAGAGTGTCCCATTGGGCGGCTATGTGTGTTCCTGCATTGTTGTTGTCTTGTATAAAGGTTTGGATCACCCCTCGTACATCAGCATGAGTGGGTTCATTTTTAATGAGGTTTTCATTTAGCCTCCAGGTATGGACTGAGATGTGTAATCAGAAGTTGCCCTGGGCTATGAAAATTGGCAAATGTTCAGACAGGGCCAACATGCCAATTTCATCTTGTACTTTCCAGGACAAAACGTGTGGCGTTTTTGTAAGTGATCTAGTTTGGTGTGTGTCTGACAGTAAAAGGTGTTTTTCCTATTGATTCAGGGCATGCCATATGCCAATCAGGCCTAGGTCTTTCAATCACTCCCACTGATGGATGTTTCTCCTGTCTGTCCTGTCTACACAATATTAAGGTCCTGCCACACCAACATGTCAAAATTTGAAGAGGTCATCCTTTCTAAGAGAGCTTCTTTGGAAAAACTCTCCTGAGTCTCAAAGGGGCCATATATTGTCACTAGGTTGACTGTTTGGTCATTCAGGGATCCCCATATGACCAGGTATCTCCCAACCATTTTAGGGACCATATTTAGGACTTTCCTTTTACTTTTTGGCCAGCAGTCTGTCTACTCATCCTTTTTTCATGGTACCTGAGAAAATATATTATCTGGAGACCATCTAGATTCCAAAAGGTACCAGTTGTGTTTGGGAATGTAGGAGTCTTGTAGACATTGCTTAATTTGTGAAATATGAAGTGCCAGGGCTGAAAATGCTGCCAAGGAGGCTGCAGCTCACTTCTACCTCCGGTGTGCCCAACTTTCACCACCAGCACTGCCTCAGTCTCTATCCTGTAACCATGCTCTGCTGTCTGTCCCCTAAGACATGTGTTTTACTTCACTAAAGTGATGATGCACAATCATGCCTGCCTATGAAAACATACCAACCTGTCACCATGCAAGGTATGTGGTTCTTTTTATTTTAAATTGGGCAATTAATATTGAGACCACCACCTGCAGCACCAGAAATCGTAGCCCCGGCCCTGTGAAAGAAGTGCCGGTGCTGAGCACCTGAAAGCACCTGCTCAAATTAAGCACTGCCACACAGATATATATATGCAAAAAGAACAATTGATGGATGAAATGGTGAACAATGTCAACCATTCACCTCCAGTACAGATGACTGGGACTAAATCCATTGTTTTATTGCTTACCACACCACTCCAGTGTAGACCCAGCCATATGCAAATCAGTTTTGACCTTGCTCCCCATGGGAACAGACCAGCCCAAACTGCCAGGACAGCACCTCCCTTGATCAAAAACAAGCATTCTAGGACCAATTTTGGGTATCACCCCTCAACAGCCAGGATAGATTGCCTCCAATGGCATTGCAAGCATGGGACCCACATCTGGGCATACCCGTCCCACCAAGGGCAACAAATGCAAAAAGATAAATAGATAGACGGAATGCTGAACAATGTCAAATATTCATCCCCTGTACAGAGATCTGGGTCTAAATCCATTGTTTTTTGCTCACCACGCCATTCCAGTTCGGAACCAGCCATTTTCACATCAGTCTTGACCCTGCTCCCCATGGGAACAGTCCAGCCCAAACTGCCAGGCCAGGTTGTCCCTGGACCCGAAACAAGCATCCTAGGACCAGTTTCGGCGTATCAAACATCATCAGCCAGGATTACTTGACTCCAGTAGCATGGCAAGCATAGGACTCCCGTCTGAGCATGCCCATCCCACTAAGGGCAACAAATGCTAAAAGAACACTTCATGGACAGAAGGCTGAACAATGTCAAACATTGACCACGAGTACAGAGATCTGGGCCTAAATCCATCATTTGTTGCTTAGTATGCCATTCCATTTCGGACCCAGCCATATTGAAATCAGTCTTGACCCTGCTCCCCATGGGGAACTATCAGGTCAGGTCCACCCCAGACTGGAAACAAACATTCCAGGACCAGTTTTGGCGTATCACCCCTCATCAGACAGGATAGCTTGACTCCAGTGGCATGGGGAGCATGAGACCCACATCTGGGCATTCCCATCCCACTTAAGGCGACAAATGCAAAAAGAACAATTGATGGACGAAATGCTGAACGATTTCCAACCTTTTCCTCCAGTACAGAGATCTGGGCCTCAAGCTATCCTGGCTGATGAGTGGTGAAACCCTGAAACCAGTGCAAGGATGCTTGTTTCCAGATTAGGGGCAATTTGGCCTGGCATTTCAGGCTGGAATGCTCCCATGGGGGCACATGGTCAAGACTGATTTGCATATGGCTAGATCCAAACTGGGGTGGTGTGGTGAGAAAATAAAATATTTAGGTCCCGATCTCTGACAGGAGTAAGTGTATATACATATACACTTACTCCTGTCAGAGATCGGGACCTAAATCGTTTTCGATTTAGGTCCTGATCTCTGACAGGGGTAAGTGTATATACAAATACACTTACCCCTGTCAGAGGCTATATTGTATATATATATATATATATATATATATATATATATATATATATATATATATATATATATATACAATAAAGACGTTGACTACATTATAGAGACAATAAAACAACTTAAGGACACAGAATGTTATCGGCGCAGTGATTATCCAACCTGTCACAAAGTAAACAATGATTCAAAGAGAGGGTTGAGGGAAAACATGGCGCCCGCATGATGAGCGGTAGCTCGCGTCCTCAGTGAAGCTCTCCTTTCCCACTCCTCTCCCTCTCTCGTTGATGCACGGCGGGTCGCGGTGCCGTTGAGCGGAAAGGAGCCACCTCTCTAAATCTGTCCAGCGGATGTGTTTTGGGGCTTCGGACCGGGCCCCCGCCCTTGTTCCCGTTCCTAGGTTTTTAGGTTCCTAGCATCATGAACATAAAATATGGGACATTTGTTTGTTTTGCCGCTGCTTGCTCCTTCCGACCAGTGAACAAGGGCGTTGGCCCGAAACACGTTTGGCCGCTTGAAACCTGATGCAATTCTTGCCGCTAAAATTGTTGCCTGTGCTCATTAAAAAGCGTGAATACTCACCTCGAGAGTGCGTCTTCATCCGGGGACACCCATTTGTTTTGTGTATATATATATATATATATATATATATATATATATATATATATATATATATATATATATATATATATATATATATATATAGGTTACCTACTCTCGGCGGATGCCAGTAGGTAGTCCTAGTTTCCATAAGTAAAATGTTTTGCGGATAACTTTGGTGCCATTTGATGAATCTTCACAAAATGTTCAATACTAGTTTGTCACTCATTTCAGTGGCTGTCTGGAAAGTTTCAGGTTGATATGTCAGGCTGGGACCGAGAAAATGGGAGGGGGGGGTTCCCAAAACATGTTTGCCCAATGCGATTTACCATAGGGATTTTAGACACGACTACAGCCCGAACGGCTGAAAGGAATTACACCAAATTTAGCAGAAAGCTAGATCTTGGTCCGAAAGAGTACTTTTTGTAATTTGGTGTAAATACAATCATTAGTTTTGGGGTTATTAAAGAGAAGATTTATGTATATCTAGGGGCAAGGATCCATACACCAACAGCCATGCCATGATCGGCTAGCCTAACCTGAGATAAAAGTTGTTCCTGCCATTTTGTGAATCAGGATATGGTTCCTGGGAGGGGGAAATACAATTGAAAAAGGATATAAGGGGTCAGGATGAAGGTATGCTAAACTCATGGGACTTATGAAGGGGTCTGTGAAGGACCCCTCATCGGCAAGAAATTGGCCAAAATGGTTTTTAATGTGTGAGCAGAGATCTGCGGATCCATCGTGATGCTCAGCCCGACCCCAGTGTGAATCTGAAGCAGGTCTGTGGATCCAGGGCCAAATAAAACAACACATATACCCATTCACACACTCTCTGACACACAACCACTTACACACCCACTCACACACCCAGACAATCACTGATACATTTACTCAGAGACCCAGAGAATATCTCACACACACACTCATAGACCCACACAGGCACTCACAAACACACCCACTTACACACCCATACACCCACTCACACATCAACTCATAGACCCAGACCACTCCCACTCAGAAATCCATACAGCCACTCACACACCCATCTAAAGAGACAAAAACCACTCAGACACCAATTTACACTCTCATACAGTCACTCACATACCCACTTACAGACCCACTCATGTATCCACTCACAGACTCACACAGGTACTCACACACCCACTCAGACACTCACATACCCACATACACACTCAAACAGCTAGTGACACATCCACTCACATTCCCAACACATACTCACCCAAATACATACTAGCCCACCCACTCATACATCCATACAGCTAGTCACACCCCAATCAGAGACCCAGAAAACATCCACTCACATACCCACACAGGCACTCACACATCAAAGTACACACTTATACTGCCAGTCACATAGCTACTCCCAGATCCACACAGCCACTTAGACACTCACATACCCAAATACACACTCAAACAGCTAGTGACACACCCACTCAAATACCCTGCACATACTCACACAAATACATACTCACCCACCCACTCCCACATCCAAGTCCACACTTACACTGCCTGTCACACAGCTACTCACAGATGAACACAGCCACTTATACACCCATTCACACACCACATGCTTAAGCATACTTACACACCCACACAACCACTCACACACCTACACAGCCACTTACACACCCAGTCAGAGACTAAGAAAACCACTCACACACGCACTCGCACACCCATACAGCCACTCACACACCCGGTCAGAAACCCAGAAACTACTCACGCATTTGGATATTTGGATATTTGAATATTTGGAGGGGTATTTGTAAAGCGCGGCGTTCGCTCCGGAGGGAGCATCATGGCGCTGAAAAATCCTGAAAGCCCGGTCAGGCGGAAGGCACGGGGGGGGTCTATATGGCGGCTCTGGTCCAATTATACTCATCAATTTATACTCGTATAGCTACACATACACCCACGTACAGACCCAGAGAACCACTCATACACCCACTCACAGACCCATCCACTTACACCCCAGCACATACTCATACGCATACTTACACAACCATTCATACACCCATACAGTCAGTCACACACCCATTCATAGCCCCAGAAAACCACTTGCACACCTATTAACACATCCATGCAACCACTCACATACCCACTTACAGAACCAGAGACTCACTCACATATCCACTCACAGACCTACCTACTAACAGACCCAGATAACCACTCACACATTCACTCACAAACCCACAAAAGCACTCACACACCCACTCATTCATAACACACACATACGTATACACTTACACAACCAGTCACATACCCACACACCCACATACATACCCACTCACATACCTACCACAAACTCACATACACAATTACAAACTCACAACCACTCACATACCCATACAGGCAGTCACACCCGTTCAGAGACACAGAAACCCTCTCACACACCCATTTACAGATCCAGAGAATCACTCACACACTCACTCACAGACCAACACAAACCCTAACACACCCAATCACACACCTATCACACGTTCCCGCACCCAGTTACACACCCACACAACCACTCACACCATGCAGCCAATTACAGACCCACACAACCAGTCACACACCCAGTCACACAACCATTTACACACCCATTCACAGATTCAGAAAACCACTCATACACCCACACAGGCTCCTCACAGCTACTCACACACCCACGCAGTCACTCTTACACCCAGTTACATAACCACATAGCTATTAACTCATGCACTCATATAGTCATTCACACACCCACACAGTTACTTACACAGCTACTCACACACCCACACACAAGCAGTGATACAGTTATATGAATTACTTTAGCATATTCTTCTATTAAATGTGTCCGGGAGGTGGCCCACGGGTTGGCTGCTTTTGGGAGTTAACTACAGGGCCTGGCCATAGGCCAGGCCTTGTTGCCAACCCCCAATCTGCACGTCCAGTTGCCTTGCACAGCATGGGGTTGGTTGCATGCAGGGAGGCTGGCCATTATATGCATTTAAAATATGAGCCTGACTATAACATCCCTGTATCGGGTGGTTCTTTGGTGACAATATATATATATATATATATATATATATATATATATATATATATATATATATATATATATATATATATAGTAGTGAACAAGGCGGATTTGTCTGCTGAAACGCGTCTGATCGTTTATATTGGTGAATAAAAGCCTTTGATCTTCATCCACGGAGTCGGTGCCTGTTCTTTTCCATGCAAAGCCAGGATTGGAAGTATATATATATGCTTTTCTCCCAGCCTGGCGTGCTTGCACATGGGCTGGTGGGAGGAGCAGGTCCTCATGGTGCAGCATCAGGCCACCATGAGGAGTCATGTCCCCGTCTATTTGAGATATATAGATTACCTCTTTTTTATATGGCAGGGTACCATGCAGGAAGCACAGGAATTTGTTGACAAATTGAATTGCAATGACCTTAACCTGGAATTTACATCCACCATAAGCACATCACAGTTATGCTTCCTAGACATAGAGGTATACATTGAATCAGGGAATCTGGCTACGAGGTTATACAGAAAGCCGACTGCAGGCAACACTATCCTGCACGCGGCTAGTCAGCATCCCCACCACTTGATACAAAGCATCCCCTTTGGGGAGATGCTTCGTATGAAAAGAATATGTAGTAATGAAAGAGAGTGTGTTAAAGCCATGGAAGAAAGTAAATTGCGCTTCCTGGCGCGTGGGTATTCTGCGAAAACAATCGCCAGGGCAATGGAGCGCTCTAATGTTATATCAAGAGCACAGATATTGGCACCTAAACCCAAGCCTGATACTATCCATTCTGACACTCCTTCAGAATCCTCAAGGGTGGTGGTCACATATAACCAACAACACAAGGAGATCCGGCGGATCTTTAGTCGTAATTGGAACCTGGTGACAGGGGATCCTGTGATCGGAGGTTCAGTAAGTAAAAGGCCAGAATTTTCCTTTAGAAAATCAACCTCCATGTCACACAGGCTGGTTAAAAATCATTTGGAACAACCTATATCAAAAACTTTTATGAATTTAAGAAAAGGTTTTTTGAAGTGTTCCGTTTGTAAGGCCTGTAAGAATGGGTGTAACAAAACACAATATCATACACCATTCAACGATGATCCTGTACTTATCACAAAACAGCTGTCCTGCAAAACGGAGTTTGCTGTATATGTGCTGCAGTGCCCCTGTGATCTCCGGTATGTAGGGAGCACCCGGCTTCCGGTCCACAGGAGAATACTGCAGCACATGAGAGCAATCTCCAACAATGACCAACCCTATCCGGTGGCGCGCCATTTTCAAAATGTTCATGAGAGTGATCCAAAACATCTCACTTACTATGTCATTGATTGTATCCTGCCCCTCAAAAGAGGTGGCAATAGGGACGGATTATTGAGGGTCCTAGAGACTCGCTATATCTTGGAACTAAACAGTCGTACTCCTGGAGGTCTTAACGCCAGTGAGGATCTTTACACTTGTTTATGATTCTTGAACTATTATCTTTTGCTAATTCGCCCTATTAGTAATATATGACATATCTTATAACAAATGTCAGCCACTTTACATCAAGTTAAGGGATTCCAACGTCATTTTGCATTACAGTTTAGAGCTGTGTATCAACATCAGTCAGGGATCTGATTTCGAAAGGGAGGGGCTCCTCCCTTTACAAATTCAGAAATAACAATTCACTGGCACTTAGCACTTTTATTATTCAATTTGCACTTTGCTATGATGGCTGCTCTTTGCCACAGAAAAGGAATTAACAGCTAGAATTGTTTATGTTTACAACACTTATTGTTCACATATAGCACTAGACACTTTAATGGAAACTCCCACTTGGGATGAATTCTCAATATGTTTTTTAAGGGTCACGAAACACTGTCTTTGAAAGATGAAATCAACACTATGGGGCCGATCAGGATCGCGGACGGACTTGCGTCCGTCCGCGACCCCAGAGCAGGAGGGAACCTCCGCATGGCATGCGGAGTTCCCTCCTGTGCAATTAGGATGTGACCGCCACCCTGGCGGTCACATCCTCTATTTTTAACATTGCGGCGGGTGCAGCTTCAAGCTGCACCCGCGGCAATGTTAAAAATGCACGCATTGCTTTTGCATGCAGAAAGAGGCAGGCACCGTGCGGTGCCTGCCGCTTTCTGCATGCAAATGCAGGGGGGTACCATAGGTACCCCCCATGTGCACCCCCCACCCCTCCTTCACCTAGGGGGCCCGCAACGGGCCCCCGCAGTGAAGTTCCGTATGCTTTTCCACGGCGGGAAACGCGCCGCGGAAAAGCATACTTCACTGCCCATCCTAATATGGTGGACGGTGTCTGAGAGACACCGTCACCATATTAGAGCTTTTCCGCCGCGGTTGTAAGCCAACCACGGCGGAAAAGCTGCGGACGGAAACCAGGACCCACCAGCCATCCTAATGTGGCGGTGGGTCCTTGGTCAGTCCGCTGCGGTTTTTCCGCATCCTCTGGGCCGGCGGTGGCTTCCGCCGGCCCCGAGGATGCGGAAAAACCGCTATCCTGATCGGCCCCTATGTTTTTATGACTTATATATTTATATGTATATATTTATGAATTTATTTAAATATATGTTTATTTATTTGCCTCTATATTGCACAATGTATATACTTCATTTATTTACCCACTGTGGGTTATATTCAAGACCAGAAAAACTATGAATTATTTGTATAGTCCCCTGTCTGTTTCTTTGAACCCTTAAAAACAGTGTTTATACTTGGGTGGTTAATTTTAGTCCACCTTTTGTGTCATTGATGCTGTACATAAATTCCCTTGTGGCTTTGCGATCACATCATGTGATCAAGACAGTGGATACTGTCGAAACGCGTAATGGCGGGCATGCTGAGCAAAATTGAGCTGAAATAAACACGCACTTTGTTTGGCACCATCTCTGGGTTCCTCTCTTCGTCTTTTCAAATCTGCGTGCTATTGTGGCAGTGCTGGAGTTCCTGGGACGAGTTTTACTTATATATATATATATATATATATATTTATCACCAAAGAAGAACCACCCGATACAGGGATGTTATGGTCAGGCTCATGTATATATATATATATATATATATATATATATATATATATATATATATATATATATATATATATATATATATATATATATATATATATATATATATATATATATATATATATTCTTTTTTTTTCCACCACATAATGCAGAAGGAATAACTTCAGTGTGTTTTTGCACTAACAACCTTGCTCACAGTGGAAAGAAAACGGGTTTCCTACACTTGTTTTTAAGACTTACAATCTAATTACGTGAGATCAAGGGAAAGAAAGGATTGAAAAATACTGTATACTCATCTTGGATACTGCTGTATATGGGACATGTACATTAAAAAATACATACCAATGACTGACACTTCATAAATTCAAAGTAGACAGCACATAAAATTGAAAACATAAAATGCAAGTGAGCAGCTGTGTGAGTGAGGGTCCACTATAATACAAATTAATATTTACAATATGGGAAAAAATATAGACTACGGGCTTGATTTTGATGCAGGTTGGAAAGCTTCCGGACTGAATCGGTTTGGAAATGGTTTCCAACCCACTCGGATCGGGAGAGTCCGACTGATGGAGTACGATGCATCCGGATACTTCCAGAAACGATTTGGTTGGACTCCCATTGACTTCAATGGGAGCATATGTTGCTAACCGCATCATAATTGGGCTCTGGGTCGGAGAGACACGTTCCCGATCCGATTTGGAAGGAGCAAATGCCCTTAGGAGGCCTTCTTAACCGCATCAAAATCAGGCCCTAGGTGGGAATACTTTCCTAACCACATCAGAATCAGACACTCAGTAGGTAACATCAAGCACAAAAGGTTAGTGGTGAAAACAACAACCACAAAAATATTTACTTTATAACCATGTAATATAACATAAAAAAATATAGACAACAAAATATCATGGTACAAGATATTGACTTTTTTATATTAATTGTATGTATTTAATTATAATGTAGATTAAAATATATATATTTTTAAAATGCTATGTTTAAAAATATGTAACAAAAGTAATAACAAACTTTAATTTATTACTTATGAAAGTAAGTACATATAACTTTAAAAAGCATCAAAGACTACATAAAAAGATTTAATATTACATTAGAGTACAATAAATGTATTGTAAAAATATTCTTTATTTCTCAAAAATATATTATTCATTTATATTAAAGAATAAAACTCGACATAAACATATAGAATTATTATTCATTTTATATAAAAAATATGAAAACAAATATTTCATTTATTTAACCAACTTAAATAATACTTGAAAAAATGTAATAAAAGGGCAAGTTACTTACCTTCGGTAATTCTCATTCTGGTGGATACTCTACTGAACCACACTGATTACCATCATAAGAATATAATGGGTGTTAGACTGGATTTAATGATTTGTGTAGCAGTGCTCCCAAGAGTAGCAATGTGGTGTAGTGCAGCTTTCCAGTGGCTCTGTACCACCTCAGATGTGATAGAGCATGACTGTACAAGTGCCACCCCTGGACGCTGTCAGTTTAATCAACTGTCTTCATCCGTGTCTTTATACATGGAGCATTGAATAATTGGTCAGAACATTGTGTCTGATCCTAACATTTGGAGCGTATTATATGCCAAAGAGGCCACTCCACAGATTAGGGAGGGGGAGGGGCTGTAAGGAATCTGCTGCTAGATGGAATATTCACCCAGAAATAGCGTTACTGAAGATAAGTAACTTGTTCTTCTAATGAATTCTTCTAACTGCCCATCCCTCACTTTAAGAAATATACCATGGCAGTACCAAGGTGAAGAGGGTGAAGGGACTGGGAGGTGGACTTAGACCAAAAAGCCGTGCAGAACCAACCATGCTTTCCCCAAGCATGACTATTGATGGCAGAAGTACTGAACATATAAATAGAGGTCCATGTAGCGACTTTGCAGATGTCCAAAACAAGTCCACTCAAAGCCTTAGCCCTGGTGGAGTGTCCATGCATACCTTCAGGGGTTCTATTGTGGACAGTGCATAGCAGATTTTGATACAGAGGACTAGTCCCCTTGGAAAGGTTTTCTAATGCACAGCCTTCTCTTGTGTACCTCAGAGAATCCCACAAAGAGCTGATCATCAAAGAAATGGGCTTTCATGCAGCACATAAAAAAGCACATATCTCTTGGGGAGAAAACAAGAGAGTCTGTTTCTTGAGAGGCAAGGAAGAGCAAAAAAATCCTGGCAGAGTGATGATTTGGCCAACATGGAAGGGAGTCACGACTTTCAGTAGAAAGGCCTCTTTGGTCCACTTTTCCAATATGTCCAGAAAGAATGTGGGGTAAGGTTGTTGCTCAGAAAGTACCTACAGTTCACTCAGTCGACGTGCTGTGTAATCCCAATGAGAAAGATGGTGTTTAGAGTCAAGAGTTCTAAAGGACAGCTTTGCATTGGCTCTAAGGGAATTCATTGTAAAGACCAAGTTCAGGTTAAATTGTGGCATAGGAAATTGCTTGGAGAAATATGTGAGTCAAAAGTTTTAAGGAACATAAGACAGCTAGAGTCTTAAACAACGAAGGCTGATCAGGTAAACACAGAAATGCCATAAGTGCCGGTAAAAAAACCTTTCAATGTGGTCACCACAAGACCTTGATGGGACAACGAAATAAATTATTTGAAGTGTGGCTTGTAATGGGTGAGTGTTTCAGCCCCAGCACCATTCAACAATTTTATCTCTATGCCCAGCTTGAATTGACTTAGTGGTAGTACCACATGGTGGTCATATGTTCTATGAGAACCTGCAACAGCTCCCCCTTAAGGAAAGAAAGGCTGTCAGAGCCAAACAGATTGCCTGAAGCTTCAGAAGATTTATGTGGAGCAGGCTGTCTGCCAAAGATTAGGGGCCTCTCATATCCTCCTCCCCCACATGATGTCCCCATCCCAGCAGTAATGCATCTGTCAAAACTGTGAATTCAGACTGAGAAAAGGAGAGTTCCTTGCCACAGGTTAGGTTGTCAAATGACTGCCACCACAAGAAGGTCCTGAGTCAGCTTCTGCGAGATTTGAATGGAGTAAGAGATGCGGCCCTGATCCTTGGCCTAGTGAACCCTGAGGCTGGGATTGTGGCTCATTGACTGAAATCCCCAGGAAGTTTGGCTGTTGTCCAGAGGTGTTCTACGAATTACTGAAGCGAGCCTACCTTCAGCAGTCAGTCATTGAAGTATTGGAATACATGTATCCACAAACTCCAAAGATATGCAGCAAACAATACAATCACTTTCATAAACACATGAGGGTCCAAGGTAAAGTTGAAAATGAGCACAGTAAATTGGCCCACCATGAAACACAGATAATATCAGTGGGATTGCAGGATGGGTAGATACTATGGAGTCCCCAGGGTGCAGTACCCCTTTGACTTCTTACAATTCTTGTTCAGCTTTGACTTTGAATTACCTGAAAGTTCGACCACGAAGGAAACTTGTCACTGGAGCGGATCTGCACCCTCAACTTGGAACAAGAGTAGTACTTACCCGAGGCTCTTGACTTCTTACGATATTCGATATGCAGCTTCACTTCACGGTCCGGGGTGCATAAGGGCACATTCTTTACATGATCTGGAGTCATGCCCCGAGCCCAAACACCAAATTCACATCTCATGCTGGTCATCATCGTTCCCAGGCACACTGGAAAATAATTTAGTAGAATTCATCAACAGACAAAAAAGTGATCGGAGTTCCAGATGCACATTTAGAAAAGAACTGACTTTGGCATGCAGCTGTGACGCTTTGGCTCTGATCCGTCATTTTCGGGGCGGAATGAGCACAATGGAGGAGAGCATGGTGCTAACTAGTGGCATGCGCGAGGACTGCTATGAACATTTTCTAATCCAGTCTGGTACCTGGGGAAGATTCTGAAGGGGAAGAAGTATGGTTAGAAGTATCCATCAGAAACAAATATACCTTACTACAAAATTATTGTAGAATTAATTAAAAATAAATTCTACAATAACATAAAGAATGAAGTAAAAAGGCAATACAGTACAATAAAACAGAATGCAAAATTATATAGTAATAATATTTTAAACTTCCAAAATATTGCAAAAAGTACGTAGGGTCATGAGTGACTAAATACTGGCTGCAATTTGTAACCAGTATAGCTTTTTATGAACAGAACCATGTAATAGCTGCTCAATTCATAACATTTGGATTTGGAGTGGGTCATAATCCAACCTATCTCATGAAAATAAATAAGGTAGGAGGCAAACTGTGACTCACTCTGATTGGTGGCCATCACTGGGATGGTGGCCTGCTGGGGAAGCAGACCACCATGATTGTCATTACCTTAAAATAATGTTAACGTTTTAAAATAAATGTAGTCCCTTTCCCTTAAAAACTGTGCTCCAAATAAACACAAAATAAAACCTTTTTTTAAGATTGGGAGTTAACAGTGATTAACTGGACCACTGCCTGCTCTCCAATAAAGAATATATATTTTTTTATTTCAAAAAGGGAAAGGACTCCCCTTTAGATTTGCGAATGGGTTACCACCCTAACTTGGGAGTCAGTAAACTTTCAATGTTCAGCAATTTGGTTATATTCACATATCATCGATACATCACATACCAATTCTGTATTTAGAATGGACACCCACAAAAAGCTCCTTCCAAATACCGATTCAGTATGGGACAGCAATCACATTTTAGGAGTCCGTAAATATTTACCAAATCGAAACATGGGATTGATGCATTGCAAAAGCATTTTGCAGTCACAAACTCCAAATGGCAGTGTTTTGCCATTGAGAAAAATGCTTTGTACATCTGGAACAAACTTGCCTTTGACATTCTTCTGTACAATATTTTTGTAGTAACAACATTTCGACCACAATATTATGGTTGGATAAGTTACTTACCTTAGGTAATGCTCTTTCTAGTGGATATGTTATCTAACCACAGATTCTTCACCTTGTGAACATTCTCCCAGGTGTGAGACTGGATCCCAAAACTCAAAAATCGTACCACTGTCCGCAGATTGATGGTGTTGTGCTGCTCCACATCTATGTCTTTCTGCTCCGGAATTGACGAGCGGGTCAGTGTTAAGCCTCACCAAGGCTTGCTAGCATCAGCTGCATTCAAAGATTTGACCGTGCCCACAAATTCAGAGCCCTCTGTAAATTGGCATGACAAGTGTGCAGATCTCAAGATTGTGACGTTTTTAGGCCCATTGTCTCAGCATCCTCAATGTCATACTCACTAAGATCCAGGACAGAGACTGAAACATCGGGATTATAGCCCAATTGTCCTGGACTTTCTGCTCCAAAAGGAATGCACTAAACTGCCCCATATCCAGGATGGCTCACTGGATTCAGGCTATCCTGTCAAGCTGGCATTGACTGAGTGCAAAGCAAGACCAGCAATTCCTTGCCACAATGTGTTTAGACTCACAGTCAGAAGGAGTCGTAGGAAAGGTATGAGGGTTAACTTTCGGTGGATGCCTGGACCACCAGACTCTGTGGCATAGAGTGTTAGGTCAAAAACAAGAAGTCAAGAAAGCCCAGTGGCGGTCTGTCGCTGTGAGCTACTTGACTGTTGACTGGGGGCCTGGAGCAGGGTTTTGCCCAGATGGGTATCCATTAAGGCTTTGTTAGATGGTAAGAGAGGTTTAGCAGGTCCGTGGCCAGGCCGCAGAACCTCCATCAGAATGTTTGTTTTGACCTCCATTGTAGGGAGCTGCAGGCCAAGGACCACCACAGCCCTTTGTATATCATAACAAAAGATGTACTCTCCTCTGTGACAGGATCAAGCGCAGAGACAAGTCCAGTGTCTGAAGAGGTGTCAAGTCCACTAACATCCTGTAATTTGGCATACCAATTGTCCTCATTGTAGTGTGGGGTTATTTCTTCTCCTCAACATAGTCTTTATTGTCAGAATCTGAGGCAATGAGCTGATGTAAAGCAGGAGCACTGCCGTTAGGTAACAGTAAGGTATCAGAGTCAGAAGTGTTGGCTATAGGCTGAGGTCTGGTGTGATCAAAGAGTGGCCTCAGTCAAGGTTGAGACAAAGATGGTTCTTTGTAGGAAAATACCCTAAAGGTAGCGAATCATCCTCCGGCGGTGTCGGCACCGACATCAATGTAAACAAAACCCCTTCAGGGATTGGAGCCAAGACCGAAGCAGGCAACAAAGCCGGTACTGACTCTGAATCGGGCTCAAAAAGCACAGAAGGTGCTGAGATTGAGCATGCTGGCGGGACCCTGACTGACTGGAGACTTCTGCAGCTCCTAAGGCCCAAAGGTACTCCCAAAGAGTGCCAGAAGCATGCCAATTGTTATTATTCTGTATTTCATAAACCAGTGAAGACGGTGCATGGTTGATAATGTTAAAAGGTTTTGATTAATTTCAATGCCTTTATCGAACCCTTGGCAATCACAGCCAGTCCTTCCTACTTCAGTTTTTCTTCTTTTTCCATTTCCCTCACCCAAGATGGTGTTGCGTTACACGTTATGCACGTTATAGCCAGCGGACTACTTAATCACATTTATACACGCACACACTGTCACTCGAGAATTTCCAGCGAGCAGGCTATGTTGTATAGGTAAGGGCTCCCATGTTGGTTTTCACATCGATATTTTACCAATATTTTACCATTAGTTGACCTTATGTCCAAACGCTATATTTTCTCTTTCCCGCAGTGCATTGTCACTAAGAAGCAGCTGCGATTTCCACAAATTGTAATGGATATTAACTGAAATGGAATTGGATTGTGAAATTGAATTGTTCATAAAGGTGAGCCAGACCTTGCACTAGTTCCACGTTGTTGTATTGTTCTAAATGCGTGGGTTGCCTAATCAGAAGTTTCTCATCTGCTAGATTCGGCATTTGGATTGTTGAACAATAGAAGTTGGTTCCCTCAAAACTCTGAGGTTGGTGTTAATTACCTTGTTGGGTCAGTGATTTAAGAGTTGGCATGTCATCTAGGTCACTATTTTGATGTATTCCTTGACTTCGTAATCGATAACGGCCTCCCAATTGACTCGTAATGATGCCTAAATGGTTGGTACCATTTTAGATCCGCCTGTTCAGATCCTCACGTGTTTACCCGCATCGCCGCAGAGTTTGCATGCACTTCTACCAGTGCCTGTCTACTGTACATAACCAGCCCTCACCACCATAATGCCTGCCAACTATAATGGTTGCACCCTCCCGCTACCACTCGGTTCCATCACGCACCCGTCAGGGGTACAGCATGTATCGGTCTTAAACCTTTTACTCACTGATACACGTTGTTTGCTGGCACTCCTATTATTAGGACAATTGCAAATGGTTATCTTTTTAGGTACTATTATAACCATCAGGTTACCCTAATTGTGTTTCCTTCTCCCCACCCTCTTTCCTCCCTCACAGGTAATTTCTTAATTCAATCAGGCATGTACATGAAGATGATCCTACTATTTCGCTGAAAGGATCAAAACATCGTCGATCCATGTTAAACAGCCTTGCGTATTAATCCACTGTGTAAAACAAGTGCACTGACTGTTTATACTAAACCTGAAAGAATTTACATTTGAGAAGCTAAACCTGTCTTGCCTGAAATGTCTTTATGTGTTTTGTATTTGTCATGTTCCATATTGGATACAGGATTGTGTCCCACTATAATGATGTTCTCAACTACGGTTGTTTAATTGTTTATATTATTAAATGTAATGTCCGGCTGGACATTTGAAATATAGTTTTAATTTCAGTCTATATTTATCCTGCTGATATCTGACTGTTTAAGGACCACTGTTCACGTATGTAACTGCAACCCAAGGACCTTATTTACCTTAAAGGTTTTCCTTGTTTTTCTTGACAATATATGTGCAGCACAGCCTCCCTAAAGGCGTCTATTTGCTGCGATGCAGGTATTGGTCCTGGAAATGCAGGTTGCATTGGGACCAGATGGAGAATTGGCACTTTCAGGAGTGAGACCAAGAAACACATACTTGCCTTTCAGTCTCTCTGGAGTTCGAGAGTGGCAGGTAGGGGCCCAATCCTGCTTTGACTTTTTATACTTCTTTTTTGATTTACACAAAGATTTTGACCGTGACGAGGACCTGCAGCAGGAAGTACTTTAGGAGGGGGACCTTTCTTTCGACTTAACAGTTCACGTCTTCTGGTGTTTGGTATGTTGTGTTTTGCTTCAGGGTCGCGTACGGCCTTCGTGTTCCTCTGGGCACAGTTATTCACAGCCCCTGAAGCCATGTGTCAACCCGAGGCACCACAGGCATACATCATAGGGGTTCATCTCAGACATTTGTCCTTGACAGTCCCTATAAGGTTTAAACCATGTCGCTTTAGAATGTTATATTTCCTTGCACAGTGGAAAGAAGAGAATTTTGATGAAAAGACTTGTCAAAGACGAAAGGAGCAGCACTCCAGATCCACATATGAAAGCATGGAAAGAAAGGAGCTGAGATCAGTGTGTCAGGGTAGCACTTATATGTGACCCCTCTCGTCACTTTCGGAGTGGGACAATGTTGATGAGGAGCCACGCGACACCACCTACCAGCATGCAGGAGTACTGTATTTTAGTTTCTCTATCTAGACAGATACCTGAGGGAATAGTCATAAGATGAGGCATCTGTGGTTAGAAGTATCGATCAGAAACACAACATTTTTGAGTTTATATTAAGTAGAAACACTATGAAAAATTTGAAATAGCCAAAATACAGTGCAAATGGCATTGACACAGACAATTCTAAAGACAGTATCCTCCATGAAAATAAAAAAGAGGAGTTTGAAACAAAATATATAAACTTAAAGACCATATTTTTAACCACAACAAATGAAAGATAAATACAATGGCAGGAAATAAAATAAAGAGAGGGAGGAAGATTGAAAACCGCATCAAACACAAGAGCGGATCTACATTTAAAGGATACAAACAAAAATACATACATTTTTGAACAACTGAATGAACAGAATCCCAACTAAATTACAGATTTACAACTACATCTTCATCCATATTCAATTAGGGATATTTGCATATGTATTGCTAATGCAACATGATTCAGGTTTCCTTAATTCCAATGTTCTATCACTAACTCTTGGATGTATTATTAATGAAACAGAGCACTATTACTTCCATGAATAGTGTCTAACTATAGAATATGTTTCATCCTTATGTTTGATGGCTCTCAATAGATACAAATTTTCCTTTTTCTTAGGAAAGGTTGTGCTGACTATATATAATGTGTTACGAGTGCACCGTAAAACAGTTTTTATAGTCGGAGTTGCCGCAGAAATGTTTCTCGATGTATGTCCTAACATTGCAATAAAGTACTTCATAATGCTTCTATTCTATTTCTGCTGTTCTTACATACTTTATCTTTGGGGTAAATAAAAAGATCTTGTTCTTCTATCCAAACTGTTATCTTAGCTACCACAAGATAGCACTCGACCAAATGATCTATAAGTGCCTTCGCCCTCCTATAAGTAACCTGAGGTATTTGAACCTATCACATTATCAGCTTAAAAAATGAAAAAATGCCTCTTCAAAAGCTGTCCAAAATGTCCTGAATAATCTCAGAAGTGAAGTTGCTGAGCCATTCACTTTTCTTCTATTGTCATCAAATATTATTGCTGAATGCATGACACCTTCCAATATTTTAACCACCTTGGATATCACTCTGTTTGGACAGCCTTGTTTGTTTAAATGGTTACCCATTTCCTGCTTCTGCTGTTGGAATCCCTGATCAGTACTACAGTTTCTTCGGTACCTTAACAGCCCACCAGAGTATACACTCAACTTTAAATTATTTGGCTGTCTGCCTCTGGCATGTATAATACTGTTCAAACAATGGATTTAAATAAGCAGGACGTGATTCTACTTTAAATCTCTTATACTATAGTTTCCAAACAGTCCACTCTAGACTTCCTAATATTGACAGAAAACGTTAAATTCATGATGTTTTTATTGACCGTATCCGCAAATGCCATAGCCGATAATTCATCTTCTTTCCGGATTACGAACAAGTAATCAATGTAATGAATCCATGAGATAACTTAATCGGTCCATTATTCCAGATCTTGTGACCAAACAAACTCCATAAGCCCACAAAAAGATTTATGTAGCTAGTGATGAAGAAGGTTAGAGCACAAAACACACATGCACTTTGTGATCTAAGTCCTACCCTAAATACATTCCTACGCAAATGATTAGGCCTCATAGCCCACTGGTAGCAGTCTAGGTACACCTGATGGTGTACTGGAAAGAAGAATAAAAAATGACAAAAGGGTAACAGCTGTACAAGGATTGCTCCTGCCTGGCCCCCCACTCTGAAGACTGGTAGGCAGAGATGAAGTGATGGAGAGGCTGTAGTCCATGGATCGATTGGGCAATGCTACTTGGTGGCTTCCCTGCAACGTGCGCCCTATTTGAGGGAGAAAGGGCAAGGCAGCATAATAGTTAGAACCAGTAGCAATCTTCTAAATACTTATTATGGTGAAAACAACAGACTGATAACTCCCAGCTCTGAGGGTCTCTTAAGCAGAATGGTTGCTGCCTCATGGTTGAGATGGGTAAGGAGTTAAATGTGGGCCATCCCTGGTAAGCACGTGGGTAATTCAATTCAAATCACTTTATTTGATCCATATTCGTATAGACCATAAAAGTTCAAATATACAAAAAATCATAATTTTTCAAAATATAATAATTAAAATATCCTATTAAAAACAATCATTAAGAACAGATAGAACAGAAGACTTATGGTTCATTCCATGTCTTTAAAGAAAGGCATAAAAAGGAGACAACACAGTAACAAACAAAATGGTCAGACAACATTTGTAAGAAAAACATTTCTGGGCGACATTGTCTAAATTTGTATTTGCACTTAATTGGAAATATAAACCTTTTACGATGCTCTGAGTAAAATTAGCAAAAGAAAAAAAATATGAAGGTTTGATTGTGAGGACTCACTATCACATGGACAAGACGGTAGGGCTTGTGGAGAAAAAAATCCCGCTGGATGGCCCAACATGCAGGGGATAAGGTTTAAACAGAACCCATATAGTGGATATCTGTGGTGTTGATTTGTCACAGACAGTAAGTATGAAGCTGGACTCCTCATTAGAGACCGCCCCCCCAGGTAGGATCGCACCGTGTATTTGGTGCTGTTAATTTTATATCTTTCTCTTGCCATCGTGTTTAGAAATCTGCTTTTGATTGCATTTTTTTAGATACTCGAGCAGTTACTTGACATTTCAAAGACCGATTCTTAACCTAAGGAAATTTGGCTGCTTTTAACATATGAAATCCAAGGGATCCTATGTACATGTTCCAGGGTAAGACACGCTTCTATGAAATGTTGGGTGAGATTTACAGATTCCCTTCTCCATATGGAGTGCCCCAAGACAATTGGAGCTAAACTAATCTGATAAGCTATGTAGGGGACATTCAGTTCAGGGTGACAGTTAAAATGTGAACAACTTTTATGGAGGACTACCAATCTTTTCCAGAATGTGCCTTCTACAGTCTGGAGAGCTGCAGGATTAGTATCTCCCCATACACCAGCCCCGTAGGTAGCTACTGAGGTGGAATTAGCTATATAACACAAGGGCCATTAGAAATCTCACAGTCTGTGCTGATCTGCATTGATGTAGGCAGGTATTAATGGGCAGGATTTACATCGGTATACACTGGGCAGGGAAACCTGAGGTGTCTGGTTTCCTGTCTGAAGATGGTGCAATGGTAGTGATTTCACTTCAGTCACAGAAAGGTCCAGTCCCTTTCAGACAGCGAGGCTTTTGAATCTGTGGCTAAATGTGTGCCTCCTGACCTGCAGGAGAGCAGCTCAACAACCCACTATCTCCTCTCTCTCAATACACAGGGGGGAGGCAGGCGAAACAGAGAGAGAGGGAGAGAGACACACACACCCGGGCTGCAGTACTCTTTGGCCCTTATTCACTAAAGTTTTGCACATACACTGTTATGGAACAGTGCAATGCACACTACAGTGTCAATTTACTAACCTTTGAGGGAGCAACCCCCAAGTGTATTGTGCGGCCCAGTCCTTAATCAATAAGGCCTATAAACTTTACTCTCCCAAAAATAACTGCGGTGACATCTAGTCTCCAAAAAATGCCAAATTTTCACTCAACTGAGATTGGTGTCTGTCAGTCTCTGCCCCTTCTGAGGAAAATTCTGACAATCCTATTGATGGCAATGGAACTTACTGTCACTGTCTCATATATTTGTCCATGAGTTTCCTTGGTCGGCATACCCTGTGTTCGAGGCATGTGGGCTGCTGAATTCATATCTGTGCATAGATCGCCGCCTAGTGTTGCGTCCGGATGATTGCACATTGTTGTCCTGGTAGAGTCTTCGAAGTATCACGAGATAGGTGGCTCCTCCCCTGGACTACAGTGCGCATGGGCATCCTCTCCATCCTCAGATTGTTTTTTTCTGCCATTGGGTTCGGATGTACTTTCTCGACTCTAGTTCGGAAACTTTGTATTGACTCTTTCCTAAGGCCAATAGGCCTTCAAAGCGTCGGTATTGTCTCGTTCGGTGCCTGTTCCTTTCCAGTTCTTCGAACCGGACGTCGGAAGCTGGTCCTCGCTTCGTCACCACAGGCCCAGACTACGACGACGATGGATTGGAGCCCGTTTAAACGATGTCCCGTCTGTAATTCGAAATACCCCCACATCGATGTGCACCCAGTGTGCAATAAATGTTTGTCCCCCGAGCACGACGAGGCCAGCTGTATGGCCTGCTCGAAGTTCCGCTCCAAGAAGACACTTAAACTTTGACGCGCAGCGAGGCAGTCGGCGCAACAGTCGGCGCCCGAACCGGTCAACATCTTCGAGGCCGGTGACGAAGAAGGTGTCGAAGATGAAGAAGAAGAAGAGGTTCCTGAAGAGCAGTCGGAGCATGACTCCAACTTCGAGGTGGAGGAGCAAGCTGAAGAATACGTCCACGAAGAAGACGTCGTTGAGGTAGGGGACGACGAAGGGGCCATCGGAGCCGTCGATGACGACTCCAGTGATGAGCCAGGCCCAACCGCAGTAGCGGGGCCTATAACTGACATTACGCTCCCTACGGCTCAGGTCGAGGCATCGCCGAGAGGCCTTAGCCAAGATCTTCCTACACGTTCTATAGCCCCGCATCCAAGCCAGGCTAAGAATACATCCAAGGAGCCATCGGTCGATTCCTCTAAATCGAAACTGAAACCAACGGAGCCGAAATCGAAACCGAAACTACTTAAAATGGTGGGCGGTTCGACGCCGACGCCAGTCCAATCAAAGACTATCGACGACCCTTCGGCGTCGAAAGTGGCTGTCGCCTCGAAGACTGGAGCGTCGAAGCAGAGCTCAACCATCAAACACGTCACCTCGACGCCGTCGACGTCGACGCACAAACATGGCGACAAGGCCAAAGGACCAGACCAAGAAGGCCGTTGAGCCGAAGATTTCAGGGCTCAAGCCACTGCTCAGCAAACAACTCGAGCCGAAAGCCAAAGCCGACTCGAAACAGCAAGTCTTGTCGACGCCTAAGGCTAGAAATGCTACACGCCGGGAGCTCGAGTCGAAGCAATCAAGCAAGCGCCCTACTCAGGCGCTGAAGCAGCTCGAATCAACCACTACATCAAGCTCCAAAACCGTCGGCCACCCTCCGATTAAGTTCGGTCTTCTGCCAACGGCTCGAGCTAAGCATCTCGAACAACACAGAGGCGCCGAAACTTCCAAAACGTCGTCGCCGCCTTCGAAACCCGCCCCCGAAGGGGTTGTGTTCCACGAACCCTCATACGGCAACCAGTCGAAACTCTATATCGACTCGGAATCGGGCAGACTAACCATCCACAAGCGGAGATCGCGCCTGAACATCCCTTGGAGGGTTACAAAATTCCTCTTAAACGGAAGAAGGACTGGGCCACCTCACCAGTTCTCTTCGAGCACGTTCAGGACTATTTGCAGCAAATGGCGTATTCTCCAGCACAAAGCGAGGAGGACATGGGTGAAGACTATGGTCAAGCGGCCTTCACTTATCACGCTGACACTGATCAAGATGAACCACAACAGTGGTCTGAGGCTGTAGATCAAACTGTAGACCCGGATGATCCACATGCTGCACCAGACGCCCAGTCCTACAGCGTCAAAACATCGCCAACTGAGGACACGGTGGCGTTTAATGCTTTGTTAGAAAGGGAAGCACTCAACCATGACGTGGAAATGCAAGCAGAACCTGTGGACGAAGATTTCTTGTTTGACACTTTCTCCACCTCTGAACGTTCCACTAAGACTTTGCCTATGCTTAAAGGGGTCCTCAAGCATGCTGTGGACATTTTCAAAGAACCCACAAAAGCTAGGGTTATCAACCCACGGATTGAGAAAAAATATAGGCCTGCTCCAGTGGACCCCACCTACATCAAAGGCCAGCTCCCCTTAGACTCCCTTGTAGTGGCCAATGCCCGCAAGAGGGCAAACTCACAAACTAGTGGTGACGCTCCACCTCCGGACAAGGAATTAAAGATTCTGGAGGTGTCAGGAAAGCGAGTGGCAGCGCAGGCTGCTAATATTTGGAGGATTTCCAATACACAGGCCCTGTTGGCTAGGTACGACAGGGCGCACTACGACACACTAGAACAGTTGTTGCAACACCTGCCTGATGTTTACAAGGAGGGAGCAGAGATGATTATACAGGAAGGGAAGTTGATTTCTAATGCGTCCATCAAATGCGCACTGGACGCAGCAGACACAGCAGCTAGGGCCATAAACACTAGTGTGATGCTAAGACGTCACGCATGGCTCTGCATCTCCGGTTTCAAGCCCGAGATTCAAACAACTCTGCTCCACCAGCCGGTTAACCCGGACTTCCTTTTTGGTCCCGAGGTAGACACAACACTCGAAAAAATAAAAAAGGACACTGAGACAGCAAAATCCATGGGGGCTCTGCAATCTCAGCAGTTTCGGGGCAGTTCCTTTCGTCGCTCCGGTAATAGGGGAGCCTCTAGAGGACAGGCTTTACAGCAGGCCCAGTACACCAAAGGGAGCACGCAATCCACCTACACAAAGAATACCAGGGGTGGATACCGTGGGAACAGCGCCAAAGGCAGAGGACGTGGCAATAACAACGCCAGATCCTCCGCTCCCAACAAACAGTGACGCCTTGCCACTGCCCCCTGACCATCTAACACCTGTCGGGGGAAGACTCCAGCAGTTCCTGCCAGTCTGGGAAAGCATTACCACGGACAGGTGGGTGAGACAACTTATCCGATACGGCTATTGTCTAGAACTAACCTCCAACATACCCCTAAGGCACCGTCCTATGTCCGCAGAGCACATGCACTTATTGCAGCAAGAAGTACTCTCCATGCTGCAAAAAGGGGCAATAGAGCTCGTGCCTGCAGAAGAACGAGGTACAGGGGTGTACTCTCTGTACTTCCTAATCCCAAAAAAGGACGGATCCCTGCGGCCCATTCTAGACCTCCGACCCCTCAACCAATACATCCTTTCAGAACACTTTCATTTGTTAACCTTACAGCAGGTCCTGCCGTTGCTCAGTCAGGGCAACTTCCTAGCGACCCTGGACCTCAAGGAAGCATATTTCCACATTCCCATTCACCCAAGTCACAAAAAATATCTCAGGTTCACCATCAACAATCAGCATTACCAATTCAAGGTTCTGCCTTTCGGGGTCACCACTGCCCTCAGAGTGTTCACCAAGTGCTTAGCGACCGTGGCTGCGCACCTTCGAAGACAACATGTTCACGTATATCCCTACCTGGACGACTGGCTCGTTCAGGCCAAGTCAGCCCAGCAGTGTGCCAGCCACATGTCGCGCACGATTCACCTCCTTCACAGTCTGGGGTTCTCACTCAACTACACTAAGTCACACCTGCAGCCAGCCCATGTGCAACAGTACCTAGGGGCAACATTGAACACTCTGACGGCAACAGCGCAGCCAAACTCTGCCAGGGTCAACAGCATGCAGCTGCTCATTCGGAGGTTCAGACCTCAACAATCACTCCCAGCGCAGGTGTTCATGCAGCTGATCGGTATGATGGCATCCTGCATATTTATAGTCCCGCACGTGAGACTGCACATGCGTCCCCTTCAAGAATGCTTGGCACGACAGTGGAACCAGGCTCATGGGCATCTAAAAGACCTAGTGTTGGTGACCGGTCGTGCCTACAACTCTCTGCATTGGTGGAATCCACAAAACCTTTGCAGGGAACGACCGTTCCAAGAGCCTGTCCCACAGATAGTGCTAACGACAGACACATCTCTCCAGGGTTGGGGAGCGCATGTCCTCCATTACACGGTGCAGGGACTATGGACAACGCAACAGCAAAAGATACATATCAACCTGTTAGAGCTGATGGCAATCTTCATGGCACTGAAAGCGTTCAAGTTGCACCTGTGCAACAAGGTCGTGTTGATCCGGACGGACAACATGACTGCCATGTATTACATCCAGAAACAGGGAGGCACACACTCCCCGCAACTATCTCACCTAGCCCAGAGCATGTGGAAGTGGGCCATTCAGAGGAACATCTTCCTCATGGCGGAGCATCTCCCGGGAGTAGACAACCAGATGGCAGACCTGCTCAGCAGGCACAGTCATCAGATGCACGAGTGGGAAATCCACCCCTCAGTACTCCAGCCATACTTCCAGCAGTGGGGTCATCCAGAGGTCGACCTCTTCACCACAAAAGAGAACGCAAAATGCCAAAGCTTCACCGCCAGTTTCCCACACCCGCAGTCTCAGGGCAATGCGATATGGATGAACTGGTCAGGCAGATTTGCGTACGCTTTTCCCCCAGCCCCACTCATACCGCTGGTGGCGCGCAAACTGCGGCAGCACTCCATGACGCTCATCCTGGTTGCTCCAAAGTGGACACAGCAGGCTTGGTACACCACATTCCTGGAACTTTCAGTGGTGCCTCACCAACGGCTGCGCCTCACTCCCAGCCTCCTCACTCAGAGCCATGGAGACATTCAGCACCCAGATCCTCAACAGTTGGGCCTAGCGATTTGGCTCCTGAGGTCATAGAGTTTGGCTACCTCAACTTGCCCCCTGAGTGTATGAACATCATCAAAGAGGCAAGGCGACCTACAACCAGGGCGTGCTATGCAGCCAAATGGAAACGATTTGTCATTTACTGTTCCAACAATGACATTAATCTGCTCGATGCATCCACGAAGAACGTCATATGTTACCTGCTGCATCTGTACCAATGCAACCTAGCGTATAGTTCCATCAGGATACATTTGGCTGCTATAGCCGCTTATCTTCAGAACAGGCAGCACCTTTCACTTTTCAGAGTGCCTGCCATCAAGCCTTTTTGGAGGGCCTTAAAAGAGTGATCCCTCCCAGACACCCTCCTTCGCCTGTCTGGAATCTAAATATCGTTCTCACCAGGCTCATGGTGCCCCCCTTTGAGCCTCTCCATTCTTGTGAGATACAGTTTCTTACTTGGAAAGTGGCTTTTCTAATAGCCATCACATCGCTGCGAAGAGTCAGCGAGCTTCAAGCCCTCACAATTCAAGAGCCCTACCTACAAATTCATGCTAATAGGGTGGTGCTGCGCACCAACCCCAAGTTCATGCCAAAGGTAATCTCGCAGTTCCACATTAATCAAAACATAGAACTGCCAGTTTTCTTTCCAAACCCTGACTCAGTGGCAGACAGAGCACTGCACACCTTAGATGTCAAAAGAGCTCTCCTGTATTACTTCGACAGGACAAAAGACTTTCGAAAGACTAAACAACTGTTTGTTGCCTTCTCTCCACAACATAAAGGCAACCCTATTTCCAAATCAGGTATAGCCAGGTGGATAGTTAAATGCATTCAAATCTGTTATCAAAAGGCTAAACGCACTTTAACAGTTCCCCCAAGAGCGCATTCCACACGCAAGCTAGGGGCATCCATGGCTTTCCTAGGTAACATTCCTCTAGAGGATATATGTAGAGCAGCCACATGGACCACCATACATACATTTACCAAACACTACTGCGTAGATGTGCACTCCAAACAGCAAGCTGCTGTAGGACAGGCTGATCTCAGAACTCTCTTTCAGACTGCTGCAGCTGGCACGGGCAACCGCCGATAAGGAGGTAACTGCTATTTATCCTTTGCACAGATATGAATTCAGCAGCCCACATGCCTCGAACGGAATATGCTACTTACCAGTATGCATCTGTTCTTGGCATGTAGGGCTGCTGACATTCATATCGCCAACCCTCCTCCCCGGTGCCTGTTGCAGCTGTAGCACTCAGAATAAGTCTCAGGCATGGTCATCTCTTACTGTATTACACTCCATCTCTGCCACAATGGCGAAAAACAATCTGAGGATGGAGAGGATGCCCATGCGCACTGTAGTCCAGGGGAGGAGCCACCTATCTCGTGATACTTCCAAGACTCTTCCAGGACAACAATGTGCAATCATCCGGACCCAACACTAGGCGGTGATCTATGCACAGATATGAATGTCAGCAGCCCTACATGCCAAGAACAGATGCATACTGGTAAGTAGCATATTCCCTCTACACTCCTCCCAAAGATTAAGATAGTCTTCCTTGTCTTCCAAGGATCTACCCTGGCAGGCATCTAGGTCCACTCCTCCATGACCACCATAGAAGCTGCAAAGGAGCATTGCCTGTCTTTGTCTGATGTGTAAAAACTGACCTCTGCCTTCTTGAGAAGCCCATGCCTCTCCACTCCTCACTCTAGCAGTGCTCTACTACAAATGAGATGGTAAAATTTGGGTTCCCTGAGTCCAGCGAGGAACCATGGGACTAGCTGGGGATATTCAGGCATGTGGAGTAGGTGATGGGATGGGGTCATCGCTTCATGAAACTGTAGCTACATGGGCACCCTTACAATTCTTGTTCCAGCTGTGACACTGCATGTACATAACTAATTCTGGCAGCAAATTCATGACTTTAGATAAACTGCCAATGCTAATGTAGAAGGAGTAATGGTTCTGCACTCCAAAGCAGCCTGAAATCAGAATATTAACCCTTTCAGTACCGGAAATAGGAAACAAATGATTAATTCAAACTAATGTCACCAACTGTGTGGAGCATCTGCTATCTCAATCTGGGTCACTGATACACAGTCTCATTTACAACACATATCCTCGATATTTTATGTCCACTTCATAACTACTTACAAAAGAGTTTCTTTACGTTGTTTTGCACAGTATTTCTGGCAGGTTCTGCACCGAACGTTTTTCTTTTGTGATCAAATAGAAGGAATTCGTTAGGCGGCTCTGCCTTTCAGGTGACATTTGTGATCTCTGCCTGTCCAAGTGTTGTTCTGAACTGCAATAAATAGGTTATGCCCACAGATGATACCATATTTTACTGAAAGTGAACACAATCACTCCCTGACTAGGATCATAAGTAAAATAATGATCAGAATACCAATTTACTACTTGTGTTAAAGTGACCTAGATAATTACACAAAGCCTACAGAGAAAACAAGTGCCTGTGTATGAAGAACAGCAACATGATCGGATGCCTTCACCTGAAACATGGAAGACAAAGGAGTCAGGCTGAAGAAAAGGATCGACGATCAGTGAACACCACATTCAAGGCCATCATCTCAAGATCAGGTAAACCTTTTAATGATCTCATTTTGTTTGATATTGTTATTGTATCAGCTTTTTATATTTTATTGACTAAATCACAGCTGCTGAGAATGCAAGTCAGAACATAAAACATTATGGTGTAGGCCAAAATATTTATGAAGGTAGGATAATGATTATGAATGCCTTTGGAAAGAAGAGAGTTTGAAGGAAGAGGAAGGGTAGGTGCATAAACTAAATCAGACGTAAGGTCCATAAACAGGGAGAAAAGATACGATTTTTTTAATTTGAAGCATTGAAGTGAATTTGCTGGAAAAAAAGATTATATGCGGCAATTTAGATATTATGAAGCAGCTTTAGCAGTGTAGCAGTTGAAGGGTTCCACATGGTGAAAATACACAGAAGAGAATATAATTACACAGTCTTATGCATATCAGGTAAAACTGAGTACGGAACATTCCAAAATAAGCTCAATGTACACCTTCGTTCCAGGTGCCTGGTGGCTGGTGATGAACATACGGTGTATTTAGGCTTTCCTGGTTTAAGATTCTATTTATAGGGAATTCCCGTGGGGGTTTTCTGTGTTGTCCAATCTATTTGAAATTGTAAAAATCAGTTATTATCAGTGTTTACTCTTATTTGCTCGGTAATAATTAAGTGAATTGTGTTTTCCCAGTGCTCATGAATAATTTGACTTTACTTCCCTTCCTTCCCTTGTTCATTTCCATTTCTCTTCCCTAGTTTTCTTTTGGCACCATAGGTTTCCACTCCATTTTGACATGTTGGCAATAGGACTGAAAATGTAACTTGGTGATCCTAGGGCTTTATCATAAGCATGTTTTGCTGTGGTGTGAAGGCTTGTAATAAGTCCATGCACATATTTCGTGCTTTCTGTAGCACAACTTGGAAACACAGAGCAGTGGCTGTCTGGTCATGTTTCTAAGCTCACTAGATGCAATTGATATACTAAATCTAAGACCAGGAGTGTTAGGTATAATTATTTATGGGTGATTATTGATTCTAGAGGCATCTGTATGCACAGTGATCTTTGCTACCATAATCTTGATACATGAGCTTTCTGAAAGCAAAACTCTGTTCTGCTCTTAGTGAAGGAGGGTGACATCATCGAGGTGCATCTTGCATTTTACTGAGACCCCGCTAATAGTTAAACTGTGAACCTGCTGGGCACTATACAGCAATGTGTAGTGAACAGTGAGCTGAAGACATAAGAGGTAAGTCATGATCCTAAAGTGGGTGAGGAAGTAGGTCCAGGGACCGAGTGGATGGTCAAAGGGCTTTAAAATAAAACAGCACCACTCTTCCTAGCCCAAACAATTAATTAACGATCAACCATTACTTCATCAATACAACTGATGTGTTACAAATCCATTCATAAGTACAACAAACAAATATATATTTTTTAAATCACAATAAGCGCAAAATATATTGCTGCAAAATCGTTGTTGCCCACAATCCAACAAAATGAATCCAACGCCAAACAATTATTTTCCAAAATTAAAATCAAGGCCTCGTTTGGAAACACAAAGTCCAAACGTCATGGAGGCAGATTGAATATTTTCTTCCTTGTATGGCTCACAGCTGTTGGCGATTCAAAAGATGCAGACATACATTTCAATGGAACCCAATTCTATCACTTCCACCTTCATCAGGATACAACAAAATAACACATTGATTGTACAATACACAAAACTTCAATATTCCTCGTTGCTAGGTGGTCAACACGCATGAAACCACACGTAAATACTAAAAATCCTTATACTCACTTCTGGAAAAGCCAATTCCCTATAATGGGGTGCTTCAGAGGCAGCTTGCCCTTTGCAGAAGCAGATTCTAGTATGTCAGAAATATCTGGATTGTCTTTAAAGTGAGTAAACAAGATCTGCTTTGATCGGGTGCCCTCTGTACCCTATTAGTAGGACGTATTTTGACATAGTGTGGTCTCTTCAAGTTGGTGGTAGCTTGAAGAGGGCTTTTTTCATTTGACGTGACGTGCACTGTGTGGCCATCCTGAGGACCTCTGTTTTTCTGCTATGATAGTAGAGGGTGCACAGCTGATTGTTACGCTGAATGCTGTGACACCCCGAGAGCACACCGGCAGCATTTACCAGCCACAGCGTTCGCGCTATCAAGTAAGGTTTCTTAACATTGCGCTTTGATTCTTACTAACAACTCGGCGTGCTACGAGCTTAGCACTGACAGAATCTTTCCATACCTTTCCGCTTTTCAGATCGCAATCCCCTCTACGAAGGTCTGCGATTCGTAAGTCAAGGTTCACACTATACCCTCTCATGAGCACTAGCTAGTACCCTCAACCCCACTGTAATACCAACTAAGCCACATTTTTTACGTTCCCTTTACATTACGGTTTGGTGAAAACTTGGTTCAATCTATGCCTTTCTTATCACGAGCACAATTCATTAGTTTTTAAAATCACCAGCAAATCTTATTTTTACTGACAGTTTGTTATATCTTCTTCGCTTTTCAGTACTCCTTGACAAAGGGTTGGAATGGCCCGAAATGCATTGGAGTTTTACTTTTTGGAATCCAACACGATTTAACTGTTGAACTCAAACGTTATGATATGCTGTTAATATCATGAATGAATAACAACTTCACTAAAGAAAACAAAAGAAAAAATAAACAAGAAATTTCAAACAAACCTTGGAGTCTTTATATGAACCTAAACGGAGTGCCTCTACGACAGGGATGCATTAGCATTTTATGCGTGCACTACCCAAGAGACCTCTGCTTTTCCACACAGTACAAAGATGAGATTATAAGGATTTTCAGTGTTTGTGTGGTTTCATGCGGGTGCATCCCCTTGCAAAGAGAAACATTTAAGTTTTGTGTTCTGTACAATCAATCTGTTATTGTGTTGTGTCCTGATGAAGGTGGAAGTGAAAGCATTGGGTTCCACCAAGATGTACATCAACGTCTTTTAAAATGCATACAGCTGTGAGCCATACAAAGGAGAAAAAAATTCAATATGCCTCCATGACATTAGGACTTTGTGTTTCCAGCTAAAGCCTTGTTTTTAATTTAGGACAATATTGTTTGTGTTGGATTAATTTTGATGGATTGGGGACAAAATTGATTTTGCTGCAATTTATTTCGTGTTTATTGTGATAAAAAAAAACTGATTGATGCACTTATCAATGAATTTGCAACAAATAAATTGTTGTATTGACAAAGTAATGATTGCGGAATAATTGATTATTTGGGCTCCTGACAAAAGTGTTGTGTTTTGGTTTTATGTTAGTGGGTACTCTTCTGCCCTTTAATTCCCCCTACCTGGTGCTGTTTTTGGTTATTTTAAATGTATTACAAGTGCCCAAGTGGATCATAGCTGTAGCATCCATCACAGAACAGTGCTTAGATATATTGATTGCACTGCTACTTCGTTGATACCAGTGTGCATCAAAGCGGCAAAAGTGCAACAAAAACTGGTGTTTTCTGGTTTGTGATGAAAACAAATATTTCATCTGGTGATATTTTATCAGTGAAAACCGTAAAGCCTACATGTACTCTAGATGGATTAACTCTGTTGAACCTAAGAATCAGACAGGAACATTGAAAGTAATTATTAAAGGAGTAAATGTGAGATCTAAGTGCCAATGCCTAGGCATGATAACAATAAAAGGAGTAGGGGCATGGGTGGGATTTGGACAGCTGTGATTAAAACAAAGGTGATATCTAGGCAGCATGGAAACCAATGGAGAGAGAATAATAATGATGTCAGGCTGCAGGAAAGACCTTGTGAAATAATATTAAGGTCGTCATTATGAGGTAGCCATATTTCCAGCACAAATACCAGGGCGTCGGAATATGCTGTCCCTGTCAGCAACTACTCTAGATTTCAAACCAAGCGATTCACTGCTCAGAAAGAGGCAAAAACTCTTTCAAAGTATTCAGGACTAGATGTAGGTAAATCTAATTTACCGATTCATAAATACCGAATTTTACCGATTCGGTATTTATGAATCGGTAAATTAGAAGGAGGCAGATGTAGGTAATTTTTAAAACACAATTACCGAATCTGTAAGATTCGATATTTACCGAATCGGTATTGCCCATTGATTCCTATGGGCCTTGAAGCCCATAGGAATCAATGGGAAATACTGATTCGGTATTTACCGAATCGGTAAATACCGAATCCTGCAAGGATGCAGGGGGTGTCACTTTGACACCCTCTAACACCCCAAGTAGAGGCTTGTGTGACATGTGGCACACATACATGCCCTAAGGGCATGTCTGTGTGTCACATGGCACAGGTGTGCATGCACAGATGTGCATGAACAGATGTGCATGAACAGATGTGCATGCACACCTGAATTCGGTATTTTACCACCCAATAGGATTGGGTGGTAAATACCGACTCCTAAAGGGCCTGTGGCACTCTGTGAAGTGCCACCTACATATTGATTTACAGAATCGGTAAATTTACCGATTCGGTATTTTACCGATTCTGTATATATACCGAATCGGTAAATTTACCGATTCTGTAAATCAGATCCCCCCCTACATCTCAAAAGCCGAATACCGGTCGGAAACGACCAAAATCGGCCGTTTCCGACCGGTATTAAGGCTCCTACATATGGCCCTCAGTGAGGTAGACCGGTGCAGCAACAGGTGACAGGATACTAGATGCTCTCTTTTCACATGGTTTCAAGAAAATGAGAGAGAAAAGTTCATATGGATTTGGAGGAGGGTGACAGGATCTTCTAATTTATGGGAAGCGGAAGCAGACTGAGGGAGGCAGAGGAATGGTATTTTTTCTCTCCTCCATCTCTGATTCAAGTGGACTCTCAACTAATTTGACATCGAATGCACTTCATCTGTCTTCTACGTTAATTATCAGAACACCTGATTTAGTCATATCTAGGAAAAACAGAGTAAAGGCTGCAATTCCTCTCTATACATCCTCTTCGGGCACCTCAGGGAAAGAATGGCGCTGCAGGGATACCTCCTACAGCTTTCCTCGGCGTACACTATGTGTCCACAGACCACAGTAAAGAATAGGATGGGTGCTGCTACTGCTCCTCTTATACCTGTTCCCCCCGAGTCCCTAAGTCTATAGTGACTAAAGGAAGTCGTGGAACTGCGATCTTGCTCAGCAGTTGCACATCTTCCAAGCTCTTCTGGAGTGTGCTGGCTGCTCCTGGTCTTTTGAAGAACAGCATCTCTGGAGGTAAAGTATTTAATTTGTAAATGGGCACCTCAGACATCAGGGGCTAGGCCGAAGAAGATGATAGGAGACGTGGTATTGTTTGGTGGTTGTGTGTGGGAAAGGGAGACCTGAGGGAGACAGAAGAGAATGACAGGAAACCTGGTATTCTAATATTGGTCAGTGTAGCATCACCATGGTAGGTAAGGCTGTCACTTGACATCTCTCATCAGTCCTTACATTGTTCATCTGTAGTGACAAGTACGGCTGGAAAAGATGTGCAGACACCATATCAGGCATAACATTTTATATTGATTACTATCAGCCATGAGATGTTTTATACCATAGCGTTGGTCAGCTGTTACTAGTAGGGGTCACAGATATACAATGCCAAAATATCTTTGCTTTTATGTAGAAAGGACAAACAGCAGAAATACTGACAAGCCTCTGAATATTCTACAGCTCTGTTTTCTATTGGGATTTCAGTTATCTTCCTGTTTTAAAAAAAATTATAAAGGGAAATCGGAAATGTGCTTAAAGTCAACTTTATAACTGACCATTAAGCTCTCATTTCATCCAAGGATATTTGAGAAAACATTATTTAATTTGAAACATTTTATGCTGGGAAAGTACACTGAAAATCAAAAACGGAGAAACACTCGTAATCAGCACTAGGGAAATATTCTGGAATCCAGAGTTAGAAATAATCTGGAAAAGCAGAGTTACAATTATGGTTAAGGAGAGGGTAAAATTCTTGTTCAGTATTAGAATAAAGGTTAGAATGATGAATAGACTTTGAGTCGAATTAGTTTACTGTGACGTTAGGGGCTAGTTAAAGTTTGATGCAGTTGGTTAATAACAGGATGAGGGTAAGGATCAACTTTAGTTGGGGCCACTGTAAAGTTAGTGTTATGATCAGTTAGGGCATCATACTTACAGCTGTAGTCTGGGCGATGATTGTGCTATTGGCCAGGATATTGACTAGAGTCAGAATTATATAAGAGTCAGGGTCATGCTTATGGTCAGAGTAAAGGTTTAGTGTGTGTTAAGGGGTAGGACTATGGTTGGGGTCAGAACAGAAGTTAAGTGCAGGCTCAAGGATAGCAATGGGGTTCGGACAGGTTTTGGAGGAAGTAAAGATTACACTGAGGTCAGAAACTGGGCAAATTCATCCAAACTCAAGAAGAAACTTTTTTTATGTAATCATTTTGACATTGTAATAAATAGAGTTAGGTGTTAACTCCAGCTTTAGCAAGTGAATCCATACCATGTAATGTTTGGCAAATAGTCCAACACAATCAATCAATTTGTCAATGTGGGCCTGATTACGATGCTGGTCAGGCTGACTGTCTGACCGCCGTCTTTGCTGGCCTTTTACAAGCACCGAAACCTGAGGTTTCACCCGCCGTATTACAATGTGACCACTGATACCGCGACGATCACAGCTATGGGGAGCACATATCCCCGAATATGCTGGTGCAAATGCGTACAAAACTCACAGAAAGCATGTGAATTGTACACACATGCATGACATATGTGGGTATATGCCCTATGCACTCCATACCCCATTGCTGGAGTATGGCAAATTGTGCATAGTCCAGTCAATGGGGATACATACTGCAGAAGGACTTGCCTAGATTCTGGAACCCACGTTTTCACCGGGGCTCAGCTTCCGAGGTGTAGGGGTACCTGGAGGAAAGGATCCATGGCGGAGACTGCTGGAAAGAAGCGGATTGGGGTGAATATGCACTCCAAGTTCTTCGTTTCTAGCGACTCAAGGCAGCTGGACGGACCACCAATGTTGGGTGGTCAGAAACCCACATCATCCTGACGGCGGTCGGAGATCCCTGTACAGCTCTATGGTTTCAGTTTGTCCCCGACCACCATCTCAGCGGTCAAACAAAAACTGTCAGAGGCACTGTCTTTCAGCGTTTGGTTGGAATACATGATGCATGCATCATAATCCGACGGTCGGACTAGCTGCTTCCGAAGACACCGTTGACGGTCAGACTACGTCCAACAAAATCGTTGAAGCCAGTCTGACCTGCATCATACTCAGACTCTACGTGTCTAATCTGAATATAAAAATAAATACATAGTATGCTTGCATATAGTGTCTAAAATACTACTTTGTATCCCCCTTCTCATATCTTGTGATTTTTAAAAATCTAGTTTAAACCACTTACGGCATATACAATATTGTTCTATGCCCATAAAGCCAAGTTTGAGATGGCTAATGTTGATATAAAATATTTTCTCTATAAGAGTCCCACAGGTAATATATAGCAGTTAACATCAGTACTTGGGTTATGCAGATGACATAGACCTTTTGTATAACACTTGCAAAGAAACAATGTTGCAGTGGTCAGGGTGAAAATATAAAGAATGTCCTTAGATTTTTCTGGAAATGGAGCAGGTTTGGTTCTGTTTCATTTGGAAACTATATGACCTCAATAGTCTTCATACTGCCTGTCCAAAGGTTTCTTCCTTAAACATACTTTTTCTACTAGTGGTTCTGGTACTGGCACATAGAGAAAATCTGAGGAAAACAGAGGGTTGGGATTTTCAAGCACAAAAAGTTTTTAGTGTTTCCGAAACACAGCTGAATTGTGAGAAAGGTACACATGCTTTAAAGAAAAGATGGAAATGAGACTTCTTTATGACACTAGAGAATAGACACAAAATCTGCATTGTATAATGTAGAAAGAGTTGAACGACGGTTGGTGGCGCACGTTGAATTTCTGGAATGATTAGCGTGGTCATGTGATTAGTGGTTCATGTTGAGGGAGGTGATCAAATGGGGGTCAAGTTTTTTGAACTCATAGATATAGTTGGGAGAAGAAAATTAGACCATTAATAGACAATGCCTAAGACAAAGAAGATTATGGGAAGTGAGCCAAGACAACAAATACCTTAGCAGTAATTCAGATGTATTCACAGTGCCAAAACATGGGGGAAAGCTAAAGGAGATGAGCTCAAGAGATTTGAGGCAAGGCGGTGTTTTCTCACTGCAAGTGAGATTAAGATGAAAGGATGCAACAATAGAAAGTGAATAAAGCAGAAGCACAACTGAATCCTCAAAGGAAAAGGAGTAAGAATATGTGAATTGAATGATGAGAAGTGGTGACAGTAAGAAAGCAATATGCTAGAACAGCGCTACACACTGGCAGAAAGGTATTTAAATAACATATTTAATTTGACAATATACGACTAGTAGACTGCTGGACGGTCAGCAGCATGTAGGGTTCTCCAGCAAGCACAGAAATATTAAGATGAACATTAGCAGGACTATAAAGCTTCAAATTATATTTACTGCATGATTTGATTTTATATATGCGTAGATGTGCGATAGCGTGCAAAGGAGAGTAGTCTATCTGCTATCCTAAATGTATCCATCCAGAACTATGCTCTAGAGGTCCTAAAATCCTTATGTGGCATACACCGCAGATTGCGGAAAGGTAGCCAAACCTTTTTGTTATTTAACCCTCACATGCCCTATTGTTGTCATGCTTCATCATCAGGATCACCCTGACTCCTAAAGGTCAGGCTAGGCTCGACCATATTTCAGGAAGCTCTTAGGAGATGTAGGCCAGTATAGAAAAAATAAAAAGGTTTATTTAATTTTAAAAAAGTAAACATATGTTATTTGTTTATGTAAATTATTGCTATATGTTAATTTTAAATGTAGCATTTTGAATTCAGTCTTTACATTTAAATATATTACATTAAATAAACTTTATTTTTCTGAAATTGCAATAAAAACAATAAAATTCCCCTAAAGTAAAACATTTTATAGTTGTTATTATTCATTAATAATTATTAGAAATTATGTTGATTTATTTGAAGTTCGTTTCATTATATTTTAATAAAAATGAATGTTATGTTAGATTATAAATTAAAAAAGATGTTAAAATATTCTTCAATTAAGTAATAAACATGATTAATTTACAGTTTATTTTAACACTAAATTATATTCAATTTGATATTTATCAATTGTAAATCCTTTAACTGCCGGTAACATGTTTTCCTATATAATCCTTACCTCCATTAATTTCTATTGAAGGGTGTTGCCGTACCAGAGGTTGGCCATGTATGGTGCTGGACTTATTCCAGCTCTGTGCTGGAAGTAATTTACTACTGTTTATGTTGCCTTTAGGGACGTAGGAACTTTAAAAGTGCAGTCTGTGAATAGCAGCAGGCGTAATATCATGTGGTGGGTGCATATCTCTCCCTAGAGAGGGCCTTAGTCTCCCTTCACTGGCTTCCGGTCCGGAAGCCAATTCTGTTTAAGGCTCTCTGTGTTAGCCATCGGATCCTACAAAGGAAGGGGCCCACCTACCTGCATGATTTATTAACACCTTACTCCCGACCCGTCGACTAAGCTCTAGCGGGATGGGGCAGGTGAGCATTCCTTCCATCAGGAGAGCAAGGATGGGCGGTTGTTCCTTTAGCTTTTTGGCAGCAAAGCAGTAGAATAGCCTCCCTAGGGGGCCCCGGTTGGAGGTTTTGGAGACTATCTTCCGCAAGGAGTTGAAAACTCATCTTTTCCCTCTGATTAGCTAACCTGTCTACTGTTTTAAACTGTCTTGCCCGGCCTTTTTTGGAATATGTGCCTCAGACTGTACCACAGCGCGGGGACACACTAGCCTAGTGTAAACATGTGCTTTATAAATTTGATTATTATTATTATTATCATTATAAACCCTTACCTAACCCTGTCTAAACTCTTCCTTACTACTCCCTAGATCCCTTCCATTTACTAGCCCACATGCCCCTTTTTCCAGCCACTTTCCTGGTTCCTCTCACATTTGCTTCTAATTTACAAAGTTTCATGTGTGAGGATCTTCCCATAGAAATGATGGGAGAGGTAGAGGTGGAGTTTTACACTCATGTTATGGTATTTTATTTTGATAATGCACACAAGTCTCTCCAACGGGGTATCTCGGTGGAGCAGAAAATCACTATACTAGGGCCAGTAGCAGCAAAATTTAAAGAAAAAAGAAAGGTTTTCAGTCATTTCTTAAATTTGGTGTGTTCAGAGCATATATGAATATGAACCGGTAAACAATTTCAGTAGGTGGGGGCCAAATAGGAGAAAGGTTTGACTCCACATCTTGAACTTTGAATGCAAGGAATAGTATTAAATCATAGATTTGTGAGTGGAATTTTGGGGGACATTTACACTCATTTGCAGATAGCGTTTTGTAGTGCATTAGTAGTATTTATTTATTTATTTTTAATATTTATAAAGCGCTGCATATACCCGTGGGCGTCTTGGCGCTAATAAACCAGTTATTTGAAATGAACTGTAAGCGCTGAAGTGATCATTGAGTGAACAGCCAGGTTTTCAAAAGTTTACGGAATTGAAGAAGAGTGGGACTTTGCCTGATGTTAAGAGGCAGGGTGTTCCAGAGCTTGGGGGCGGCCACCAGTACTATTGTAGTGCTACAAACATGCTGGAAAATGCACTTTGTTAATAGGTTCCTAAATCTCCACTGCTGGTCTCTGTACCCAAGATTAAAATGTTTGATTCCTAGGGCTAAAACACTGAAACACTCTCCCTGTACATATCGTATCCAATCAACCATATCTACATTTTAGGAACGCCTACAAAAAAAGTATTTTGCTAAACTGCTGAACATTCCTTAATTTGTAGCTTTTTTCCTTCCAAATCAGCTTACTTTACTGCCAAGATGCATCTTTTAGATATATGTGCACTTTACAAGATTCATGGAATAAGAGGAGAATTCTATACTCTTCCCAGCAGTCATTCCACATTTATCTAGGGTGACTTGCATTTCAATAGATATCCTATATCTCATTACAATAAACTAGATCTCAAGTCATGTTGGTCTATCTAGTATGGTGGGCATCAATCATTTTAGTAAAATACAATACCTAACTAGTAAGAATATTAACACAGAGAACTAGGCTAGCAGGGTTCACACTTAAATTTGAGTATGACAAGTGCAGATGTAACAGACCTGTGTGTTGTATGTCTCATGCCAGGCAGTTGAACATTTTTGTAGGTCAATCTGTTTTAGGAAATGGGGTGAGATAGCTCCACGTAGGTATATTTTACATTGGATTAATCAGTATCTCACGTTCACAGATGCCTCTTTAGTGAAGTGGCATACCTTGGTCCATTGCTTATCCATTACTTTTACCTCTCGACTGCTTTGATAATGGAAGGGATGACATGATAAAAGGCAGCCTTTTCTTGTAAATATTTGAGAGTTTTACCTGATGATGTTTTCTTGCTCAAAATATATTGAAGATATTAAATACCGAAGTAAGAATGGGTAAGCAGTTAGAAGAAGACTCCTACGTTATTAGTTAACATATGTTTAGTATGCCTTACTGCATGTATAAACTGTATAGTTTATGTATTCATTTCCTAAACCCAATCAGCTCATAATATACTGCGATGGTAATGCCTATGCACACAAAAACAGAAATCCTTCACAGTTGTGTACAGTTATGACACACAATTCAGGAAAAGCCAAAGTCAACAGAACAACAAGCACAATATTTGACGCAGAGGTGCTTTGAGAAGGTTTAATGGTTTCACAACCAGCCGATACGTGCTTCGTTGCATGGGAACAGTGTCTTCGCGACTCCTCAGGGCTGCGTTAAAGGTAATATGGCCAATAGGCTGCTCCACCGGTGATATTTCCGACCCGGCAGGGCCCGTGACCTTGTGGATGAATATCCCCAATGCGCGTTATTCCGGATAATGGAAAACGCTCCTTCAAGAGTTCAAGTCACTCTCCAATGCCAAAGTACGTCTAGGCGTCTGTTTATGGAGAGTAAGCTCCGGTCAAGTGAAAGCTGAGCTTATATCCTGGGAGAGGATCCAGTCAAGTCTCCACTGGCGCGGGTAAGCACCTGGTGGTCCCGATATAGGTTTGTAGGACGTCTAACATCGAGCACTCCCGGGTCGCCGTGTTCCAAGTAAATATACCTTTGAGCAACTATGTCATATCTGAGACCCTACTGAAAGTATTCTATCTATTTATGAATGTGGTTTTTAGCTGCTTTTAGGACCCATTATTGAATAGTATAGCTCTCCCTGTCTCCATTCTAGTTGGTGAATTACATTTGTGTACAGTGAGTTATATGGCTACTTTGTGCTTGTACATGTCTGTTACTCCAAGCCAGACCGGTTTATATGAACAAGGTAATGTTAATGCTATCCTGTGATGATGGTCAATCATATCCATTTTGTAATTATAGATCTACACTTCACAAGGAAATCTCTGGGAAACTGGGTATGCAGCCGTTGCAAAACAGGAACACATCTTAGGTAGTATAAATAGTTTTAATAGTCTAACACATCATTATAAGTACACAGACATGTGCAAGCTCTTTTCAGCTAGCTTGCCAATAGCGACAGAGTTTCATTCGCCATAGCATACAAGTAAGCATTATTCTCTAGGCTCACAAGTATTAAGCTGGCTAGCGCAGACATCTCAGACTTTGAAAAGTAAATCCTCAGTTACAGTACCTGCCATAACTGATCAATGTGTAATACTGTTGAAAGATCACTTTACGTGCCTTTTCGTCAAATAACCATGTGATGGATATCAAAAGTAATTCCTAGGCCAACTCTGTTAACGTATTTACATTTTCAACATGTCATCCAGTAACTCCATAGGAAGCACGGGCACTGTGTAACTAAAAGTGCACACAAATTGTCACTCAAAGGTTCCCACATGAGAGTTTACCTAACACACATACACAACACTGTCAAGCACACCTAAACGTACAAAATGTGATGACCTTGATGTTCGTGGAAGAAACAACAGTAGTATTGATGGTGTCTGTAGGAGTAAATAGTGTGATAGCACTGATGGTATTCGTAGTACTGGTCGTAATGGCGGCATTAGTAGTGATGATAGTAATGGAGGCTATACTGGTGGTAGTGGAAGTATTGGTGATGGTTGTAGTACTAGCAGTGATGTTGATGATGGTGGTAGTAGTGGTGATGATGGAAGTAGTTAAGGGGGTAGTAGTGATGATTTTACCTGTTCTTAAGCATTAGTGGTGATGATGGAGGCAGTAGTGGTTGTAGCGATGGTGTAGTAGTGGTAGTTGTGGCATTGCTAGAAGTAGTGACAATGATAGAATTAGTGATGTGCTAGTGTTAATAGGGGTGATGGTGGTATGGTGGTAGTCGTCATGATAGCAGTAGTAGTGACAATGATGGTTGTAGAGGCAGTATTGGTGGTAGTACTATGATGGTAGTGGTGATGGAGAAGGTGGCAGTGGTGTTAATGATGGTGATATGAGCAATGGTAATAGTAGTGGAAATGATGGCAGTACTGATTATAGTCATACAGTAGTGGTGATGATGGAGAAGATGCTGGTATTACATTAAAGCCCATCCTGTACTAAAGGGCATAGCCTAGGAAGAGGTATAATATCAGATTATGGGACCCACTGAGACATCGCAATTGCCTTATGTGATAAAGGTTTCAATGAATTATGTTATATTAACAGGTACTCTTTCAAATGATTAGGACATTGAGACTGTTAAAAGAATGATGTCCGATTTGCAGGCATATGCTACTTGGAATAGTGAAGATCCTTATTTGAATTCAGCAAACTACAAACAAATGTATTGCTTTCATCACTATGCACATTATTTCCTACTTAGGACTAGCTATTCCAGTAAATTCACAATTACACACACTGGGAACATTGTGAAGCTCTGCCTCCTAAAAGCCGTTCTAATTCCTTAAAGAAATTCCCTTATATTCAGGATGCTAAACAGTCACACCTGTCAGCCTTGTATTTAACAAAAAAGCCACATAGCGTCTGAAAAACCTGATAACTCCCAATGTAAGTTGATTGAGTTTAGTTCAACCCTGGCTATTCAAGGATGTGAGTACTGGAAAGCAAATGTTGAAATGTATTTGGGGAGTCAAATTCAGGCAGATTTAAAGTAAAGAAGCCTTATTTTGAGCCTGTGTAATACCAAAAGAAATGATATTTCCAAACAAAACGATCCAGCAGACTACTTGTCTGGGATATGGATCAATAAAAGAGTTAAAAAAAACTCTATTCCAAAAGTCAATCTGACTATGTTAAAGAATTGCCAATTTCAAATGAATATATCTGAATCAGATATAAATAATATGATACATAATGGAACCTATAATTTAACACAATTATCTGTTGGTTTGGCCTTATAATTCTAAAACATGTATGCAGCATTTCCTTTCCAACACTCTTTGGACCCAAACTTAATCGTCATACTCCTCGTTTCAATACACAAACACCTGTAGTGGTTACCGCATACATTGTAGGTAAGTTATGCCATCTATAGTTAAAACACTCTAGTCTCTCAGAGGTGAAAGAGCACTTCCCCTCCAATAATGGAAGCATGGATTGTTCTCTTCAGAGACCAATTCCTCAAAAAAGTAAGATTCCTTGCCACAGGAATATATGCCATATACTATGAAATTCTGAAAAGAAGCTGCAGAAAGAATTAGACAAAAAGATTAAGAAAACATGCAAACAGTTCTTGAAGTCATCAACAATTTCTAAAAGAGTGCACTTTTATCCCCAGCCTAAGACCTTGTTACAGGAAATCTGAAATTGTTACAACACGGGCAGGCTCAGTTAAGAGCAATCTTTTAACTAAATTGGGCATTACAAACACTTAGATCAGTTTCGTGCATTGCCAACTCCTTAATGAAACACCCTTATTTGAACCATACAATTTGACACTCACTCAAGAAACAATGACCCAGAGAGAATATATACTCTATTAAGTATAGAAGAGGTTGAAGATGCACCATTTAAACTCAGTGACACACCACCTATCAGCTGGTTAGTACATGGTATTATTTCCTTACCCATAGAAACGTTTCATTTTCTTTTTGTTTTCATGATTGTCAAAATAGAAATCCATTGGTTGGTGCAAAACAATAACCAATTCATAACTGTTTCATTTATGGCAATTCCCTTTCACCCACATCTGTTTAAATTAAAAGGAGGATGACCCTGAGTTTTTCAGTAACACAAATTGCAGCAATCCCCTTGGATACTCCCTTCTGTGTGCCACCATATCTGTGCATGGAATGTGTAGCTTGTTGATGCCTGGGTTAAATAGTATCTTATCTGTTTCCCACTTTGCATTTATTGCTATACACTATGAACTTTTAAATGACGGCTCTTGTTTCTTTTGAACAAATATTACTTGCTGTGGGTTGGAACCTGGCCAGCCGTACCTGATAACGATTTCAGAATCAATACAGTGTTGTGGAAGAACATTGTATCATCTGCCAAGAAATATTATTAGGAACATTCCTTGTCCTAGTATATGAAATATATGCCTTTTGGAGAGTTGAACAAACTATTTTGTCTTGTCTTGCAAAAGGAAGTCCCTTTAACTTCAGCAGCTGAAGTTTATAACCTACAGGCCTGCTTCAGAGATTCAGCAGTTGTTACATACCCAATACCTGGCACATTTTGCAGCTATCATGCAGAAGATATTTATCTCACCTGTAATAACCGGTGTTGTACATCTTTTTAAGAACATTGGATCTGGTCTAATAGCTGGATTGAAAGTGGTATTTGGACTGATTCCGTAATTTTTTTATTCTCTGCTCTCCAGCCTTTTTGGAGGATTGCCAGTCATAATACTGCTAATTGCCTGTAGTACCATCATCTTTCTCCTGTTCCACCAAGGGAAATAGCAACATGGAGTGCCCATATCCAACTGAACTAAGTTGCAGCATGCTACATAGGACACGTTTGGCTATCTGAACTTAGCCAGCATAGGATGCTCACATTTTGCAAAGTGAATGCTACACAAGTAAAACCTGTATTCTGGTGCATAAATTGCCATATGAAGCAGTCCTCAGTGACTTATCTAGATATGGAAAGTATCCTGCAACCTCTACATGAGCACCAGAAACAGTCCCGAGCAATGCACCTGCCCCTATGACAGAGCAGTATCACCCATGACACTTTTTGACACAGCGCTTAACAAATGGCTTGATTTATTGTTATTCTTTAAGCCCCCTGGAGAGGAGCCGCAACCAAAATCGAGTGCCTCAGGTGAGCAACTAATTGCTGGTCCATCTAGCCCACCAACTGTCAACTACGAACATGATCTGTATAGATTTCCCTAAGACCACACATATGCTGTGTGTGCACCTGACAATGTCGACATATCCTCTGATGAGGAGTGAACTCAACAAGTAAGTCGACCAACGAATCTTGATCTGTATCCATCAAATGTACCACAAAGCCTAAGAACTTAAAAGAAGGATTTTTTCCTTCTTTTTAAATAACTCCTTTTATTTGTATACCACCTATTTTTAATTTGGCGTACCTATATTATCACTGATATGTTTTTTTGCCAACACATATAACATGCTCTAGATAGAGTATGAAAATGACTTTGTTACTATCAGCGGTAACGCTGTAACTATGCAAGGATTACAAATATTTATGCTTCACCATGTGAACTATATGTCCTGTTCTTTTGCCCAGCCTACAATAGACCAAGGAAACATTGGCTAGCGCCTCTATGTAGGAACTTGGGCGTAAGGAGCTTCGTGATCTCACACAGAATATTGAAAACAAATACTTCCCCTCATATAGTATTTGCAGTTGCTAAATTTTTAATGGCCATGTGGCACATCAGAAGAAAACTATTAAAAGCCTGACTACCAAAGGATGGAAATTGTATACAATTGTATTGCCAATGTATCTTCTGAACATCAATAAGGAACTGATTTTATCTATTTTTTCTTTCTTTCAAAATATGTTTAACATAATGTTTTATATAATGTGGATGTTTTGTAATGTATGTTTTTATATGTATCTTTTATGGCCTTTATGGCCGAAATAAAGAATTTTTGGATTGGATTGAATATATTATTATCACATATGCATTATTTATCTTTTACATCTACAATGCATTCAAAAGTTCTCAAAGTCCTATTGGTTAAGACACCTTACAATGTCACATTCATATGTACAAGCCAGTGATGACGTAAAGTTCCAAAATCCAACTCCATTTTATGTAGGCCAGACCTCACCTTAGTTCATGGAGACCATTATCTTCCTGAGCTTAGACAATGAAATCCGCCATATTCCCTGATTTATGCAGAATCATTGTCATGTTTGCCTTTAAACACAGATGTCACCATCACTTATCTTTCTAGGTACTGTGATAGCATTAGGATTTTTGATTAATGACTTCTTCTGCGACATTCATCTGGGTCAAATGTCTACTCCTCACCATGTCAAAGTCAAATAAGAACACATACAGACATATAAGTAAAATAATGTAGTCCAAAGTGATGTCCTTTTGCCTTACCTGTTCATAAGGAAACGTATGGAATGCATAACTTGATGCACATAATCTATGTCAGACATTCCTAAACTTAAGTAAGACATTCCAATTTCTGATGAGATTTAGTAGATAAAAACTGCCACATAATCACTTGTCAGAAAAGGTCCCTTGCCAAGATTATTGCCAGAGATTCTGCCATGGACAATCTCACCTGCGGCCAGCACACTTCATACATCGCAGATTATGCATCTCACCTGAAGACTGAAGCTGATAAAGCCAAGTCCCGGAGGAAGGCTGTTAGAAATGGGGGTCTCTAGTTGGCAGAGGTAGGTACCTTTGACCAAGTGGGGGCCCTTGCTTCTAGTCAGAGAAAGGGGAATATACTCCTAAAAGAACCCCTGCTCACCCCCTTGGTAGTTTGGCACGAGCAGACAGGCTTATCTCAGAGGCAGTGTGTAAAGCATTTGTGAACACATACAGTAATACAGTGAACATTATAAATGGATACCACACTAGTTTAGAAAAATAATTAATATTTATCTAGCCTTAACACAAGACCAAACAACAAAAATCCACAATACAGTATTCAAAAATATGACTTTCAGATGGCAGAAATAGCTTACTTCAATGTAGAGGGTAAATGCGACACTTAACTTTCAAAGTACCTTGGATGCGTGACGCAACATAAATAAAAGGTCGCAGGGAAGGTGATTTCCTCGGTTCCTTGCTTCGGGGGAGGTGATGCGTTGGTTCCTTACTGCAGCGCAGGGGAGGTGATGCGACGGTTCCTTACCGGAGAGGGGATGATGTGTCGGTTTCTTACTGCGTTCCAGTGATGATGCGACAAGATGGCTCCTCGATGCGATGCGACAATCCGGTGTGATGTGAAAAAATGGCGTCTTTGATGCGATGCAACAACTGGATGTGATGCATGCACGCCCAATGGCCGTGCGGCAAAAGCAATGGTTTCTCAAGCCACAAATGGGTCTGAGACGCGCTTCTCCGGTGATGTGACACGCTTCTTGGGCAATGCGACAGCAAACCGCTGCGGTAGCATGCTTCGTCGGCAATGCGATCACAACAGCTGCGGCGACTACATGCTTCTTCCTCGTTGCATCGCGCTCCCAGCGACACGCAGTCTCAGGAGGGCTCAAAATAACAGCAGGCACCTCTCTGCAGGTAGAATTCCCAGCAAAGAAATTCTGGGGAAGCTGGTGGTGAAGTCTTTGTGTCCCTGAGACTTCAGAACAGGAGGCAAGCTCAGCTTCAAGCCCTTGGAGATCTTCCTCAAGATGATAAAGTACACACAAAGTTCCTATTCTCCTTTCCTTGGCAATAAGTAACCACTGCAGGCCAACACCAAATAGCAAACAGCACAGGGGCAGTCTCCTCCTTCAGCATTGTCTGTTTCTCTCCTTGGCAAAGGTTCGTCTTGATTCCCAGAAGTGATCTAAAGTTATGAGCTCTGGCCCCAATATTTATACCAGTGAATCCTTTGTCCTCTGAAGGTAGAGGATGCCTGTGCCCAGCAACAACCAGTTCTATGCAGCTTCCTGGCAGGAGGTGGAGACAGCATTGTTTGAGAGCAGACCTGGCCCAGGAAGCTGAACGTAAATCTACTTCCCCTACTCTATTCAATGCAGGTCCTATTCAGCCCAGCCCTGACCCATTAGACTGCTGGAGCCAAGGCCCTCTCCAGCCCCTGCCACTCCCAAACCAGACATGGAGAAACAAACCTAGCAGAGGCATGCTGGATGGCTAGGCAAGAAAATACCTACTTTCTAAAAGTGGTATTTTCAAACAAGGAATGTAAAAGTCACTCACACTAAAAGATGTATTTTAACATTCTGAGTTCAGGCATACTGAACTTTAATGTCCTATCTTGTTACTAGGGTCAATTAGAATTATAAGATGTTATAATCAAACTGCCAACTCTGGCCTAATGGTACAGCCCCAGACTGCACACAGGCTCTGCATTTGCAGGCCTGAGCCACATTTTACAAGCTGCTTCTGTGGGTGGCACAATCAGTGCTGCAAGCACACCAGCAGCATTTGATTTACAGGCCCTGTGCATACATGGTGCACTGTACTAGAGTCTGACAAGTAAATCAAATAATCCAGTCATGGACTCACTAATCCATCACAACAATTTATAAAAGAGAGCATATGCACTGTAGCACTGACCAGCAGTAGTAAAGTACCCAGAGTCATAACACCATTACCAACAGGTCAGAAAAAATACAGGAGGTAGGCATCAAGTTCAGGGATGACCCTGCAAAAAGGACCAAGTCAACAAAGGCCATCTGATTGCTACTGCAGAGGGTGTTTGTCCTTCATGGGGAACTCTGCTGATAACGACACCCTTTGCTGTCAACAAGGTATTGTAGTGCATATCTTCTCCCGAAGAAACTCTAGACTATAAGGTTCTTTGTCTTTCATTCTCTCATAGTACAGCTTGTAGAAGTAGGGATTAAGGTGTTAGGGTCTAGATATCATTTTAAATTACATTTTAACAATGCTGAAAATGTTCCTTTTGTTCTCAATATTTATAATGTATATTCTCACTGTTTTTATAATATTCTGTGTAGTTGTTTTAGATGTGCTAGAAAGAGATTGTTCTTGTAGTAATAAATACTTTTAACTTAAAAGTGTTCATTCTTCTCAGTAACAGTGTGTGTGTGTGATACTGTGAATAATGGAATAAGGTTGTTGGTGTTTCCACGGTTACCCTGATCCCTTAATGGGATTTTTAGTAAGCCAAAAGTAATATTTGTATGTTAATAAGTGTTTTGCAGGACTACAATAATATGTCTTTCACATTCATCACTGGTGCATTAAACCACGTTCAACAGGGACACCAGTGATTGGGAAAGCACACCTTGTAGAGTTATACCAAAATGTAACTTACACAACAGATTTTAACAGCAAAAGGAGAAGTCAGAAAACATAGTTTTGTGTATAAATAAAGATATGGTTGGGGTAATGGCTTGTGGATAAAAATGTAAAAGTAGCTCTGGTCTGGCCATTTTTTTTAACGTTTCAATATTCTTTTATATATTAATCAAAATCAACTCTTGGTGCATGCTTTACTTGTATTTTAATATGGCATATTGAATGTCATTGTCCCACAGTTTTTTAAATTGCAAATCTACTTAACTGGTATTCAGAATTAAAATGCCATTATTTATATGAATTTTAAGATTTATTTTTTTGCTCATTCCAAATCCAAGCTTTTAAGGACTCATCTCTAGGACTCTTCAGTCTACAGCAATACTTGATAAATTGGGCATCAGCTGACATAATTACGTTTTCCATTCCAAATTTAAGTCAGAGTCGACTGGCTGGAATGTTCTTAGGTAGAACAAAAGCTCTATGAATAGCAGTCACTCATGTTAACCTCAGAATGCCACAGACACGTTTTTTCTGACAACAGGTTGCAAAATTGCAAACATCACCCTAATACTGCCAAGCCTTAAAACTGCAGTGGTGGGCCTCTCTTTGGTGACCAGCTCTTAATTAAATCGCCAAATACATAAATACATTCAACTGGCTTGGTAGAACCGTATCTTTATCAAGAGGTGTGTTTTTGGACCATCCAAAGACAGACATGGGCACAATAGTCAGAAGTTGGCCCAACTGTAGCTGCTTCTTTAGATGCAGCTGAGGAGAGGTGGTAGGAGATGCTTTCAATCCAGCCACAAATTCTTTGGAAGATGGTGAGCTGACTGTGCTGTCAGAGAAAGAGGTGAAAAGTTCACTTTTCTGTAGAAAAATCAGATAAACGCTCCACCATGCAGAGTGGAAAGGGGCGACCACTCGGTCCCCCCAAACGTATGGTGGAGTACCCCGATCCCCCCGGGAGGCCATCTTGGGCGGGAGGCGAGTCTCGGCTGGTATGCCCGAAGTGGCGTAGCCGGGGCGCGCTTTTTCCCGCCCTGGAGTGGGTTGTCCTAGACACTGAAGCTGCCAGCCCCGCCCCCGGAGGCGGGCGGAGGCGGGTTTAGGCCCGCCCGAAGACGGATAAAAGGAGCAACAAGCCAAGAAAGCATCCTCTTGTTCCTGTGCTCTGAAGCTGCACCTCCCCGCTGCACGTGAGCTCGAGACGGAACGAAGAGCCAATTTTGAGCGTTGTAATTTTGTTCTTGTTCTTACAGATATCTTCGTTGGAGAATGCCGGGCAAGAAGGTCGGAAAGCGGGTCGGTACCGATCAGATGCTCCGCATGCTCGTAAAGGACATAGCCGGGTTGAAAAAACAGATGGCGGCAATGAACGGGGCGGGAGGCCCGAAGCGAATCGTCGGACCAGCATTGCCGGGAGTAGTCCCCAGCGGGAGAGGCAAGAGGTCCAAGAGGGGGGCACCTGGGGGGGAGGCCCCGGTTCCCGATACACCGATAGAGGAGCCAATCCCGGTTCCGAAGGAGGGGCATCCGATCCCCGTGGTAGTCACCCCCGTGAACGGGGAGGATATGCCTCCCGAGTTGGCTGCACAACTGGCAGCGTGGTTGGGAAAAGATAGTGAGGGCACCACGGCGGATGACGCCAGGGCAGTGATGAAGCAATTGCGAGAATCTAGAGAGGCTGCGAAGGCACCATCTTCTGTTCCCCCACAGGTTCCGGTGGGCGAGACCGCAGCGGGCACGAGTTCGGCGGCGAGTACAGCTCCTAGTTCAGGTAAGCGGCTACTGCCGATTGCGGGTGAGGGATCTGTACCCTCACGAAGGGAGAAAGTGGCCCAGCATGTTCCACTCGAAGTTAAGGAAAAGATTTGGGCTGATAAGTATGTGAGCATGTTTTCTTTGCTTACCGACCATTACGAGATCGAACATGTGAAGGGCCAAAAAGAGCTTCTGCATCCGAGTGTTTGGCGCGCCAAAATGGCCGCTTTTAAGGTTGATGAGAACATAGGTACTTGGGGCAGAGCGTTTGGCATATTCACCTCAATTATGGGGGAGCGAAGGCCTGAGTTGTTGCCCGAGTTGCCCATATATCAGACACGTATCATGGAGTATTCTCAAGCATACGAGGGCAATCAGTGGTTTTGTTATGACAATGTTTTTAGGAAGGCCAAAGAGCACGACCCAGCTCTGACCTGGGATTGTTATGACTCTATTTCTTGGCAAAAAATGGAGAATTCAGGCATGTTAAAGGTACCATTGTCGGGGGGTAACGGGGGTGAATCTTCCCACCAATCCTCTGGAACGCCCTTTCGGACGGGTGCAGGTAACGAGCATCACTCGAAGTCGAGTGGCAACACAGGTAAAAAGGGGATTTGTTGGAACTTTAACAGGGGAAAATGTACGAGGCCCCAGGGGTCATGCAAGTTTAGACACGACTGTGGGGGGTGTGGACAGTCCTCCCATCCCGAGACCATGTGCAGAGCCAAAACGGGTGATAACGGTGGTAGGGGAAGCGCCAAACAGGTCTGAAATAGTCAGAGGGGCGCCTTTACCTACCCCGGTTGATACCATGGCTATGATTCCTTGGCTCAATGAATACCCGGATCATGTCTCCGCAGGGGTGTTGCGAGACGGGTTTTCGTATGGTTTCCGCATTCCAGTGGGGAATTTTCAGGGGAAAACAAGTTGTAAGAATCAACTGTCGGTGCTGCAGCATACGACGGTGGTACAGGTAAAGATTGGGAAAGAGGTGACTCGAGGGCGGGTTGCCGGTCCATTCGATTTACCACTGGTTACTAACTTTGTTTGTTCCCCCTTAGGGGTGGTCCCCAAGAAGGACCCGGGTGAGTTTAAGCTAATACATAATTTGTCAGCCCCGCGAGGTCTTTCCGTGAATGATGCAATAGACCCGGAAGTGTGTTCGGTGCGGTACGCATCTTTCGATGAGGCCGTCGCCATGTTGAATCGCCTGGGGCCCGGGGCGCTGATGGCAAAATCAGACATCGAGTCAGCGTTCCGGTTGCTCCCGGTACACCCAGACGATCAGCGTCTCCTTGGTTTCATGTTTCAGGGTCGCTATTTCATGGATAAATGTATGCCAATGGGATGCTCCATATCTTGTGCTTATTTTGAAAAGTTCAGTTGTTTTCTGCAATGGGTATTCACGAGAAAGACGGGTTTTCAGCATGTTATGCATTATCTCGATGACTTTCTGTTCCTGGGGGCAGCCGGGGATCCAGAATGTGGACAGGCTTTAACAGAATTTTGTGGCTTAATGGATCATTTTGGTGTGCCGTTGGCACCGGGTAAGACTGTGGGTCCCTCGACTTCACTCGAGTTTCTGGGGATAGAGCTCAATTCGGAGGAGGGTTGCTTTCGGTTACCCAAAGAAAAGGTGGTAAAATTCAGGGCCTCCCTGGAAACATGCATTCGTGAGACTAAGGTAAACTTGCTTCAATTGCAGCAAACGGTGGGCCAGTTGAATTTTGCCCTTAGAGTAATGCCAATGGCCCGCCCCTTTTCCCGCTCGATTGCACAAGCCATGGTCGGTCTTAAGGAAGGACACCACCGCACGAGGCTCTCGGCAGAGATTCGCCAGGACATGCGCATTTGGTTGGCATTTCTGGCGGATTTCAATGGTCGAATTGTCTGGAACAAGCCGGCGGTGTCCTCCGAGGAGCTGGGGCTATGGACAGATTCGGCGGGGAGTGTGGGTTTTGGCGCCATATTCGGTACGCAATGGTCTGCTCAAAAATGGCCGTCATGGTGGCACGAGTGCGGGCTGACGAGTAACATTGCTTTTCTTGAACTCTTCCCTATTTTGGTGGCCCTGAAAACATGGCCTGAGGGGTTTCGGGATCACTCTGTGGTGTTCTGGTCTGATAACATGACCGTGGTTGAGTGTATCAATAGTCAGGCAGCACGTTGCAAATGGATTCTGAGACTGCTCAAAGAAAATGTGTTATTGTGTATGCAGTTGAATGTGCTCTTTAGGGCAAGACATGTCCCGGGGGTACTACACCAAGCAGCTGATGCGCTTTCTTGTTTCCGTATGCAGGCCTTCTGGGGTTTTCTGCCCACAGCGGACCCGGTAGCGGCGCCCTTTCCCGAAGCTCTCTGGTCTCTCGGTGCCCCGAACTACAAAACCTTGTGGGAAAGAGTTTAGCACCCAGGACAAGGAAGGCATATGAAGGGGCGTTCCGTTCCTATTGGTCCTTTTTGGGTTCTGCTAGGGGGGAGCTTTGGGGCCAGGAAGAGCTTGTCGTAAAATTCTTGCTGTCTTTACATCAGGCAGGCAAATCCGTAGCTACGGCCCAGAGGCATCGGGCCGCCATTTCCTTTATGGCAAAGGCTCATGGGATCCAGGACCCGACAGCGTCTTTCGTGGTGCAGAAAGCGCTACGTGAGTGGCAACGCCTTGAGGGTCGCAGAGTAGATGAGAGGCACCCGATAGGTCTGGATAGGTTGGCCCTGTTATTATCCGTACTCCCTGCGACATGTTCATCCCAGTATGAAACAGTGTTATTCCGGGCCGCCTTTGCGTTAGCATTCCATGGGGCAATGCGGGTAAGCGAACTGGTGGCGAAGAACAAGCGGGATACGGTGGGGGGACTGTGCAGAGAGCATATTCAGGTAAAGAGGGAGACGATGACTGTCTCGTTTGTCAGGTCCAAGGCCGATCAGGGTGCGATAGGGGATTGTGTAGTCATACATCGGATTCCCGGATCTCCCATGTGCCCTGTGGTTTGCGTAGAGGAATATTTAGCGCAGAGGGCGTCATCATGGGGGGGGACCTTGTTAAGGCACGCTGATGCCACCCCACTGACGAGGTTTCAGTTCCAGCGGGTGCTTGCAATGGCAATTTCGGCTGCGGGCTTGAACCCCGGCGAGTTTGGGACCCATTCCTTTTGGATAGGGGCTGCTACTGAGGCTACAGCCAGGGGTCTGAGTGTAGAAAAAGTGAAACGTTTGGGGCGTTGGTCCTCGAATTGTTACAAAAGGTATGTGCGGTTGCACATGTTGTGAAGCTGCTATCATGTACTCACGCTTCTTGTTTTTGTTTGGTTTACAGTTTCGCAAGCTTACGAGGCGGGGCGGACTGTGCAGTCGACCCGACACCTGGGAACCAGCGGTCAAACATCACCGACTGCGGAAAAAGTGGTGTGGGTCGTGGGCCACTCATACGTGAGACGTGCCGCGGACGTATTCAAAGCAGGTGACATGATTCACATGGCTGGGGAATACGGGTACAGGGTGACCTTCTACGGAAGGGGCGGGCTCTGTATTGACCAGTTTCAATCCTTTTTCGAGGGCTTGTTAGGGCGGACAAGGTCACCGCCATCTATAATCATAGTCCATCTTGGGGGCAACGATTTGGTGACCACTGGTAGACGACTTCTTCTCGAGGCGATACTTTCCACAGTAAGTTGGTTGGCGAGAAGGGTTCCAGGGTGCACAATTGCATGGTCCCATATGATTCCACGTAGAGTGTGGCGGGGGGCGAATTCGGTTTCTGCTTTAAATCATTCTGTGAAGAAAGTAAATAACAAATTGGGTAGATTGTTTCGTTCAAGTGCACTGCATTGTATTCCTCATGGTTGTATCAAGGGGGACAGTATGTATTTGGGTGACGGGGTCCATTTGTCCCGGGTGGGGAATGAGTTACTCATAGGAGATCTCATAGCTTGGCTAAAGAGTTTAAAGCATGACCTTTAGGCAGGAGTTTTGTGGGGAGTCCGGATAGCCGGTCAACTATCCGGCCTGTGGCGGTAAGGTCATGATCGGTGAGCAGTAATTGGAAGATCCCTATGGGGGGGGCGTCACCCATTACGGATGGGAGCGCCCGGGGGAGGTGGCCATTGGCCCCTCAACGGGGAGGTGGTCCCTTCTAAGGATGGGCCGCCGAAAGGAAAGGGAAGGCGGTCAAGGCCCCTTCCTGGATAGGAGGGGCTACGGGCCCCTCCTGGGAATTTCCCGGGGCCAGGACACCTGCGACGGCAGATGTGGTAAGTTGTGTGGGGTGGGGAGGGGGGTTTACGCTACCTTCTAGACACCTCACACGAGTCCTCGGACGACCATTAAATGGCGTCGAGTTCATGGGGGCCCCCGTCAAGTCAAGGGAAATTGGTAGATGCACATGAGGTACAGCCTCTGTGCGGTCGCCCCTCGCAAGTGGGGGGGGGGTAATTCTGGTTTGGGGGTCTGACACCGGTTACGACCTTGCCGTTGGCCCTTAACGTTAGGATGTACAATTTCAAGTTAAAATGTTTTGTAGGATGTTAGTTCGGCTAGGAGAACCTTTGTATTAGAAATATGTTAAGGTTAGCCAAACATCGTAATGTGGAAATTAAATTGTACATAATATGAAACTGTTAATTTTAATGTTTTGATTTTGTTTCATATTTTAATAAATACGGCCGGGAGGGTCACTCCCTCCCGCCTTCCAAAAGTTCAATACGGTTTCCGGTTTCCCATCCTTGGGGATTGTGTCGAGAGGGGGTGGCGGGTATCTCAGCCATATGGAAAGGGGCGACCACTCGGTCCCCCCGAACGTATGGTGGAGTACCCCGATCCCCCCGGGAGGCCATCTTGGGCGGGAGGCGAGTCTCGGCTGGTATGCCCGAAGTGGCGTAGCCGGGGCGCGCTTTTTCCCGCCCTGGAGTGGGTTGTCCTAGACACTGAAGCCGCCAGCCCCGCCCCCGGAGGCGGGCGGAGGCGGGTTTACGCCCGCCCGAAGACGGATAAAAGGAGCAACAAGCCAAGAAAGCATCCTCTTGTTCCTGTGCTCTGAAGCTGCACCTCCCCGCTGCACGTGAGCTCGAGACGGAACGAAGAGCCAATTTTGACCCACCCACCAGCCCCTGAAGACAGCAAGTGGTTTTGAAATAAAGTTTTGATGTGGTAACTCTATTTCTTACAGGTTGTTACGATTGAAGTGTTATTTGAGTATGCAATAAAGTGAATGGTTCTTTTCAGTATGTTTTTTCGAATAAAGTATTTTGCACTAGTGTTGACCAGTAATCATACGTGAAGCAGTTATGGTTGTTCTTAATTTTAGTAATTCTAGTTAATTGTCGTATTTATTTTGGTCGGGCGGTAAGGTCATGATCGGTGAGCAGTAATTGGAAGATCCCTATGGGGGGGGCGTCACCCATTACGGATGGGAGCGCCCGGGGGAGGTGGCCATTGGCCCCTCAACGGGGAGGCGGTCCCTTCTAAGGATGGGCCGCCGAAAGGAAAGGGAAGGCGGTCAAGGCCCCTTCCTGGATAGGAGGGGCTACGGGCCCCTCCTGGGAATTTCCTGGGGCCAGGACACCTGCGACGGCAGATGTGGTAAGTTGTGTGGGGTGGGGAGGGGGGTTTACGCTACCTTCTAGACACCTCACACGAGTCCTCGGACGACCATTAAATGGCGTCGAGTTCATGGGGGCCCCCGTCAAGTCAAGGGAAATTGGTAGATGCACATGAGGTACAGCCTCTGTGCGGTCGCCCCTCGCAAGTGGGGGGGGTAATTCTGGGTTAGGGATCTGACACCGGTTACGACCTTGCCGTTGGCCCTTAACGTTAGGATGTACAATTTCAAGTTAAAATGTTTTGTAGGATGTTAGTTCGGCTAGGAAAACTTTTGTATTAGAAATATGTTAAGGTTAGCCAAACATCGTAATGTGGAAATGAAATTGTACATAATATGAAACTGTTAATTTTAATGTTTTGATTTTGTTTCATATTTTAATAAATACGGCCGGGAGGGTCACTCCCTCCCGCCTTCCAAAAGTTCAATACGGTTTCCGGTTTCCCATCCTTGGGGATTGTGTCGAGAGGGGGTGGCGGGTATCTCAGCCATATTAATTGGCAGGTGTGTTTGTCTTGGATTGGAAGGAGTTTAACAGTGTTCCCTGACATTTAAAGATTGTGAAGGACTACCGTAAAGATATTTTTGAATCTAGACTTTCAGCATCATAAGCTTCTGTGCCTCCTTTTGTAATCGAAAGAGAATGCATTAGTAGACCAGAAAGAATCAGAACGTGTCTAGAAGGAGCCGCTGTCCCTGCTACAAGCACAAATGTTGGCTCCATCTTTCTGGGGCAAAGACTTTCAAAGGGCTGCACTGACAAGGTGGCTCGTTTAGCAATACTTCAAGATGAAGGGAATGGACTTCAGGGCCGCCCTCAATGCTGGAAATTGTACAGCTTGTCTGGACCTATAAGATGCTGGTTTTCCAACATAAGATTCACAAACAATTTCTAAAGTTCTTATGCCAATCCAGATGTAGGAATGCGGCTGCGTTTCATGTCTTCAGCTACATGATGCTTCAGCAAACTCCTCTAGTGCAGTTGTGGGGCTTCTCACAAATACAGCTCCATCATCTCACATTCCTAGAGAAATTTGGGTAATTATGAAAGGTAATGGAATGTTTTGATGTTATCCTAGATTTCATGGCATTAGTGTGCAAACTCTGACTTTTCAACAAGGTACTCTATTTGATGTTTGATCAAATTTGCCGTCAGTGAAGAAATAAATCCAGATTATATGTGTTCTTTCCTCTTCCTTTCATGCAATGCCTCCAAGCAGACTTTGTTATGGAACCTTACAATTATAGAAGATTTGTCACTTCAGACATTCAGTGCAAATTCCTAAGGCTCTTGAGACTTTGGAAGAACTTTGTTGGTGGTTAGATAATATTGAGGCTTGGAATAGAAGGGGCACCTTCAGATCTCAACCACAAGTTACGAGAAGTCCCTTGTATGCAGGATGTGTTTGGGTGGTAAACATTCTGGTGTGAATTCTAATTGTCATTTGAGTCAGATCTTTCTCGACTTCACAAACTCTTGAAGATGATATTTGACCTCACTCTGAATGATTTTGCTCAGGAAAGGCAGACTCACAATAGGATATAGTTAGCACACAATCAGCAGCTGTTTTCTTTCACCAGTGGTTTAAATTATAGCATACTTGAGTCCTTTGTCCTGTGCATAATAGGATAAATGGTTTAAAGGTCTAAATAAGGCTCAGTTGGGATAACTGATTCTTTAATTTGTACTGCTTTGTTGCACTCTTGTTTGAGGTTCATCATGGTAAAGGGAGAGAAAGAGGCATGCGTTTTGAGAGGTGCAGTTGGTGCATTTTTCCAACAGCAGATACAAGAAGGATGGTGGCTTCACATTTTTTGGTACTTCCCTGGCTAGCCCTATCTACTTCACAAGCAGACCATTGCAAAGCTTCAGTGAAGGAATAGCGCAGCAGCGTTCATATTGCTGGAGAGGAGATTCTGCTGCTTCATCATTCACAAAAGTTGTCGGCTACATTTAGCGTGGAAGATGTTCTAGGCATCAGTGTGTGGCTGTGTGCTGGGTGTCGTTTGACCTCTGGGTAGATCAGGTACGGTGAGGGAGAAACGTAGCTGCACATCTAAATAGATATTGGCAGAAGGTGCAATCATAGCCATGAAAATGCAAGTGTTTATTCATGGTGGCAATAGTTATGTTATGTTATGTTATTTCAAATGTATAAGGCACACAGCTACCCAAGGGTTTCCCGGCAACGCCTGAGGGGACCAAGGAGAGTGAAGAAAGAAGAAGCTTATTGATTGAATAGCCACGTTTTCAGTGACTTACAAAAGTGAACAAAAGCAGTCTCTTTCCTTAATGGCAAAGGAAGGGAGTTCCACAGGGTGGGGCCCAGGCTAGCAAAGGATCTGCCACCCATACGTGACAATCTGTGCCTAGGAACCATGATTTTCATTTCAGTAAATGGGCGGAGAGAACGTGATGGGACATATTGGTGGACAATAGTGTTTAACTATTCCAGGGCCTTGCCAGTTTTAATCTTGAACATGTAGGTTAGAGTTTTAAATTTGATGCGGTATTTAACCTTAAGCCAGTGAAGTTCACGTAAAGAGCTTGAAATAGATAGTCAGTTTTTGGAATGTGGCAGAGTCGGCGGGCTGCAGCATTTTGTACAACCTGCAACTTATGTATCACATCCTTATTGGCTCCCAAAAAGAGGATGTTGCCGTAGTCCAAGCGTGTGATGACAAGAGCCTGGACTACAGTTCTTTGAGTAGAGACTGACATCATCCACGAAATTTTCCTGAGCATCTAAGGATGCAAAAACAGGTTGCAGTGACCTTTACTGCCTGGTTTTTCATAGAAAGCTGATCATCCATAATGAAACCTAGATTACAGGCTTGAGGGGTGTGCTGAGGAAGGGCACCCAGTTCAGATGACCAGTATTGGGGACGCCAAAGCTCTTTATTATTCCCCATTAAGTTGTAATGAGTTGGCTTGCATCCAAGATGCAATTTTATGGAGCCCTGTTTGAAGGGATGATGGTTTGGACGCTCCTTCAACAGAAAGGGAAAAATGATTTGGGTGTCATCAGCGTAAGAAAAGATTGCCAACCCTGCCTCAGCAGCGATGTCCGCCAAAGATTTCACATAAATATTAAATAATAAAGGGCTAAGGGTACAGCCCTGTGATACCCCGTAAAGGAATGCGTGGGTTTTGGAAGTTGCGGATGAGGAGAAGACCTGATATGTACCATTCTCCCAAAAATCGGCCAGCCATTTCAGGGCAGTCCCAACCACGCCAATGGATCGTAAGGGTTGCAGTAGCACAGTGTGAGATACCATGTTAAAAGCAGCACTCAAATCTAATAGTATGAGTGCCACAGTGTCACCTACATCTAAATGACTGTGCAAGATCTCAGTGGCTCCCAGAAGCATTGTTTCTGTTGAAAAGCCTTTCCGAAAGCCTGCTTGAGAGGGATGAAAGAGCCTTTGGGACTTAACGTACTGAGGCATACAAACCCGAGCACACAGATATGCAGTTACACTGTATTCTTTATGTCATGTGTCTTATTTCACCAAATATGTCATCCATTTAGAATGATGTCCTATTCAACATACAGTGGGTAAGTGAATCGCTGTGGCAGAGGATTGCGTACTGGGGAATGCTTTTGAGAAATGCAACACTAAAGGTAAACCCTTGCCTGGAAAAGGCAAGGTTATTAGAAGTGCAGGGTAAAGGGTTATCCTTGTGAAGTCAATAGGGATAAAAGGATGTGTGGTGCCAATTCCAAAACCCTTGTCATTAGGTGAATCGACATCCATGTGAAGTAGATCTGAGTTGTAAGAAATTGGGTTGTTGGTTCAAGTGATAATTACAATTCTTTATATTTTTCTTTCTTTTGTGTCCTCATATTACCTCAGACTGTGTAGGTCCCCGCTACCCAGGGCTAAGAGGTACAGACTAATGTCCAGGTTTTATTCATTCAGGGATCTTGCTTGAGGAATGCTCCAAATACCTGCCGAGCTGATCGGTGTAATGAATGGACCTCTTGACATTTCCTCCAACCATCTCTACATGGTTAATTTGTCCCCACATGACACATCTCTTTGCCTGAGAACATTTTGTATCAAGGTCACAGATAAACAGATAATGTAAACAGTCTGCGTGCCTTGGGGATGTCTGATTCACCTAATTTATGCATATTTCTTTTCTTGTTTACCGTATTTGGTTTACTGATAAAGGGGTTGCTGTCTTATTACAAATACAACCAGGGGCTGGCCTACCTTAATCTCTTGTTGCATGATTTCTGATAGCGAGCTGCCCACTCATTGCTAGAACTGTGCTAAGATTGAGCATTTGAAAAACATTTAAAAGACATCCGTATTATCCATATTACTAAAGGCATTCTTATAAGGCCCAATTTGCTTCAACTTCGGTGGGATCCACAATGCTCTGTAGAGGGTGAACAGATTATTTCTCCTAAGAGCAGCAGATTTGAAAATGGGATACAAAGTAGACATAGATACTTGCCATTTACTGCTGAAGTGTATCGAGCAGGACTCCTTCCCGCTTTTCTCATGCTATAGGATGCCATCTGCTGCTTCTAATATCCTCCAGTACCACATTAGAGTGGAGTCCTGCAACAAATTTTCCAATATTTCCCTGTGCCAGCTCCCCCTACAACAGTTCTCCTGTCCAGCTTGCCCGCAGTCCGCTACCCTCTGCTTCCTTAGGTTTGTGCATCCTCTGCTTGTTTTGTGCCTTCTTTCCTACTCACTTTCTGCTCCTTTTTCTACCTTTTTCTTCCTATTTCTGCCCTGTATTCTTGCCTCTCTGCTTGTTCTGCCCTTTATTTTGCCTCTTTCTGCTCATTTCGGACCTTTATTTTGCCTCTTTACACTTATTTCCAACCTTTATTTTACTTCTTTCTGCTCAATTCTGCCTGTTATTTTTGCCTCTTTCTGCAAATTTCTGACGTTTATTTTTTCTCTCTGCTCATTTCTGACCTTAATTTTTCTCTTTCTTCTCGTTTCTGACTTCTTCCCACAGTTTCCCTCCTCCCTCCTCCCTCCACCCTCCACCCAGTATCCCACCCTCCACCAGGACATAGTTAATGGAGGCCGCAGCTGGACCACAGTGAGCAGGGACTTGTTCCAGCTCCCCCTGCGACAGTTCTCCTGTCCAGCTTGCCTGCAGACCGCTACCCTCTGCTGCCATAGGTTTATGCCTCCTCTGCTCATTGTCTGCTTTCTTTTCTGCTCACTCTTAGCTAATTTTTCTGCTGTCTACTTCTGCCATCTATATGTGACTCTTTCTGCTCATTCAGCCTATTATTTCGCATCCATTGCAACTAAGCTATGTTTTAGCCTGTGTAAGTACCTACCAGGGACAACACCTTTTTGGTCTTCATGCCTTAAAGTCCCCACCTCCTTACTCAACCTTTTGGCCAAAATATCTGTAAAGATTTTGTAAATCACAGTTTAATAGGGAGATAGGCCTCTAGGAGCCACATTCTTTAGGGTCTTGCTCTGGTTTCAAAACTACATTTATAGCAACCTCTTCCCAGGACACTATTATATGATTTCCCTTGCCATTAATCTATTTAAGCAACTTAATTCACACTGGGACAAGGTTATCACGGAGTATCATGTAAACTTTGTTTTGCATAACATCCGGACCTGATGCGTTGCTCCTCTTACAAAGTCTAATAGCATTGCAGATCTCTTCTGTCATGATTTTGAATAATCTCCTTTCTACTGTTTGGATAGAAGATCCTCTTCCAATCACCTCATCAATTCCTCCTCCTCCTTCACTACCACCTCCTCTGAATACAGGTCTTGCAAGTATTTTAAAAATACATCCTCTCTTTCTTCTTTATCCACCAGCTTGTCCTTATCATCTTCTTTGATTTTTTTTCTTCTCGTGTGAACCAGTTTCGTTTTCCAGGCCAATAATTTAACACACTTGTGGATGTGGCGAAACACACTTTTCGCCACATCCACAATTACTTAATCTACTCCACTCCCCCCTCTTCTGTATTTTTTCCTCCTAGTTGCGCTCTAGTTTTCTCAAATCCTGGAGATTATTGTACACACTATGTCTCTCCTTATTCTATCATTGAATTACCTAATCGTACTTCTACCGCTTCCATTTTTTCCTCTATTGCCTGGTTGGTTTTCCTGTCCTTCCTGCCTATGTAGTACAAAAGGCCTGTCATTTTCCCTCTGAGTAAAAGCTTTAAAGGCATCCCAAATTATATTATTCAGTGCTGTATCAATGTTCCTTTACAAAAAAAAAAAGATCTGGTCTACAACCTCCTGGGAGAGCAGGATCCTTCTATTCATGGCCCATCTCCATCTATCCAGTTCCAAGTATGTAATATCAACCGAACTGGTCTGCCAGATAAGCAGGAATATTCATAACTGGGCTAATTTTGGCAACTATTTCCTGATCTATGAGGAAGGAGTAAATCCTAGAACAATGGCCATATATCTTATTGTCAAAAGTATACCCTCTTGCCTCCCCCGCCTTCCTCCATAGATCATACAAACCCATTTCTTTTATTATCATTGCTAAATACATTTGCGTTTTGGGGTATTACTTCTCTTGCTGTACACTGATTTATCCCATTGATTATCTAATAGTACATGAAAATCCCCAGCCAATATTACCGGCGTTTCATACTTAATCAATTCCTCTAGCAGTCTAGTAATAGAAGTTACGCCACATGTTGGGCCCATAATTCCCAGCCACCATGTATAATGATGCACATATCCAAACCATTGCCATCACCCATCTTCTTATATCGTCCGCTGCATATTCCAGTAATTATATTCCTAAATTAGCTCTAAGCAGTATCGACACTCTTTTCATGTAACATGACTGGTCTGTACACTCAGACTGATGTATCCATACATACTTCTTCACAAGGTCCCTACATTCTGTCCTTGTTAGGTTAGTATTCTGCAACAACATGATTTCATACCTGCAATCTCTCAAATATTCCATTATCTTATGGTGTCTGCCCTTCACTCTTAGTCCATGTGCATTCCAGGATAGTAGAAAAATCAAACACACTTTGTCTAGGTTTGCCATTTTCTTGAGCCACCTACTCCCTCTCCCTCGACCTCAACCCAATTCAGTTTTTTCGTCTCAGCCCTCTTCCATAGTCTGGATCATTTAAGGACACTTTTTTCTTTTTCCTTGGGTTCCCCACAGAGTGCACTCTCTCGATTTTCCCTTCCCACTGACCACCCTACCTCCCTGTAGCAACCTCCTGTGCCTTCTTAGGCAAACATCCTTTGTCCAATTTGAATGCCTCATCCTTAAGTGATGACATAACAAGCTTTCTATTTATGATATCTGGTGGCCAATTCAAATGGTATGCAACTTAATTCAAGGAATCAGCTTATATATTTTATTGTTCCACATTATCTTAAGCAGTGCTCAGAAGTTTATACATATATATATATATATACATATATATATATTATATATATAAATTTTAATTGGTTCATTTCCCTAAGTGGGCTCTGCATTTTACAAGGTTTAACATGCTGCATGCTGGGAAACCTGGTCGCTTTTAGAGCGATTATTTATCCTAAGTGGGTGTCTGTTTGCTGTCCTTTTTAAAAGCATTTTTCTTTCAGTAAGGTTCATGAAGATGAAAAGAGTCACTTTTATTCCGAGACTTCCTGTGCTGCATGGTTCTGGAAGCTGTTCCGACCACAGCCTCTCTTACACATTGAAGAGATGTCGAGTGCCCTTCCAAGCGTTCGGGCATTTGTGTATATATATATGTATGTATATATAAATATATATATATATATATATATATATATATATATATATATATATATATATATATATATATATATATATATATATATATATATTGCCACAGCCAGTTTCCCTCTCCAAGAAACTAAAACTAGGGCACACTCTGGATACAAAACCAACCATCTTTATTTGCAGGGGATCAGCATGACGCGTTTCAGCATTTTGCCTTCATCAGATGCACTCCCCTGCCAAGTGCCACTGCCACTGGGGTCTCATTTTCAAAGGTGATTTGGCTCTCTGAAGTAGAGAAGTGCACACCTGTGTTTCTTGGGGGAGGAGTCGCTTCCATAGTCCAGCACGTGAAACTGCATCTCCTAGAGTGCAGTAGTAGTCCTCAATGTGCTGCAAGCGGCGTTCCCGTTTACCAGATTTTTTCGAACCCCACAATTGAGGCTGGTCGACAAAGAATTCAGGTGAGGGGTCGCAGTGTTTATTCTGGGTATACAGCCAGTTTTGATCCGTACTTCCCACCTTCTACACCGCCATAGAACACAGTCCGGGACATCACTCAAGTAGCGTTGTCTCTCCATGTGGTCATGGACTTTCTTTGAAAGCGGGGGTACTGTTCTTAAGCGATGTTAGGATGTACCAGTGTATTCCCTTTACACCGGTCATTTCAGAAGGTGCATCCCTTGCACGGTCTCACTCCGCGCCGATATTGCCACAGCCAGTTTTCCTCTCCAAGAAAGTAAAACTAGGGCGCACTCCGGATACAAAACCAACCATCTTTATTTGCGGGGATCAGAATGACACGTTTCAGAATTTTGCCTTCATCAGAAGCACTCCCCTGCCAACTGCCACTGCCACTGCGGTCTCATTTTCAAAGGTGATTTATATATATATATCCTACTGGCGGTCGCCAGTAGGTAGTTATAGTTAGGATTATTTTCAATAGGAAATCGCAACATTCTATTGTGAATAACTTTGGCGCCGGTTGAAGAATCTGCCTGAAAATTTCCTCAAATGTGCCTCAAGGCGCTCCGGTCCTTCCCTGAAAGTTTGGGGGGGATTCGTCAAGCGGGGGCCGAGATAAAAGGGGGTCCCAAAACGTGTTTTCCCCATGTTAATTTCCATAGGGCGGTCGACCTCACTTTTAGCCCGAACGGCTGAATGGATTTCCACCAAACTTGGCAAAATTGTAGGGATTGGTATCCTGATGTGCCTTTGCTATGTCTCAGGATATGTGCTCCAGTGGATTTTAATTAATTTAGGTCCAAAAAAATATATAAGCGCACCGGGGCGCTAACCAGCGCGCTACGCGAGTTCGCGCGCGGAAAGCTGATTGGCTCTCGGGTGTCTTACAACATTCCAAACAGTCCGGAGTGGCCGCCATCTTGTGTCTCGGTAGGATCGAGACACCATAGGTGGCAAAAACAAAGGGCGAAATGACCATAAGGGGGCAGAGTAGACCCCCCCTGATCCCCTAGGTTTTATGTGGGGGCTATAAAAGGGCCCCGCGTGGGGGGAGCCCCCGGTATGCGCACCGCGGAGCGTACCATGGGGAAAAAAGAATGATAGAGTTTTTTAAAAAGGTAGCCTTTTTTTATAATTTGGAGGTAGTTCTAAAAAGAACTTTTTTTTCTTCTTTTTGTTGTTTGATATTTTTTTAATGTTTTTTTGAACATTTTGTACTTTTTTTGGCTTTTTTGTTATTTTTATGGGGAGAAACAAAAAACAGGGAATTGAAAATGGCTCAACTGGAGCAAAAAAAAAATCAGGAAAAAATTATGGATTTTTGGGGCATTTGTGGTTGTCACCAGCACGGTTGATGAGCGTTATGCTTTGCTCACCATAGGTGATGGTCTTACCACAAAAAATACAAGAGATCTTGTATTGCCCAAACTTTGATTGAATGTTTGGGACATCTCCCTCGTCTCTGGTCCCGATGGAGTGGGTTGCTTTCTTTTGGAGGTGCTGGGTGAAGATTGGGGAGGGTTACTGGCCAGTTCTCTCACCTCTGCAGCAGCATAGTTGTTTGGATGCTTGCGCCGCATGTGCCGAATCATGGTGTTATTGCCAAATGAATATTTCTTATTAGGGTTCCCCCTTGAAAGTTCAATGCCACAGATTTGGCAAGTCACCTTTGGAGCATTCACTTTCTTCTTGCCCTCTGGGAAGGAAAAAACTCCCATACAATGTGCTGCTTTGGCCTATATGGGGTATTAATGTTCCTCTTGTTCCTCCTCCTCCTCCTCCTCCTCCTCTTGTTCCTCCTATTGTTCCTCCTCCTCCTCCTCCTCCTCTTGTTCCTCCTCCTCCTCCTCTTGTTCCTCCTCCTCCTCCTCCTCCTCCTCTTGTTCCTCCTCCTCCTCCTCCTCCTGTTCCTCCTCCTCCTCCTCCTCCTCCTCTTGTTCCTCCTCCTCCTCCTCTTGTTCCTCCTCCTCCTCCTCCCCCTCCTCCTCCTCTTGTTCCTCCTCCTCCTCCTCCTCCTCCACTTGTTCCTCCTCCTCTTGTTCATCCTCCTCCTCCTCTTGTTCCTCCTCCTCCTCCTCTTGTTCCTCCTCCTCCTCCTCCTCCTTCTCTTGTTCCTCCTCCTCCTCCACTTGTTCCTCCTCCTCTTGTTCCTCCTCCTCCTCTTGTTCCTCCTCCTCCTCCCCCTCTTGTTCCTCCTCCTCCTCTTGTTCCTCTTGTTCCTGCTCCTCCTCCTCCTCTTGTTCCTCCTCCTGCTCCTCCTCCTCCTCTTGTTCCTCCTCCTCCTCCTCCTCCTCCTCCTCTTGTTCCTCTTGTTCCTCCTCCTCCTCCTCCTCCTCTTGTTCCTCCTCCTCCTCCTCCTCCTCCTCTTGTTCCTCCTCCTCCTCCTCCTCCTGTTCCTCCTCCTCCTCCTCCTCCTTCTCCTCTTGTTCCTCCTCCTCCTCCTCCTCTTGTTCCTCCTCCTTCTCCTCCTCCTCTTGGTACTCCTCCTCCTCCTCCTCTTGTTCCTCCTCCTCCTCCTTCTCCTCCTCCTCTTGTTCCTCTTACCAGTTACAACAACCAATTCAGTAATTCCAGCATCTATATATACATCCACTCATTCACCAAGAGTTCTATATAGTCACTCATACATATACTCACTCATCATATGCAGTGATACATCTATACATCCTGTTATACAAAAGTTACTCACACACATGCTCACACATGCAAATAAACTATTAAACATCCATTTATTTGCATATACAACTATATACACACTACCTCCTTACTTCTAAGGAAACTTACACATACTTACTCTCTTAAACAATCACTTATAGTAACACATACTTATTTAAACAGGAACTCTTACAATCTTACTCTCACATATACTCATATATACATCAAAACTCACATACACTAGATTAAAATATATGTCGTTACTAAAAAAGACAATAGTGAGACAGTCATTCACTCACTAACACACACATATACACACTCATCCACCCATACAGTCCTGCACTTAAAAACACATACAAACAGTGAGTCAGTCACCAACCCATTCAGCCACTTATACACAAAGTGAAACACTGATACATATATTTCAATATTTAAAAGTTACTCGCTAATATATGTATTCAATAAGATACACTTAATAAGGCCGTTAACCAATCGTTTTTTTTTAAAACATCCATTTACACACTTATTTAACCATTTATTCTTCCATCAACCTTTACAAATATATATATAAAACATATTGATTTTTCAGAAAGACACACATTCTCTGGCTGGTGTCATGAGTGATGTCATGAGTGATGTCACTGACGATGTCATGAGTGATGTAATATGTGTCGTCATCAGCAGTGCATTGCAGGCGCGCTTGTTATAGTGAGTCCAACTAACTATAACGTTGGAATTTCTATGGTTTTATGTCAGTAAAATTTCCAGCTAACTATAACTGGTGTGAAACCTATGGTTTTTTTCAGTATATATATATATATATATATATATATATATATATATATATATATATATATATATATATATATATATATATATATATATATATATATATGAACCAGTCCCACTCCACGAAGAAACGGGTCCGACACATGCTCAGTGGCTCGAAAGAGATTTATTGAAGGTTTCCCAGTGAAAAGTCTTGTGGTGGTGAAATGAGGGCAGACGCGTTTCAGTCTTTCGACTTTCCTCAGTGCCCGCTTCACCTGGAATACAGTTCTGCCTGAGGGGCTGGTTTAAAAAGGGTGATGGAGCTTCCCTTATTGGTGCAGGAAACTCTGGGCCCCGCCTCCCACAGCTTGCCACTCCACCTCTCCTGCTGAATCTATATATATATATTGCTTTGAATATTCTTGCCCTCTGGTTCCCCACCGGCAGAAGTCACGGCACAGCAGCAGGTAAGCTTTTAACAGTTCTTTATTTGTTTTACACACCATGTCCAAAATTCCGTGCAAAATCGGACGGCCTACGCGTTTCGGCTTCACTAGCCTTCCACTGGACCATATATATATCTTCATCAATGTAATCCTCAGACTTTGTGCGCTCAGCTACTGGTGCTCTGCGTAGGATCATGGCCCGAATTCAACAATTTTAACACCAAAGACGCGGCACTCCAGACTTGGGTGTTTTAGCTCGATTTATTCAAACTTCAGAGCTCGAACCAATGCATTTCTACCTAACCTCGGCTTTGTTCACGGTAAGTGAACCATCATTTGTGTTTAGTATATATCCCATTTCTGCCATAAGGGGACATTCTGGGATATGTAGTTCACCATTTTTTTACATATATACAATTATTTATAGCGTCAGGCAATGATGTTTCACTGTGGATTATGTAGAAAGGAATCTGCGTATCGATGTTATCATGCATTTCTTGCTGGGTATAGTACCCGATTAATTTGTCTCTGCATTTCGGCAACAGTTATAGTCTTCGCGAAATTTTTAAAACTTATGGCCTGGTCCACTCCTATCTTGAAAGTTTCAGGGTGATTCTTCAAGCTGGGGCCGAGAAAAAAGGGGGACCCAGAACGTGTTTTCCCTATGCAATTTTGCATAGGGAACTTTAGACACGGCTACAGACCAAACTGCTGAATGGAATTACACCAAATTTGGCAAAGAGGTAGTTCTTGGTTCAGAAAGAACCCTTTTTGTTAAATGGTGTAAATTCGTTCAGTAGTTCCTGAGACAATCAAAAGTAAAAACACATCTATATCTATGTGCGGGCATGATCCGCGCACCCTCCCGAGTACAAGCTGTATGCCAATTGGCTGTCAACACTTCAAACCAGGAAGTGTTGGCAGCCATCTTGTGCCTAGGACCGAGGCACAAGAAATCAGGAAAACAAGTGCGCAAAATGCAAAAAGGGGGCAGGGTAGAAACACCCTGACCCCCTAGGCCTGCTTAGGGGCTTCCACAAGGGCCAGGGCCCACATTTTTTATTTATTTTTTTCAAAATTGGCAAAATCCGCGCAGGGTGCCCGGATCCAGCTGCGAAAAATAAATGGCGCTTTGTTAATATTCAGCCCCCGGGGGGGCAAAACCCCAGGGGCAATATTAGCATTGGGTTGGGGGTCCAAAGGGCCCCCCCAGCCTCGGGGAACGCAAACCCCCAGGGCTTCTCTAACATAATTGTGGGGCACTCACAGCCCTCCCAGCCCGGGGATCGCCACCTCCCGGAGCTTTTTAATCTAATGTGCGGCGGGACTCAAAGGCCCCCCAAGCCCTGGGGACTGCCACCCCAGGGCTTATCTACAATATTTGCCAGGGACTCACAGCCCCCCCCACAGCCCCGGGGACCGCCAACTCCGGGGTTTGACTTTAGTTTTACTATATAAAAAAATAACCTGTGTGTTAGGGCTCAAGCGCGCCCATGCCCCGGGGACCGCCACCTCCCTGGGGCTCTAAATATTAAAATTGGAGGGTCTGTGAAGGACCCAGCCCCGGGACCACCACCCCCGGGGCTTTGTAAATAGTGGGAAGGGGGCCGCGCGACCCCCTCCTGGAGCCTTGGGGACCGCCACCCCCCAGGGCCGGCTCCTGCAATGTACCGGGGTGCCCACCCCCAGGACAATGCAGTTTGCTATGGCAGGGCGGGAGCCTCACGGCTTCCACCCTGTCTTAGCATACTTGGTTTGGATTTTGAAGAGAGAGCAGGGAAACCTGCTTTCTCTTTCAAAAAGCAAACCAAATTGCTTTTCCACACGGGGAGCTGCATCTAAGCAGTTCCCCATGTGGAAAAGCAATGCCGGCTCCCGAGGGACGCGGGGAGCCGGCGGGACCGTGGGGGGATTGGGGACCCCCCACGGTCCTCAACTGAGGGCCAGCCCCGGGGATGGGGATCCCGGGATTGCAAGTGGCCCCTCCCCAGAATTTTTTTTTTTTATTTATTAAAAAACAAAGGTCGGCCCTGGGGGATGGGGTCCCCGGGGCCATAAGTGACCTGAGGAGGGGGCAACGCAGCCCCCCCCCCCCTCCAAAAGAATTAATTTTTTTTAAAAAGGACATGCCCCGAGGGATGGGGTCCCTGGGGCCGATTAAGGCCTCCGAAGGGGGGCAACACGGCCCCCTTCCAATTTTTTTTATTTAAAAAAAAATTAGGGGGCAGGCCCTTGGGGATGGGGTCCCAGGGCCAATAAATTAGAAAAATGAGGGGGGCCACACAGCCCCCTTCTTAAAAAAATAAATAAAATAAAAGACCGGCATTGCACCGGAGGCCCTGCCCCCTCCTTGCAGCACTATGCACCAGGGAGCTGCATTGCAGACAGGTGTTCAGAGGCCATGCCCCTTTTTACATCTCTCTGCAAACCAGTTCTGTGGCGCTTACTGGAGGTGCCTAGTGGGCTAGTTTGACCCTAGAAACCCTTAGGATTCAAGGGGACTTAATCTCCCCACTTAAAACGGCCACAGGGCATGTTTACACAGTGGTGAAGGTAGGGAACGGGGCCTGAGGTGACGTATGCAAACACGCCCTGTGGCGCGTTTTCATTTGGAGAAATAATTCCCTTTCAATTCTGTGGACCCCTGGGGGCCAACTAGCCCACCAGGTGCTTCCAGTAACCGCCACTGCGCTGCGTTGCAGAGGGGTGGTCCAGACAGTGCCCATTTTTACACCTCTGTGCAAAGCAGCTCTGTGGCGCTTACTGGAGGTACCTAGTGGGCTAGTTGGACCCCAGGGACCATCAGGATTCAAGGGGACTTAACCCCCAACTAAAACGTGCCACAGGGTGTGTTTGCACACGTCACCTCAGTCCCCCCACTCCCTTCACCAGTGAACAAATGCGCCCTGTGGAGCATTTTAAGAGGTCGTTTTTATCCCCCTGCCCTAATATATACTAGGGGCTTACAGAGGAGGTCATGCTAATCACAGGAGTATCCCAACGCATAGTGTTCCCTAGTGTATGTAGGTGTCTAACTGTATTCTAAGTGTCTTTTAGCTGAGCACTGGCTCTAGGACTGGTTAGTCAGAGTCAGTTACCACCAGTAGCCATCTGAAAAAGTTGAGGGTACAGGATGATTTTGCAACAAGGCCTCTTTCTGCTCATCTGTTTGTTCTTTCTGCACGTCTTCCTTCTTCCTGCACTTTTCTTCGTCTTTGAGGACTTCTGTTGCTTCTTTCTGCATTTCTTTTTCTTCTTTTTCTTCTTTCTTCACATGTCCTACCTCTATAGGCATAGTTAGAAACTAGCATTTAGAAAACCTTTGAAATTCACTGAAAAAAGCATATGTTTCAGGCACTATATGGTTCCAAATTAGCATTTAAAAAACCTTTGAAATTCACAGAAAAACCATAGGTTTCAGGCACGTTATAGTTAGGAATTAGCATTTAAAAAACCTTAGAAATTCTCAAAAAAAACATAGGTTTCAGGGGCGTTAGTTAGTTGGACATTTCACTTGTACAAAACCATTGAAATTCCCCCGTTATAGTTAGTTCAGCTAACGTTAACTCGCGCGCCCGTAATGCACTGCTGATGACGTCACATAATACATCACTCATGACATGGTCAGTGACATCACTCATGACATCACTGATGACATCACTGATGAAAATATATATATATATATATATATATATACATATATATATATTTTTTTTTTTAAAGCCGAAACGCGTCTGTCGGGTTCTTGTTTGCGGCAATAAACAGATAAAAATTTCCCCATGGTGTGCGCCTCGATTTGTGGTCTGGGAACGGGAGCATCGTAAAGCAATATATATATATATATATATATATATATATACACACACACACACACACACGCGCAATATATTTTGCATATAACATTATACTATATATACACATACATAGTATAATGTTATATATAAAGTATATATAAATGTAAATGTATATATATATATAAATATCTTTTTTTTTTCAAAGAGGAGGACAAGGCGGGGGAAGAGGGGCAAGGGGAGATACACAGGCAACTACCTCCCCAATGGTGACAGAGTGCATCAAACCGCAGGAGAAGATAAATCAGGCGGAGGACAACAATATCATTAACCTGTCAAAGAGAACACTAACATGGGATGAAATCAAGGTCCTAAATAAGGGATTAAGTTTCAGTCCTGCAAGCGAATTTAACCTTGTTGACACGAAAATCGATCTTTTCAGATACATACGCAAACTAAAATTCAAAAAAATCTTTCTTCTACATCCTAAGAATATGGAAGTGGGAACCAATTTGAAAAAAACGCCACGGAAGAACCTGTGGAAGATGATTCAAACACTCTTTTGAATTGGTTACTGACTCCTACACAAGAAATTCAGGGAATGGAGTCGCAAACTGAAGAAAATAACTCTGTATCTGTAACACAAGTAAGAGATCCAAGCAATCTAAGGAACAAATCTAAAAAACTGCCAAATGCATCCCATGATGCTATCGATGTTTTTAATGAAGCGGTAATTGCGGACTTGGAAAAAATGGCAAAAGACAGAATGGACATGAGAACCTCAAACATCACGAGAAGGGAATGGGACGCTATCAAGTCCCTGAAAAATGACAAAACAATTGAGATAAAGCCCTCTGATAAGGGGGGGAATATTGTGATTTTTAGCAAGGAGAATTATGAACAGGAGGCACTAAGACAATTGAAAGACACAGAGTGCTATATTGTCATAAAGAGAGATGAGTATGCCAAGAACATCAAACAATGTTGATTAAGTGGAAGGAAGAAGGCATGCTCAATACAGATGAATTTTTATTTCTACAATGCGAATCACCAGTACTACCCACCTTTTATCATTTGCCCAAGATTCACAAGAACGCTAAAAGACCACCAGGGCGGCCGATTGTGTCGGCAATCGGCAGTCTTTTGAAAAATACATCCTGCTTCATTGACTCTTATCTTGCCCCTATTCTGACAGACCTACCCTCATATGTGAGGGACACACAAGATTTCCTCCGTATGACAGATAACATTTCTTGGGAATCAGACATGCTCTTGATAACGCTAGATGTGGTTAATTTATACACCTGTATACCCCATGAAAACGGTCTGGCAGCTACTAAATGGTTCCTAGATAGGAAGCCGGACAGATATCAGGCACATAGTAGCATGTTATTGAGCATGATGAGATTCTGTTTATATAACAATCTTTTCCTTTTCTCAGGCCAATTGTACAAACAAATCAGGGGTATTTCTAGGGGCTCGTGCTTCTGCCACAGCTACGCGAATTTGTTTGTGGGCTGGTGGGAGAAGCACGAGGCATGGGGAGGATCAAATGACGTTTGGAGTGACAAGATTTTAATGTGGACAAGATACATTGACAATCCTTTTATTGTATGGCGTGGCAATCGAACCTCGGCTGAGGAGTACATCACCATCCTGAACAATAATGATCTAAACTTAAGATTCACCAGCACCATTTGTGCGACTAGCGTATGTTACCTTGACTTGGAGATATTTGTAGATGATGACACTCTCCAAACAAAACTCTATAGAAAACCCACAGCGGGTAATGCCGTGTTACACGCCGTGAGTCATCACCCGAAGAGTCTTATCAAGAATGTACCATATGGGGAACTCCTACGCTTAAAGAGAAATTGCTCAGCAGATATAGATTTCCAACAGGCTAAAACTGAAGCCATAAGAAGTTTCAAATTAGCTGTTGAAAAAGCGTCAACAATCAATTGGAGGGATCTCTTGGTGGTCAAAGATGTGCAGAAAGATGAAGGTCAAGTAAGAATGATCACCAATTTTAATACTAAATCAGGTGATCTGGTCCACACCTTCAAGAAAAACTGGCACATCTTAAGTACGGATAATGTTTTGAAAAAACATCTTTCAGACAGGCCGTTGATAACTTATCGGCGCCGTCAGTCATTATCGGACCATCTAGTCCACAGTCATTTCTCCCCCGAAACACAGCCCCCCAGTTTCACCAATGTAAAGGGGTTCTTTCCATGTCTTCGCTGTAAAGCGTGTAAGTACAGCAAAAAAAGTCTTTGAATACCCAGGGAGAACGGAAACCAACAGAAAAATAACAAAACTCTTAAATTGTAACTCTGACTACACTATCTATTGCCTAGACTAGAGTGTCCCTGCAAGAAGCGCTACATAGGTAGCACCATCAACCCCACTAAATTGAGGATCCTCGAGCATATGCGAGCTATTGCCAATATGGATAAATCTTATCCAGTGGCTCATCACTTTGCAGAATGTCACCAAAGCAATAGGAACCTCCTAGGTTTTTACTGTATAGACTAAGTAAAGCGCTTAGAACGAGGGGGAGACAGAGAAAAGGCACTCCGGATTTCAGAGTCCAGACATTTCATCGACCTCAAAACAATGACACCATGGGGTCTGAATAATGATGAGGAAATGTGGGTGCACCTTTAAAAAACCAACACAGGGTACCAGGTGAGAGAGTAGCCCGCTCTACCTGTTTAACAGCTGAAGAAATTAAGAGGTTAAAACAACTGTACCCATAATTCTGACATGTGACAGCGTAGCTCATCGAATTTTAGAGTAAGATTATGGCCCATACAGGGCGACATAACTCACAAGAACAATTGGTTAACGATCTGGTTCCTTAACAGAAATAAAAACTAGATATACGGGATACACCCCCTTATAAACATAGAAATTAGTACTTTGATATTCTAATAATGTTTTAAAGGAACCTTACATTTTCCTTTAGGATCAAAATGAAGAGTATGTACTTAAATGATGAATTGTTTGTTGTTATCACGTTTTTAACACACTGCACTTGAGCACTTTATTATTTGCCATCATGATTGACCATCTTCTATGTTAATAAATAATGTAATGACTGGTGGGGTTTAAAATGGCGATTGATTCTTAACACAAACTGACACTGACGAAGCTTTGATAGCGAAACGCATCTGTCTGGGGTGAGGGGGGTTTGCAATAAAATAATCTATCAAATCGGATACCTGCGTGCTTGCCGTCTTTTCGACCTTTTTGAGTCGATATGTGCGGCTATATATATATATATATATATATATATACACACACAGACACACCCTCTTAAATATATCACATACGCACATATAAGATGAATATATTTGGGACCAATTGCACACTAACAGATTCAAAGAGACAAAAAAGAAAAATATCAGAGAAAAGTATACATGATAATCTGAGACCAAGATGTGGGAAAAAAATTATATATATATATATATATATATATATAACATCCCCTGTCAGTATACCGCCACCTGCCTCTCGAGAGTCGCATCGTCACTTCGGACCCCACAGGAGTAGGTCCTGTAATATTTTCCTCTAGACGCCTTCTTAATAACAAAAGGATAACGACGACGCCTTGTGTAGCTGGCTAAAATCACTATTTTGGCCTCTTATTTATATTTTTTGTTTTTTTATTTCGCTGGCTAAAATCACTTTATTTCAGCCTCTTTCCAACGCGTTTCAGCTGACTTTGCAGCCTTGCTCACCGATAATCTCAAAAGATGAGAGCAACCATTTTAAACATACCACGATGCGTGTCACGTGCAAACTACAATCTCATAAACAGTGTGAACAGACTAGTAGTTTTTTTGGGTATTATTCCAAAATACTATAAAACTGATATTTTTTGACAAAGTTTCTTAGAAAACTTCACATGCAATATTGAAATCAAAATGAGCAAATCTCAATAAGCAAAGTGCTTCCCATATATTTCCGAAAATTCCTTGCTGAGCACAAATCAACTATTCGCGCTGCCATGACCCTTTTATCGTCAGCGTGCATTGTGTATGAATTACACATCTCATTTGCGCAGTTACCCATTAGGCCCCTGTGGGCAGAGTAACACACAACAGAACATCTCATTTGCCCATTTAGCCCCTGTGGGCAGAATGACACAGCAAAATTATTCAAATTTGATAGCAGTCACCAATTCATATCTAATCATACCCCAGTGGGTAAACAGAATCCATTGCTCTGTAGACTGCTTCAGAGGAACATTAAACATTGCATTGTCAAATCCAACAATTTTCCTTTCACATACCTCCATATTATATCTTCAATATTAGAATACCCCACCTACTCAACTGTCTGTTTAATTCATTAAAAGCATTACATAAAAACGATGTACCCATATTTCATAATGGGAGGCAGACTACTACCATATTACTTTAATCTTCTTCTCTTTGACTTTCACAAATGCTGGAACATATCCTGTTCCACATTGAGGCCTTCTGGTTGTTTCGAATTCATTACAGTAATATACCGGGATTCTAACTTACGGAGCTTTTTTTCACGGTTTCCACGTCGAATCTCTTTCTCTACAGAATCAACCACGTAGTACGTAATACCTGCTACATCTTTGTTGTGAAATCTTTCGAAATGGCGGGCCACTGGGTAAGTGCGGTCTCCATTCTTGATTGCCCTTAAATGCTGTAACACTCGTTTGTGCACCCCTAAGATAGTGCTGCCTACGTACCGCAGCCCGCATGGGCACTGCGGAACGTAGGCAGCAAAATCTGTTTTGCAATTGAATTTCCCTTCGATTTTCCGCATTTCATTCGACACGCCTGATCTATACTTATCAGTATTGACCCCATAGCGGCATGCTTTGCACTTAGTACGTTTAAGGAAACCCTGTTTCTTGTTTAGCCAGGTACCTTTCACTGTCTTTTTCACACTTCTAAACGTTATCTCTTGCCTATGTGGAACTACCTTACCTAAGACAGGGTCATTCTTTATGACATGCCAATGGCAATTTAAAATACTTCTCACTTTGTTTTGCTGCAAAGAGGCCGAAATAAAGTGATTTTAGCCAGCTACACAAGGCGTCGTTGTTATCCTTTGTTATTAAGAAGGTGTCTTGGAGAAGAAAAAAAAAATTATATATATAGATATATATAGATATATATAGATATAGATATATACATACACAATTTCCTCCTGGCTGTAGAAAGAAAAGCACTGCTCACTGGACTGATAAACCTTTGTTTGCCTATTTCCAGTATGTACAGCAACGTGACAGCAAAGTCTTTTTCGTGAAACCTGACGCGTTTCAGCAGTCTAGCAGCCTTGTTCACAGGTGAGTTCAGGATTGTGGCGTAGTCCGCCTACTGGCACGCCTTATGAAGACTCCCAGAATCCAAAGTAGTCTTCCTATACTGCAATCCCCATAATGCACAGTAACTCTTTTCCAAATTTGCATCTTTAATCTTGCAATTCGTTTTCCTTTAATTTCATATTCAGGGAAACTGCAGATTAGATGACGCTTTAAACGGGGTAACTTGGCATGAAAATGTCACGTAATGCCACGCTGACACAGCTGTAAATCTTTTTAAAACTCACGTGAGCCTGTCTGTCCTTTGTGAAACCGACGAACTCAGTTTCACTCCCTTGCCTCATGACGCTTTTTATTTGAAAGGCTGAAATCCTCATACCTTTATTTTTCATTTTGATTGATGGAGGTGGGTGGGCTCCCTTTTAGACGTGACGTCTGAATAACCAACTTCATTTTCTCCGGAAGGAGCCTCAATCCCACAGGGCAGGCAGTGCTGAGGGGCTCACATGAGTTTTAAAAAGATTTACAGCTGTGTCAGCGTGGCATTACGTGACATTTTCATGCCAAGTAACCCCGTTTAAAGCTTCATCTAATCTGCAGTGTCCCTGAATATGAAATTCAAGGAAAACGAATTGCAAGATTAAAGATGCAAATTTGGAAAAGAGTTACTGTGCATTATGGGCATTGCAGTATAGGAAGACTACTTTGGATTCTGGGAGTCTTCATAAGGCGTGCCAGTAGGCGGACTACGCCACAATCCTGAACTCACCTGTGAACAAGGCTGCTAGACGGCTGAAACGCGTCAGGTTTCACGAAAAAGACTTTGCTGTCACGTTGCTGTACATACTGGAAATAAACCTTTGTTTGCCTATCAGTCCAGTGAGCAGTGCTTTTCTTTCTACAGCCAGGAGGAAATTGTGTTTGTGTTTTCGAGGGGCTCTCCGCCCCCTCAGCACTGCCTGCCCTGTGGGATTGAGGCTCCTTCCGGAGAAAATGAAGTTTGATATATATATATATATATATATATATATATATATAGTTCGATTAACAAAAAAACTAAATTATAAAGAAATACATAACTGGTAGCAAAGCATCTGCTTCAGCGCTGTCATTTGCAAAATAACAGTTGCTTAAAAAGCTCACCAATAAAAATAATGACAAGGTATATATATGAAAAATCCCATGTAAAAATAATACATGGTATTCTGTTATCCATGTATAAACGTCAGTCACTAATTCTTCTACAATAGGCGACTTGTGACACACCAAGTCACCAATTCTAAAGTAAAGACATCAGAACTCAACTATTATAAGGTTATTACAATCAAGTTCTGACATTACAGAGCCTGCTACTAGAGCCAGTAGCCAAGGTGAAAAGTAGGTCAGGTCACGGAGCATAATTAAAGAAGCTGTTTAAAGCATCAAACAGAATGTTGCTTTTCTTTCTTCAGCTAATTGCTTACAATGACTAGCAGAGAGAATATGTTTATTTTTTGCACTCCTTAGATATAGAAAAGCTAGAATGTTTCTGCACGTTCTATTGTAGGGTTGTTCCTATATCCCAAATAGGCTCTGTGCATTGAAATAACATACACTATAGATATGACATAGGACTGAGGTCAGTATGTCTCTATAGAGTATATTAAACTTAATTGTGTGTGTGCCAGCTAACTCAGAGGTCACTAGAAACGTTTTCGATTAAACAAGAAGGGATTAGTCTCTGACAACCGCATAAACATGACAACTTTGTTTCCCTTAGAGTCAGAAAAATATCTTCAGAGTCGTTGAAACAATAGATAACTATTTCACTCAGTAAATCGTGCATGCTTCGTTTCTACAGAGTTACATAGAAACAGAGACGGATGTTTCAATAAAAGGGGTTTATTGAACAGTCTTATTTCTCATGCAAGAGATATGAACTGCAACAATCGTTAGACAGAATGCGAAGTATAATGCGTACAGCGTAAACAGTAATATAAAATAATACTGTAATAGCATTGTCTGTTGCAATTACATATATAAAAATACATACATAAATAACACAGGCTAAAACACTCAGCTGGTGCTTCTAAATAATCTTACCCCAGTGTACCTAACCTAAGTCTAGAACTAGGGAAGCAGTAGGTGCTGTTTTAGCATAAGTTTAGTTTTGCCAAGATTTGATAAAGGTTTCTCTAGGTTCTAATCAGCTCCATACCTTAGAATGGGAGAGGTTGGTATCTCTTTCTCAGGACGGGAGTCAGAAACACTGGAGCTGGATTCTCGGCAGGAGGATGACAGCGTCTAGTCAGTGCGTCAGCTGGGGAGTTGGCTTCCTTCTGTACTTGCTGTGGTGTGCTGCGTCGTGCAAGTAGGTAGTCTAACTGCACCGAACCACGCCGTGCTTTGTCATAGCAAGTGAAGGTATATTTATACCTTGAAAGTGTTTAGGAATACCAGTATTGACCTAAGAGTCGGGCATATGAATGTCATGAATGAACACCTAAGGAATAGATGTTCTTGCATAATAAATGAGTTCTTGGAGAAATCAATATCCAAGCAAGGGGAAGTCCCTAACGGCTTAAGAGTCTGGTTTTCCAAGAACTCGTTGTGACGTAGATGAACGGATGGAAGTAGCCATGCACTATGCCTAAATAAGGACTGGATTTCTATGCCTATATAAGGGTAATGTGAATTATACCTATATAAGGGCATGAATCGGGAGCTTCACATGGAATCTAAATCAATACACAACATTGTGTCACTGCAGCTTTATTCTTTTTTTAAAGTGACTTGTATTGAACTGTTCTAATATCTGTTTGCAACAAATATCTAACATGTTTTGATGTATTTATTTTGCACTAGAGGTTTTATTTTTATAATGCTTGCTCTTTCATATGAAAGAGCTATGCACCAATGTTTCAAGTGGTTTGTAGGAAAGGTGCTGGCATACATGCTAATGCTAATTGTATGTCACTGAGGAGTTCAATATCCTTATAAAGGAACTCAATGGTTTTGGAACTCATCGATGACTTGCAATACCCTATAATATATGGCAGTTGGTACTTTAATATATAAAGTCGCGGTCACCAGTAGGTAGTTATATTTAAGATCGAGTTTACATTGAAAAAGCGTGTTTGTCTTGCTTATATCTTTGGCGTTGTTTGAGGAGTCTTCCTGAAATTTTCCCCAAAAAGTACCCTCCTTATTCTTGTTGGCATGGAAAGGTTTGGGGTGATTCGTCAAGAAAAAGGGGGGGGGGATAAATTCTCATGTTAATTCACATTAAATCTTTAGACACGGCTTCAGCCTAAACTGATTAACTGGATTAGTAACTTGACAGGGAGGTAGATGTTGGTCCAGGGAAGTGCCTTTTTATGATTTGGTGCAAATGTGTTCAGTAGTTTTGGGAATGTTTACTGAATTCCACATTTCTATATACAGGGACACAGTGGAACAGTGACTCCTCTCAATCTCGTGTTGAGATCTGATTGGCTGCTAAAACTTGAAACCAGGAAGTGTTGGCAGCCATCTTCAGGGTCCCACAGGGACTACACAGGGCCAAAAAAGCATTTTTTACAAACATCTCAGCAGGATCAGTGGATCACACCTCAATGGTTCAAAAAACAAAGCACCACCTCCCACGCTTCATTAGTTATCACCCCCGGGGGGGCCAGGTCCTGTGGACATTTTGGTAATAAGGGAGGGGGGTGCACGGGGCCCCGACATGGGGCTCAGTATTGTCACAGGGACCACCACCTCCCCGGGCTTATTGATTTATAAACAGGAGGCCTCTTGGACTCCCCCAGGCCACGGGGATCACCATCTCTCTGGAGCCACATGCAAGAATGTAATCAGGGGACTCTTGTACCCCCATTCCCTGGGGATGACCATCTTCCAGGTGCTACTAATTTTTTTATGAGGGGGTTTCTCAGACCCCCGTAGCCCCAGAGAACACTACCTCCCCAATTGGCCCGCCTTCCGGGCCATTATCTGCCCCTGGGACTGCCACCTCCCGGGGCAGGCCCTACAAAGAAGAAAGGAGCGGGTCGCATGGCCCCTCTCCTAGAGTCATAGTTGGCCCTGGGGACCACCACCCCCAGAGCCGGCTCCTGCTTTGTCCGGGGTGCCCCCCCCCCCTGGCTCTTGAGGGTCCTTGGAGGCCAACTACCCCTCCTGCTACCTCCAGTAAGTCTTACACAGAGGTCTTTGGAGGCCATGCCACTTTCTCCAGTACTCTGCAAATGTGCATCCTTGGGCACTACTGGTTGGGGAATGAAGTCCTCTTGGATGCTGAGGGACCTTGGGAGCCAAGTAGCAATCATGTTACCTCCAGTAAGTCCCATAAATCTGGATTCCTTAGAGTTGGTCAGAGGCCTGCCCACTTTCTCTACCACACTGCAAATATGACTACTGGTTAAAAAAACATAGAAATTCACTTAAAAAAACAAAAGGGAACAGGGACATTATTGTTAGGAAATAGAATTTAAAAAAACTTAGAAATTCACAGACAAATACTACGGTTACAGGTACAATATAGTTAGGGTCACATTTCCCTCATGGAAAACCAGTGAAATTCAGCAGTTAGTTACCTGAACTAATGAAAACGTACACCCCTGTAATGCAATGCTTATACCCTCACATATTAAATCACTCATGACATGGTCAGTGACATCACTGATGACATCGCAAATGATAAACAGCGCATTCAATTTAAAACCCTGTGTGTTATTCATAAAATGCTTTATTGCCTGGGCCCCCAAATTTTGCAAGGAATCTGTCTGTTGCCTGCTCTCCGCTCTGCGGACCTCTCTCTTGCCCGTACCATCAAGATCCGGAGATGCAGAGCTGGAGGCCGATCATTTAGGTATCTGGCTCCAAAACTCTGGAACTCTAGCCCTTTAAATGTGCGTACTATTACCGACCATCTACGCTTTCGAAAACGCATTAAAACCTGGTTGTTTTCCTCTATCTAGGGTTCCCCTGTGAACTGACACTCTGCCGCCTCCACTCTGGTCGTTTTGTAACTAGGCATGTCGGCAAGCGCTGGGATGCCTCATTGCTGGGGTAGCCATGCGCTATATAAGCATATTATAACATAACATAACATATCACTGATGACATCATTCACAGAACCACTCACATACCCACTCACACCACCATACAACCTCTTGTACGTCCACTCACACACCTACACAACCACTCACAGACCCATACATGTACTCACATACCCACTCACTCCTCCATAGGGGCAGCAAAGGGGGAGCATATGCATTTTATCACTGATTAGCAGGATTAAAGGACACAGAGGTTAAAAGCCCACAAATATGTATATGGTCTGTGAAAGGGATGGAAATCTGGGATGTCCCTGCAGAAAGGGTGCATTTCTTACACAGGCTACCCCAGCCAAGACCTAGGGTTGACTAATCAATACCTCGATGGATTTCTTTGCTTAGGCTATAGAACAAGAATACATCTCTTCTGCAGTGGCACTAGTCTATGCCCCTCTGAATCCATCAGTTCCCCTCCCTCCTCATGTGCAAATCCCATCTGTGAGGCTCCTAATCTTATCTTGCTCATAGATGCCTACCAGTATGCAGCTAGTAACATCATGGCCAACATGGTAATGTAGCACATTCTGTCCCCTTTGTCAGGGTTCTTCCCCACCCCAGGGAAATCTCTGCACACATTGCAAATAATCAACGGAAAACACTGACAGCTTTCAGGAGCCAGGACCCTAGCCATCCATTGCCAGGTGATGGCTAGGGTCCTGGGACTCTGGGCAAGCCTCACTTCCAGCCATGGAACTGGTAAGGAGTCCCACACTTTCTCCTGAGGTTTTCTTGACCTCTTAGTTATCTCAGAGTGGGGAGCTACACCCTCAGATGATAGACATCCTCCTTCCACTCTTACGTCTGTCTCACCAAGGGCGGTATCATGAGAGTTGCCTCTTTTTCCACCTGGGCCTCTGAACTCTCCGTTTGGGAGCAGTACCCAGAGAAATCAGTGTTTTTTGGGGGCACCCTGGGTGACTGTCCCACCCAGGTCTTTTCTCACCAGTGGAAGTACACTGTCAAGGATGCAGTTAATGGGCATGGGCTTACATCAACTCACCTCTGAGAATGTACTCTATCCCATTCTAAGGATACTCTGCATGTAGGGCAGAAAAGGTCCTGTCCTTGGGACTGGATCATCCAACAGACCTGTCCTGGAAGATACTGTTCTGGTGAAAACTGTTTTTCTACCTCCATGATCTGGATGGTACAGGTATTCCATAAAGTAGTGACAGGGAATCCATTTGCTGTGACGTGCTGGATGTGACAGCTACCACACTCCAGGATCACCAGCTTACCTTCTGGGTCCATCTCCAAATTAGGGCATGCTCTACTCTCTCCTTTGGGGGATACACTCCCCTTAGGGCTACAAAGATCTCCCTTGTGGAGGCCCATCTATGGGTGGCATCTTGAAACACCCAGAGTCACTTTTCTTATGGTCTAGTGGAGACAGTCAAAACACCGGGCAGATAAAAGCATGCCCTGGGCCACCACCCATCAAAACCTCCCCTCTGCTGCACCAAAGAGGAATGAGCCAGCCCATTGTTATCTACTGTTAGAGCTGTCATCCTGCACAAAGGCTATGTAAGGGGAATAGCCAGAAAATGACATGCAAAAGACAAGCACCTCAAACCTTGTACAGTGGATCCAAATTCGCTGCTTGTAAACTGTATCTAAATGAGATCCAAATAGCCCAACTTGTTCTATTCCAGGTTCTTCATGACCAAGTAAGGGAGGACTCAGGACTGCTGGGGAAACAAGACCCCCAGTGTCTGCATGACAGCCTCTGTCCCATAAGTGAGGAACATCACCTGCACAACTTTCTGGTGAAGCTGAAGGTGACTATAATACTTAGAAGCCTGCCTGCCTGCCTTCTCATAGAGGGAAACAGAGTGGCTGGCCCTACAGAGGGGGGGATTTTCTAGGAGGAAAAGCCACATGTGTTCCCACTGTCAGGAGCAACCAGACACTGCCGACTGTCCTTCGGAGTGAAGCTGGAGCAGACTCATGTGTCGTGGGGTCTCCTATCACGTCTCCGGCAATGGACCTGTAATAAATCAAGCAAAAAGGACATCCTGCGGTTTACGGCACCCGAAGACATGATGCTACTGCTTCCTGGCCCTGCAGTAAAACTTGAAAAGGAGCTGGAGTCGCTAACAAAGCAAGAGGTGATCCTAGGCTGAGAGCCACAACTGCCCGAAGAAGTATAACCCCAATGTAAACGGAGCCCTGATGCCAAAATAGCACAATGATTATGTTTCAGATCATTGTCTCTTGAAGGAGTGAGGGGTGATCTAGTGAACTGCACCTATGCCTGATCTGTGCCTATGACTAGAATCAAAAGCTATTGACACTAAACTAACTTGTAGAATGTGAAAAGGGTATCATTGTGGATGGGTTGCTTTACTAGGCATTGACGTTGAAACTGCAATCTTGCATTTTACTCAACTTGAATTATGCCATATTATGTTTTGCTGTGCTATATTTAATATTTAGTACTGAGATGGACAATATAATTATTAAGCCTGCTGGCTAACTGTTGAGTTCTGAGCTCTTGCCCCTTGCTACCTCTCCTAGAAGCCTTTGACTGCTTGCCCTCGGTATTCTGAGAGACAAGTGTGAAAGGGTCTAACTTGTCCCAGTTTGCAGAGCTACAATAGCACAGTCCCCTAGACGTCAGTGTAAAATGACCTCAACCAGCATAGACTGGCCCAGTAGCGCCTGCCTGCCTTTTGGTCCCCTAAACAGGGCCTGACACTAAGAAATAGAGTTAGCACCATGAAAGCACAACTGTTAGAGAGTTGCATCAAAATATGGAAGATACAATATTCTCAACAGTTAACCTCTTTTGCACCTCCTCTTGAACTGCCTTTCTTCTAGCTTTGGGAAGATAATTGGAGAGGGTTTCTGTCAACTTTATATGATGATCTTATGATATGTTCCTACATTTTATTTGTCATGCCTGGTTGTTCTAAAGAACAAATGTAAAACAGCTAGTGGACCTTGGATGTCGTGGCACTGTTGAGGAACTGGATTCTAGTTAATAGCTATCTCTCGGCTGGTTGAATTCTGTAGTTCTGGACATTTGATATTAAGAAAGGGAGAATGAGAAACCATAAGACAGGTACGGCCTGATATGCTATTATTCCTTTTGCAAAAGTGGTCATAGGTTACACACTGACTTTTTAGGAAGGCAATAGCGTTTTAAGAACTAATCTATGTACAAATAGTTCAGTTCACCTACTACTGACTCACGGGGTTGCAAAACCACCTATCTAAATAATATTCATTAGGCAGGGTGAAATTTGAAACTCTCTGCGATTGGCCACAATCACAAGGATGGATCTCTATGAGGGTCAGCACATCACCATGTCTGTGATTGAATTTTATTCTTAATGGAAATGGGACTGCATTTAAAAAATCAAACGTTTTCTTTTTTACAAAGTTTCAATGAGAGTTGGCAGTGGTTCTGTAGACCACTGCCAGCTTTTCCTGATTTTTTTTTACCACATTCACAAAGGGAAGGAGTCTAAAAGGGGATCCCATGCCCCTCGTGAATCATACCACCCAAACTTGGTAGTTGGCAACTGATCAATGGTTTGTGACCAGGATTACTGCTACACACCACATCTGAGCACGAATCACTATTCAGGAGAGTCATCAACATCACGCCCTTTCAAAACAGCTATTCTTAATCCACTTTTAAATCCATTCACCAATTCGGAGGGACCCAAAGCATGTGTGGAATCCTTTATTGTCAGTAATTGTATCAAAACGTCTAGGCCAGGAATAACTCTTGCGTTAACTTTTTCAGGCTTATCCTAAATCTGCATACATGCCCTTAATTAGAGGGCATAACTTGGTGGCCATGCACACGTTGTCCAGACCCTTTTTTCATCTTCATACTGTAATAACATAAGGTAAAGAAAAGTAGCAGGCTATGTATGCAAAATGTAGTGTCAATATACATTAATTGGTTATTACCATTGATCCTTAAGTTAGGCAATATTTCCAATATATAGCATTGGAGCTTTCTGTTTACCAATCAGTCTTGTTCCAAACCATACTGCTCCCACTATGGACCCCACATTTTTTAATGTTTATTCGAGCAGCACCATGCCGCATGCACTCCTTTCTTCACTTGTGCATATTGATCAATTGCTCAAAACCCTTTGAGTGGTGGTGGTTTATCACTAAACCAATGATGTGCAATGTCAATGTCTCTTTTTGCCAGAATACATCACATTCCGATCAGCTTGCATGTGTGGTGTCAGGGGCGGCCTTAGGCATGTGCAAGCTGTGCACCTGCACAGGACCACCAAACCCCAGGGGCCACCACACCAATATATATCCTTAATATAATAATCCTCTGAAGATGGATACATAGTTGCGTGGCGCCCCATGGCAGAGATTTGGGGGCCTCCGGCTCTGTTACACTTTCAAACACCCTGACCCCCGCCCTCTTCACTGGCCTTCGCACTCCAGCCCCGCCCGGACCCCTCTTCCGGGGCCCCCTACCTACGCTCCCTGCCCAGGGCTGCCATGAGCCTAGAGCCGCCCCTGGTGGTGTGTGCCCTCCTAGTATCTTACAATACCCAGCAAAGTCAACTTGGGAGAAAGTTTTACAAGATACCCTGTGATCATGAGACCCTTTGGAGGGCCACAATCTGCTATTAATTTGGAATTTAAAAATGAGATTTAAGAAATTACGGGTCTCCATTGTGCATTTGCGAGAATTAGCCGACTGACATCTGCCTATTCCCGTTAGACGTGTTGTAGAATAGTAATACATGACGAAACAAGAACTGGGTCCTGTGCATGCAGGCCGATACAGCAAGGTCAAGCTAGGTCATCTTGCTCCATGAGTCCCACTTCCTATTCCATACAGCACTCAGTGCTGCAACCTGATCCGGTGCATTAGCTATGGATGCACAATATATCCTCGAAATTCCACGTCTGACTATGGTTTCTATTGTCGTTCTGGCCTAATTAACACTTATTGAATGACTTTGTGCGTACAGCCTTGTCCAATAGTGCTCGGACAGGTTGGCCATTTGCGATAGTCTTTTTAAAAAGCGGGGTTTGGCATTCAGTATAGTATATTACATTACATGAATAGATAACAGCCATGAATTCTGCTGGCACATCTATGAGTACATAGCTTAGCTATGTGGCTCCATTCCTCCCAATAAAATATTGAGGCTCTTGTGGTATAGAGAAATAAGAGTTCGCAAATTTAAAGGGAGTCGACACGCTCCTTTGTGGTCGAAAATTGTATTGTATCATTTGTTTGAAAAAACAATTCTATTTCTCTGATACTGCAGTGAAGCGAGTAGAATGTTTTAATGGCTACCGTAGGGCCAGATGTATCAAAGGATTTTGCCCATTTTATGTCTATGGGGAAATGTGTTGATACATATGGCCCTAAAAGTATTATGAAAAGCACAAGCCACATTAATTGCTATTGTTTGAAATACATCTAGGTGTTGTTTAACCCACCTTTGGTTGTTCACTGGGAGGTAGTTAAGAAATTGTCGAGAAAGATTTTGTTGCACACTTCTTCTAATGATAGGCAATGAAATGTTCCTATCATGCAGGTGGTCAGCTTCTAGTACAAATGGTGAATATTTTGTATGAGTCCGTTCAGGTACCAAGCTGTCTTGGTTTTCTTAGTGGTGTGTTCTTTAAAGGAGAGGTCTGTGCTGATGGTGAATCCAAATGATTTAGCATTGGCTCAAAGATGGGAAAGAAGACAATTTCATATAGTCATGCCTCCATATGTTGTTGCTTGGTACTGTTGGGGAAGAGGATGAATTCAGACTTATTATGGGTGAGCTTTACGTAGGAGCTTAATATCTTGTTCTAAATTAGATCAAGCAGGTTTTCAGTCACTGGATGCGACTACATGAGGAGACTGAGGTATTTCACTTATACTTCACTGATATTTTACTGTTTCTCCTTTTATGGTATTGATGGAATTTGCACAATGTAGGCATGAATGTGTTCCCTTTTAATTCAAAAGCAGTGCAACGCTTGGTGTTATTAGTTTACACCCACGGAAAAAATCCCTCAAATCAATAAATATTTGTATTCTCTTATCCAAATGCACTCCTACACCTATTTAATACTGTGCCTGAGATACAAACAAATGCATCTAGCTCGTTTGTATTCCTTGTTATCCTTGCACATTGAAAAGCTGTCTGATTTAAGCAATATCCATACAGAAAACCTAATGAAAGCTACTAAATTATCATACTCTAGGAATATTGCAGTGATACACTTTTTAGAATTTCGCCAAACTAACTTTGCTGATCATGAACATCTGTAAGTAAGCATAGTAGTTGTAAGATGGAGAATAGATACTACCCATAGAAGACAACAGGATAGTCCCATGATCCACTTCCTCCACTCCTGTTTTTAAGGCCATCTTGAGGGAATTTACCAAACTTCCAGAAACAGCAATCCCCTAGAGGCTGTGCCTGACATGTTGCTATGTAGGCAGCTACCACCATAATACAGTATGGGAAGACCACCCGGAAACCTCTGTGAGGAGGGACATTCTGTTTGAAATCCAGGTCCAGTTTTGTTGTTCTCTGACCATATAGTGGAGAAGAACCACCTCTTTAGCTTTCGAGCTAGTAGAATCATGAAAAGTCTAATGAAAGCTCGTGGCAGTTATGATTAACTCACCGTTTCCTGGAGTCAGAATGTAGTGAAGGGTCAAGATATTCTGACCAATAATTATATAAGGAACACATCACACGTATCCCTATTCACCTAATCCTAAAATGGGTTGTCTTTCTTGGCCCAAAACTAACTTCCCAAAGTCCGACACAGTGAATGTTCTTTGCAGGTTACTGGTGCACTGTTTTCAGCATATATGATCAGGACTAAGACATATACACAGAACAGCCCATATATAAACACGTTATCCTCTAAGTCTTCTTTGGTGGCAGAAGACCACTACTATGTCCCTCACTCCTAAAATATTCTAAATTGGAATATTGTGGGACTCGCACAGAAAGCCAGAATGCCTGATTGTAGCAAACTTATGACAAATGTTTTTTCATTAAACCTGGATCTCTAGTCTAAGGCACAGTGTGATACAAAGCATTTAGTATTCCTGTAGTAAAGGGTGTTAGAGGTAGACTATCATAAGGATGGACGAATTGAGTACACATCAACCTGAATTGCAGGATTAAAAAGCAACAACGAATCATTAAGATATCCAACTGTTGGTATTCACCATTAACACAGGCAACCAATTAATGGCCTTCAATATTTATAACCGGGGCACAAAACACATGCAGAATCTGTAATGTTCAATCTATTTGATGCCAGCCTTCATTTACGAGCATGCACTAATATTAATAAATGGATGTTCACTGGAATTGTAGCTGGTCATTTTAATACATTTGTAAACCAAACAATGTCTAGAAACTGGTCACAGTGGAAGAACATCAAATGTGATGTTTCCCAATGATAATAGGGAACGATAATAGACACTGGTCACACATAGAGCACCAAGTACCCCAACTAACACTAACCCTAACTGAACTGAATCAGACTCATCAAGGCACTATACTTTCCATAATGGGCTGCATACAAATTAATAGTTGGTGTTCCCACTAGAGCATCATCTTGAATAACACCTGCAAAAAGATCATAACTAAATTTTATGTCAAGACAGGAAGCTAACGTTGTGCATTAATCCTTTATTTGCCACTTCCAAACAGCACCTTTAAAGAATCTCAGCAAGAACACTAACTACTAAACAATAGAATGGAACTCCACAGTCCAGTATAAGCCTCCTTTCAGCTATCTTCTTCCTCTTTTGTTCTGATGCGTTCCATAAGACCTTCTTCTTTAACCTTTAATACGAACTTGAACTTTAATTCTCTGTAAGAAAATGTAAAACACCATCACTAATACATCCTCTTCATCAGGTATATATTTCATTAAAACCAGTTCTCAAAGCTATTTAATTACAAAACAATTTTGTCAACCTACTCTTAAAATACCATATCAATACCCCTCCAAACGCTGGGTAGGGGGGGGGGGGGGGGGGGGCTAATGCTATGTTCCTTGTCTTTAATGAAATCATGGTTCTCCATGCAGTAAAACGTCTGAGAATCAACATTTTATGGCAAGACAGGAGGCTAGCATTATGCATGGTAAAAGCTGTGTAACACTTGGATTATATTTTTAGGAGTCAGGTGTTGGCGTTTAATGTTGTATTGCTCTTCACAGAGTTGGCAAGATGCCCCTAGCTGCTAGTTTCTGCCATAAAATGTTCCTGCGGACAGAGTCAAAGATTCATTAAAAATCCACAAAGTAGAGATAGAATTTGGATTTTCTTATAGTCACTCTGTCAATAAGGGTTGCCAGTAAGAGAAGTTGTTCGGAGGTTCCAATCCCTTCTCTAAATCCTGTTTGTTGTGTGGGGCTATGTGTTGTATCTTTACCTTCAATTGTGTGCATTCCTTGCTAGTAATGCATTTATGTCATGGGTTGGTATGTTATGTCTTGAGTGGAGGCAGTTGGAACTTGACTGGTGTTGAACTACTTGCCTCCCTGTTGGGCGTGATTAAAGTACTTGAATATCATCTTTAATTGTATTGGATCTTTACATTACTGGCGACGAGGATGCAGGGGGTGATGTGTGGAGTATGTCTCGCTTATCAAGGTGTGCATAGGGGGATGGTGATGGTGATGGTGTTGTGAAATCTAGTTCTGATGGTTTTGTGAGTCAAAAATGTGTTAATCACTCTCCACAGAACGTTCCTGTCCGCAGTACTAGCACTAGAACAAGCAGACCTAAGTATCTACAAGACTATTGTTCTAAGTGATTCCTTTGTGTTTACAAGACCATTGTTTGAAAATAACTCTCTATTTTTGTATTTGTTACCTTTTCCTGTGTTATCTTTATTGTTTTTACCTGTTTCTTTTTCATGATTCTTTTATTGTTATGGTTTCTTTTTTATTATTATTATAATAAGGGAGATGTGTTGTATTTTACCTTTAATTATGTGCATTCCTTGCTAGGAATGTATTTATGTCATGGGTTGGAATGTTATGTCTTGAGGGGAGGTAGTTTGAACTTGGACTGGTGTTGAACTACTTGCCTCCCTGTTGGGCGTGATTAAAGTACTGGAATATCATCTTTAATTGTGTTGGATCTTTACATTACTATGTGCTGCTCATTTACCCATGTCTCTAGGTCTTTTAGTATGACCTTTTGGGTGAGAATAAGAAATCAAAATCTATTAGTTTATTTTAGAATATTGCTTGCTGTTAGGATTCTTTGTTTATTGTGAAACAATGATTTGTATATATACACACACGTGTATTTTGTATGATTACTAATATTGTACAGACATAAAAAAAGAGAATACTATTTTGAAGTACAGATTCCATAAATAAAATAGGTGATCGTGATGACTATATGGCATGTGCTCATTGTGGAAAAAGTAAAAAATTTAGACTGAGAATTGTGTTCTCACTGTATGGGGAATTTATAGTCCCTGTAGGTGTAGCAAAGTCCGAAATTGATCCCTCTCCACTACCTTCTGTTCTTCGCAGCTCTAGGTCTTTTAGTAGAAGGTCAGCAAAGTATTTTTCCGCCTTGTCAATAAGAGAGATATGGCGTTAGTTGGCTGGGTTAGAGTTTTTGCCCACTTTGTAGATCGAGCGGATTACTGCACAGAGCTAAGAGTTAGGGATCTGTTGGGTGGTAATGCACTGGTTACTGAAAGGTTTGAACGCATCCACCCAGAATTCAGGGTTAGATTTAAATAATTACTGCAGTAAGCCATTGGGCCTGGGGCACAATTGAAATGACCCTTTTTAATGATATCAATCACTTGCCTTCTTGTATGATCTTTGGTCTTCACACACTGGGATTTAGGGATTTTCAAAATCACAGTTTTTTTGCAATGAACGGGGAGCAATTTGTTCTTCTTTTCATGCCCTCTTTGGGGCTGTAAAAATCTCTACCTACTCTCTCCCTGAGAGGTTACACTGTTTGCCACAAGGCACTCCTTGAGATGCTTGTTTACAAAACTCCAGAATTCTTTTTACATTCCTGGATTTACTGTATGTAATAGGCATGACCAAAATTGGCCATTTTTGACTCGCCTTGCCGTCCATATCTCTTTTCTGTAATTTTTCCATATGGCTGTGATTTGCCTCTAAAAATTCCGAGCTGCATGTTTAATTCTTTCTTGATTGAGCTTATAGTGGATATTAACCAACATGGGTTATTTCTCCTAGAAGCTAGACCGTGGGCCCTCCTTAATTTCTTAATTTCTCTCTTCCCTTCTTTCCCACCCTTATCGAGCAGACAAGTGCTTTAGCCATTGTTTCCATTAACACTCAAAAGTTTTCCACAATGTGGCTGGTTAAAAAGCTATTCCTTTTTAGCTTCTTTATGTTAATTGTAGTGGCTTCTCCTAGGCCGCGTCCGTTACATGCAGGGATTTTTCATTAAGTAATTACAAATTTGGTGAATAATGGTCCCTTTCAGGGCTTTGGTCAATTTTAAAATATTTAAAATATTTATTCAGATGGGGGTGGTAGTCTACTATGGCCTGTTGGTCCAATTTTGTCCTTTTGTTAACAATTAAGAAGCCTGCATGAGTGCATATATTCAGAACTCTTTCTCCAAGCTGGTCTAGTCTTTTGAAAGCTGGCTTAGTTTGATATGGGACATTCCACTGTTTGTCCTGCAAAAGCACTTTATCATCTGTGTACGGTTAAATAAAAAGATTGTAAAGTCGCCTTCAAATTAGGTGTGGGTGAAGAATTCTGCTACGCCTGCAGAGTTTGCAGAGTTTTGGCCACTCCGTGAAGTGAAGCGGAGCGTCGTTTTTTTTCTCAAGCGGCTCGCCAATGGTAAGTTGGAGAGCGCTTGCAAGAAAGAATAACGAGCTAGACCTCCTCCTGGCGAGATTTCTCATTGTGGGCTGTCGCAGCAGGTAACGACCGCTTGTGTTGAGAAATCTTCCAGTCAGGGTGAGGAAGCTTTCGCTTGAGTAGGAGGTCTACTCGAGCTGCAGAAAGCAGCAGCGCCCTCTGGGTGACGCGTAGTGCTATTTGCACTGATTTTACAGTGCCGGACTAAGTTGTGTGCTAAAAATCAGTGTGAGCAGCACAACCTAACACACTCTGCCGCTGGCGGAACTCTGTGGAGCGCAGTGGGTTTTTTTTCTGGCACTTCGCGGAGTTCTGCTGAGTAAAACTCCTCAAACTCTACCCAGGCTTACTGTTAAAATATTTTAGGCACTGTCATATTTTTGGTAAAGGTTTGTGATTAATGTTCTCTGTTTTGAAATGATCGCATGTTCTATTAGTTGAAGTGGATTATTATAAATGTTTATAATATGAGTGTTACTTGTCGATCTTGCTCCTTACAAGGTAGCACGAGAGCTGAATGTTGCTTGTTTCTCTGTCCTTTGCTCTGCATTAATGTTATCGCCCGGAGTCCTACCTGCAATTGCACTAGGTGATACGTTCGCATTCTTGATGCTTGACCTGATCTGGGTTTTGGGGAGGGCACGTCCAGTTTTTTGCTGATCACTGTTTCATGTTCCTGTCTTTCAGTTACAAAGCATGTAGCTATAGTCCTGGTGTGAAGGTAGTTGGTGAGATTACCCTGGGTGTTGCTTCTCCCTTCTTTGTTCGAAAACTGGGCAAATTTTGATCGGTCTGATGTCTACTGCAGGCAGTTGGTTGATGATTTATTTGGCTTTCTCACCTTTCTTTGCCTTTTGCATTCACATTTGGAAGGAGTATCTTTGGACCAGGGGATGGACATTTTCTCTAGCTCGTGTTGCTCTCCACCGGGTAGGTGACTTGAGATGTCTACTTAGAGACCCTCTATTATCTGCACTGCTTAGTTGCATGTACTCTGTTTTTAATTCGGGGTTTTTGAAATGCTTGAATCGTGAAAATGTTCAAGGGAAGTTAGTATATACATTTTAATGATGCAAGTTGTGTGGATTAGCAGATGTGGTGACGTTTGGCGCAGTTCAGTCAGGACTGGCTATGCATTTTGTCTATTTTCTGGACTGCATTGTAATGGAGGGGGTTCTCAGTAGTCCTTTTGCTAGGACACCCTAATGGGGAATGCGCAAATACTTGATTCTTTTGATCTGTGATGACTGAAGACTGAAGGGGCAGTGTGATTAGTTTGTCAATTATGGTAGAGCAATCACAGGTTGTTTAGCACTTCTAGCCTGGAGTCAATTCCCAAAACAAACACAGCTAAAGTGTTTAATAGATCAGCTTGAACCTCTGATTTCCCGGAGGGAAATTTTAGGGATAGCACAATGGTATTTTAAGTTGACAAATCATCAGCCAGCACTTGTCCACCTTGGGGTCTGGTGATCCCAGCTTCTCATTCTCCATGCGTGTTTTGCCCACTTTCATGATTGTGACTTCTTTCTAGGAAGAGTTGACTTGCACCCCATTCATATAGAGTTCAGGGCTGGAATTTTTGACCTGAACCTGTTCCTGGGCATGTTCCAATTTGTTTTAGGGAGGGCACATTTTGTAGATTAGGCAGTTGTGTACTCTTTCTTAATTTCATGACTCAGATCTAGAGAACACATTGTTGACACTGATTCCTCGCTTAACCCTGGTTTTAGGAATTGGTCTTCTGATGAGCCACTTTCTTGGTGATTCTTTTTGACTGGATCCTCCCCTTGCTACTTTAGGCATGGTTCCCCTCTTGACCACCTGCATTCTACGTCACCCCTTGTGTGGGCTGTTTAAATTTATCTTCTTCATACCTTCGAGTTTAGTTCGGAAATCTGATCAACACTGAATTTGTGTCACCCTTGTTAGGGCACTCTCCTGGCTGAGATATTGTTGGCCACTGTTTCCTGGGTTGACTCATAGGCTCCTAAACAAAAAACAAACAATTTCTTTATTTGGCTTTAAGGAATTTAAGAAGAGTTGAGTTCAATCTCTGGCTGTGTTGATGATTTCTTGGGTGGTCATACCAGGCTTACCAAACGTATTCCTTAGCTTAGGTTTGATTTAAGAGTTCCAGTCATTTTCCATTTTCGGTGTATTTGCCCATGGCTCCCTCTTTGCCCTCCTGACCTCTCGTCCACCAACAGTACAGAATTAGGCAATAAATTTTATGTAGGTAGGCTGTGGTTGCTTTATGCTGAATTTCCTCCCCACTCTTTTTAACATTTTGAACTCCAAGGTAAACTCCATTCTCAACAACGAGACTGCAGGTCAGGGAGATGAATGAGTGATGTGATGGAATGCTTTCAGCCCTGTGGATGCAGTACTATTTCCTGTGTGATTGTTATGCTCCCACAGGGCTTCTTGTGGTCCTGATGCTGTGCCTCTTATTCATGATTCCACTTGTGAAGCACCTAGAGCTTAATGTTCCCCGGGTGGCTATGCCATCCACACAACACAACAGACTGTCTTAAAGGAAAGCTGGGCACAGTAGACATCAACTGATGTGTCCGCGAACAACCATGATCTTCAAGGGGGGGTCCTTCATGGCCCCCTTGACAAGTGAACATCCAGCAACCCCCCCCCCCTTGAACCCCCCCCCCCCGGGCTGGCTTCCAAATATTGTAAAGGGGAGAGCCAGATGCTCCTGGGTGCCTCTCACATTAGTGCCTGGGTTAGCTGCCTCTGCACTCCACACAGTGCTCAAACCAGCTGCCAGGGCCAAGTTCTAACACACACCAACCCAGGAGCTCAACCTCACTGGAGGAAGATAACAGGATAAGCAGAACATCTTTGGAGGGTTGGGGAGGTTAAAATATTTTATAACTCAGTCTTGTCAGGAAGTGAACTGTACTACGGAGTTGTATCAGTCAGGCCCAGCCACATGGAGTCATTCAATTTAAATGACATTTTTCAGCCATCAATAAACATACGAAAGGCAGGCCTCTCGGCACAGATAAAAATACAGCCAACCTGTATAATTTAGAGCCCAACTTTTTGGGTTGCTACATTACATTAATTAGTAATGCTATAATGCTATAAAGCTATAATTTCTTTATGTATAGGCTTTTATTCCCATTTTACATCAGCAGTTACATTTAGTATCACAGGTCAACATAATGACAATGGATCATTACAATATACATTCAGCAGCAAACAGGGTCCCTCCCGACCCAGACCCCTGCATCCATGTCCCGTCCAAAATCCAATATGGTGAATAAACAATTATATCAGATGTTGGAAACAGAGCCCATTCTCACCCCCTCATCCCAATCTCCAGTGGCCCCTAACCACACTCCATACATGGGCCCAACCTACAACCCAGTTTAATTCAAGGAGGACGAGTGTCTGGGGTGGGGGGTGGGGATCCATCAGCTCAGTAAGCATTGCAGCCCATGCTCACAAATCATCCACAATGTTATCTTCTCCACAGGTTTTCTACATGTGACATTCTTATCCATTTGCATATTCAGCCATATCCTTCACCCACTCAGCGAAAGTATGGGTCCCAAGAGGCATATCCCAATATCCCTAGGCGTGCCCCATCCAGTGGCCCCACCAAGAGAGTCCAGAACCTCGGGCCAGTGTCAGGACGCTAGTAGCAGTAAATAAACCAGAAAAGCCACTATCCTCAAGTATCTGCCAGCAGGGACGATGGCGTGAAGAAGGCCCCCCTAATCCTCTGGGTATAACCTCACACAGGGGCTTGCAGTTACTACTGTGCAAGGAAATCTCCCGGGATACCGGGGAAAGAAAGGGATACAACGATAAACACTCCAGTAGGGGAGAGCGTCTTATATGCGCCCATGTAGGCAGAACTGCCCTGCTGTTTGTTTCCATCCATCTGGGACAGCTGCAGTGGAGAAAATAACAAAGGAAAACACATAAGGCGAGGAACGGTCAGAGATTCTCCCACCCTGCTCTATCTCCCTTGGGGTTCTATACTCACATGAAGTGACAGCAGAAATACTGGAAGGAATGATTCTGAAGTTCAGAGTAATAGAAGGCCAGGGCACGAGTCGGGGTACCACGCGGGGGGACGGCATCCCCCCACTTATTTCCGAGGGTTTTTCAGGGTGGACGCCGTCACCCTGCTAAATCAAAACCGCGTCCACCATTACAAAATGGGAGCGCTGCACGCACAAAGTAAACAAAGCATTTCCGGGTGTGCGAGTGGCTGGCTGAATCCGGAAGTTACCATGCACGCCGGTCACCACGCCCCTGCACCTACCAGGTGCACCGTTGCCAGGGTACCCAATAGACGCCAAGATCCAACCTCAACCAATGAATGGGTGGGTCTGCAACTCGGCAGTCCCGCCCACCTGCAACATGCCCTTTATTTTTCGGGCTTTCCTGCAATTAGCTCCTTTGCTTTTTCGGAGCGAGTGACCCCCTTGACTTGGCTGCGACTGTTCTCCTTGCCTGCTGCCTGACCTGCATCCGCTTCCTGCACCAGACTTCCCGGCCTCGCCTGCTGCCCTCTCCAGTCCCGGCCTCGCCTGCTGCCCTCTCCCGGCCTCGCCTGCTGCCCTCTCCCGGCCTCGCCTGCTGCCCTCTCCCGGCCTCGCCTGCTTCCCCCTCCCGGCCTTGCCTGCTGCCCTCTCCCGGCCTCTTTCAAACCTTTTTACACGGATTTGAATGTAAGTAGTATGATGGTGTACCCTTGTGTGTTCTTCCGTGTGTTGCTGTTTTCACATTTTTTTGCGTTTCACTGATTTTCTGATGGTGTATTTTTGCTGTCTTTATTTGTCAGCCTGTGTATGTCTGCTAGTTGCTGAAAGTGTTTTCATGTATGTGTGTGTAGAGCTGCGTGTCCTCATTACCCAATCTGGCAGTCTTATTTAGTACTACATTTTCTGTTATTCTCATTGGCTGATGAAATTAACTGCATTACCGCCTTGGTGCTTTGGATTTTTTTCTAAAGTTTTCCCCAGCAGCAGATGATTGGCTATTGAAGGATAATTGAATGCGTAGGTAGGGTCGAGGTTAGGATTTTAACTATGCTGTTGATGTGGCTGCTCTTCAGTGCAGCTGGGAGGATACTTTGGTCAAGGGGGGCATTAATCAAGAACATGAAGAACCAATTCTTTTTAGAAACAAGTGGTTTGCTAATCACAGGTTTCTATGCAAGTAACAAAACAAAGGGATTGGTTGTGCCATTTGTGCCATACAATATATGGGACCCCAAGGAACCAATACTTTTTAGAAACAAGCAGTGTCTAATCAGAGGTTTTTGCACACAGTTGTAACGGAGAGGAATAAGACCTACTCCTAGCGCACCAGTTTGTTCCCACGTTACATCACATTGGGTTCTTTACCAGAAACAGATCTTATGTGATCCAATCACAGGGTTCACGGCCTTTGGGTATATCAATCCCAAAGTCCAGTTTAGACGGTGGAGTCAGAATAATCATAACATTTCGACCGTAGAGTTAATATATGTAACTTGAGAAAATATTTTACGTATAGAAGAATCTCTGCACTCAGGACGGAGACTCCATAATCACAATTGGCGCATAGAATCACAATTTCAAAAACAAGGACCTTAAAGCCAGCATATAGGCACAAAGACTATAGGCACCAGCATTGACCGCTATATGGGAGAAAGAGTATGAAGGTTGATCACAAAGCATTAGTGCACCAAGGGCCAGTCGGATGAGAAACAGATAAAGCTACAAGTCGAGGCATTGCAAAGCACTGTATGTTTGTGCAGAGATCTAGCTATATATGGAATGTTTAATGATGACAGCAACGCCCCCTTCTAGTTTGTGTTGTCGGTCTGAATTGTATAATTTTGTGGAATGGGGAGGTGTAGGATGGCGCAGGATTGTTCATTTAAACATGACTCCATGATGACATCTGACTTGGCATTACGTATGTCAGTATACTTTTAATTTAGACTCAATCCTGTCAGTGTTTGGATAATTGCACTACTGGATAGGGGGGCACAAAGTTTTGCAAATGTTCTGCCCGCTTTCTTCAAGGGGTCCCCACAAAATGACATCATGAGCTAGGCTCACCCTGATTTTATAGTAAGTAGTCTCTGTAAGGGGGGGAAACAACCATTACAGATCACAAAGCATTAGTGCACCCAGGGCCAGTCGGATGAGAAACAGATAGAGCTACAAGTCGAGGCATTGCAAAGCACTGTATGTTTGTGCAGAGGTCTAGCTATATGTGGAATGTTTAATGATGACAGCAACGCCCCCTTCTAGTTTGTGTTGTCGGTCTGAATTGTATAATTTTGTGGAATGGGGAGGTGTAGGATGGCGCTGGATTGTTCATTTAAACATGACTCCATGATGACGTCTGACTTGGGATTAAGTATGTCAGTATATTTTTAATTTAAGCTCAATCCTGTCAGTTTTTGGATAATTGCACTACTGGATAGGGGGCACAAAGTTTTGCAAAGGTTCTGCCCGCTTTCTTCAAGGGGTCCCCACAAAATGACATCATCAGCTAGGCCCACCCCGATTTTATAGTAAGTAGTCTCTGTAAGGGGGGAAACAACCATTACAGATCACAAAGCATTAATGCACCAAGTGCCAGGCCTTAAGCACCTTGCATCATTTTTTGAAAAACTGTATGCTGTGTACCACCAGTCTCCCGAAAATCAGCAGGAACTTACTGCATGTGCAAAAGAGCTAGAGATTGCAATTCTGAAAATTGGGCGAGTATTTTCAATCCGGTGGATTGCTTCTAGCAAAAGGGCAATACGAGCAGTGTGGGAGTCATACCCAGCCCTTCACCAGCATTTTGCTCAGGCCAGCTTAAGTACTTGTCGTGATGCCAAACACTGGTCTACTTTCAGCGGGCTGAATAGAATTCTGACATCTTTCGATTTTGTGTTCAATCTAGCTGGTGTTGCATATGCGGTTCATGAGATTGGAACACTGTCGGAAGCACTTCAAAGGAATGAAGTAACTCTGCCACAAGCTTACCAGCTCATCAATCGTTCAGTAAGGGCGATTGAAAAGCTTAAGGAGTTTCCAGGGACACACAGGAAGGAGGCTGAAAAAGCTATTGAGAGTGGCTTATTTAGAGGAGTGGCAATCAGCTGTGAGGACTCACGTGGGCAGGTCAAAATAAACCTTCCCCAGTTTTATCAAAATCTGGCAGATAACTTGCGCTCTAGGTTGTATGCGCAGTCTGCAAGCAATAGGTCGGCCACATCATCTCGGACAGATGAATTTTTAGCTCTTACACCAGAGATAGATGTTCTCAACCCACAGAAGTGGCCATATGACATTGAGAGCCCATGGGTTGATGGTGAGGAGAAACTACAAAACCTGTGCAGGAGATTCTGTCTTAATTACAAAGGCGTATCTGAAAGCTTCAGAGACTATATTGATAATGGTGGTAATTACATTCCAGAGCAACTGCAACCTGTTTTGAGGGCGATAAACACACTTCCTGTGAGTTCAAGTGACTGCGAAAGGGGTTTCAGCACAATGAACTTGGTAATGTCACCCATACGAAACTGCCTTGGTATCGGACGCCTTTCATCATTAATGTTCATAAACCTCATGGGTCCTCCTCTTCCTCTTTGGAATCCAGTGCCATATGTGAACAGGCGGTTGATTGCTCATCGTCATGCAGATGATAATCAAACTAGAAAGGTTGATACTACAGCCCAGCACAATAAAAGATATGCAGACGCATGGTCGTTTTTTAATTGATAGCTTACAATGATATAAGCTGTCTCACATTTTTCATGGCCAGATTTCGTGGCAATATAACATGTCCCATAATGTCTGAAATAACAGATGTACAGAGTATCAGGCTTTAACTGTAAGTGTGCACCTTGCATTTTTTTCTCTCATGGTCACATTGTATTATACTTGTTAATAAATGTAAATGTTGTGTTCAAGGTAGCGTAACAAATGTTATAGTTTTGATAATCACTATTGTAGTTTCTAGTATGTGCTTTTCTTCGGCTTTTTTCAACACACTAATTCTACTTTTGTTAATGGTCCCATGTTTTAGTATGCCTCACTTAAAGCACTTAATGGCTTGACTAATGTAGTTGTACGCCAAACTTCATCCACATTTGGGCTACTAATTCCTCCATACAGGGACCTTAAGTCACAGGCTTAAGTACCAAGCAGCTTCAATTGTTAAATCTTGCAATATATGCAAATGATAGATCTGCCTTACATGTGATGTCACTTCCTGTCGTGATGTCAATTTCTGTCGTAATGTCACTTCCTGTGACCACGCCTACCTTGGAGAGTCCCCCCACTTCTTTTTTTAGGACTTGTGCCCTGTAGAAGGCGTAGTGCTGCTAACCTCGCAGCATTCACAACCGGCAGACTCCTGGAAACATAGTACTGGAGGAAATCCGTCTGCACACTTCCTTGGTGTGCTCCCACGCTGTTGAATCACAGCGTCACCAAACAACAGGCTTCTGAATAAAGGTGCCACAAAGATTTCCTCCTCTGGTCCTTCATAGACCCCACACGCTGTTAAATATCACAGCGCACAGAGAAGCAACACAAAAGGAACAGTTTAATGCATGACCGCCTCTCCTGAATCCCGGAGACGGTCTATGCCCGGTATAAAGGGCAGAGGGCAGCCTAAACGCACACGCTGCAGTCATAAAGGGAGCATAAATACCTGGAAGGGCAAGCGCGCCACGAGGAAAGAGCACAGAAACTCGAAACTGACCGTGCAAGGTCTATGTCCAATGTGGCCCAGGCTCGGCAATGTCAGAAACAGGAAATAACTGGCCTCGAAATCCTGAGAGGAAACCAGCGCTCGACCTCCAGCGGGGAATACCATCCGCTAGCGCTGTTTCCAGGAAACACAGAGAAAATGAGAGTTTGTCAACCCCCATGTTAAAAGTTGGGAGGGGCTTTATAGGCGGTTCCTGTTCTGAAACTCTGCTCTTTGCCCCTTGGCCTTCTGGTCCTTGTAGTTTTGGGTGTGTTTTCCTCGTATATGAGGGAGCAGATCTCCCGTACACCCCTCTCTGGCTAAGATCATGACACCCAGTATCTGACTATATCTGGGCAGCTTCATATCATATGGATGAAATCTGCATCGCGTGGGGTAAATGATGTGCTAGGTTGTGGGAGATAAATACACCTGGTGTATTACATTAAATTAAATCAGGCGCTGCCTAGGTAAGACCTGAAAAGACCTTGTTTGAAGCTTGACAGCTTCTACTAGTGCTCCAGTTTGGAGAAAAGTTAAATAAAGCACATTTAAAATGGATGCTGGAATTTTTAAAACTCATGAAGTCAAACAATTTTGTTTTATTTTTTATAATACAAAGCTTTTGCGTATGAGTGACAAAAGCATCCAACGCAAGAAAGTACAGGCAGGAAGGAGAAAAGGCTTAGTGAAAGCCCAAAAGAATTTCAATTAAAACAAGTAATTTGGGCAATTTCAAACGTTCACTCTGCAAGAAAAAATCTTTGTGACATTTTACTCTCCTGGACATGTTGGTAACCAGAAGAGATATGAACATTCTCATAAATCAGAATAGTTTCACATAGAATCAGTCACTGTAAAACTATGAAATAATTAATTGTGGAAAGGAATGAAAGACAAATGTTCAGTGTGCTTTATATGCTGAGCGTTCCATACTGCTTCTGACGTTATGCACCCTCTACGTAATAGGCAGGTGGTTACTTTAATTTTGCCGATGCTGATAGTGGCTTATCAGATGCCTCTCAAGCGCTGGTTGTTAATTAGCTGAAGCGAAATAAGTATGTTCCTTGTGGCAACAAAGGCTTACCTGAACGCGTCACACATTTTCTTATATAGAAACAATTCCTAATGAAATAATGTCTCCATTCATTTCTCCATTTGTTGGATTGCTGGTGATGACAAGCAAATTCACAAGGGTTCAGGAATCTCCACCACTTCACGATTTCTTCCTCTCCACAAAGAAGTCCTAGTCCAGTCTAGAGACCTTATTGGTGTGAAGAGGGTTTCTGCTACCTCAGTGATGTAGTTGTGGTTCATGTGTCTCAACAATTCGGTCTAGAAGAAGTTTAAATATCACTACCAGAATCTCCTAAATGAGGTCTGCCTACATTATTTTCAGTATTTTGAAAACAAGGCAAAGTTAAGAAAGTACGGGCCATCACACTACTCCTAGTCCTGAAACAGTAATAAAGTGAAAACACAACACAAGCAGAATCCCACACCAATGACACCAAAACAACAAAAATCCAAACAGTAGAACCAGAGAAATGAAATTCTAAAGATTTAAGGATACACGTAGTGCTTAAAAGTACAAATTGCCAGTAACCTGGTTATATGAGACCTGGTATAAGTCACAAGTTCAGACCGACCACGATAGAGCACAGGTATTACAGCTGAAAAGTTACCTTCTAAATTCCAGTGCAAAGAGTTCAATTTGCGTTAGAGGAGGCCAGGAGGAGCAGGGAGAGCATTGCGAACAGTCATTGCTCTAGTTTGAAGATCCTGTTGGGTGTCATTGACAGTCGTTGCTGGAGCTCTGCGTTGGCAGTTATCATGGACTGTCGATGCTGTAGTGTGAAATGTAGATCTCATGTGCTGGTTCCACTTGGGGATTAGGAACTTACTCCAGCAGAGGCTAGCATGGTTTATGCAGATCCAATTGCAGGTTCAGTGCAGCAGATCATCTGGGCATTAGCATGAAGACCTCTGGAGTTTGTTGTGTCCTGGTGGCTCTAAACAGCAGGCCAGCTAACTAGCCCTTAGAGTACTAAGATAGCCTGGGGTGAAGGGAGCAGTCACAGTCTTACTTCTCAAACAACAGGACAGCCCTCAGACAGCAGGGTAATCCTCTGGCAGCAAGGCTGCCCTTCTCTAGTATACAAAGGGGACTGAAGAGTGTCTAAGGATCCCCTTTTTAAATATGGTGCCCACTTTGTAAAGTCTGCCCCAACAGAAGTGTCTGGAATATTCTGCCTCCCTGCCCTGGCCCTAGTCTGTCTGCAGGCACAAGAGGCTAGTGGGAAGTCCTTTGTGTGTGAGCTGAGGTAGTGTTTTTGAAGTGCATGAAGTACAGGTGTGACAGGTGACAGCTCCGCCCCTCTCATCAAGTCTGGATGGGCCAGCCTGGCAACACCCAACCCCTCTTTTCTGTGACTGGGATTAATTTACAAAGGCCAACTACACCAAGTCATGTGGACCAGGGAACAGGCCACAGGCGTTAAATGGTTTGGACAAGAAAATGTAAACTTTCTAAAAGTGGCTTTTTCAGAATTGTGTCTTCAAATCCGACTTTACCATTGAAGAGGCTTTTTGGTTATAATTTCTCAGACACAACACATGATATTTCACCCTGTTCCTGAAACAAAAGTTATGTTTTATTAAATGTAATACGGTTACCTAATGGTATCCTAAGCATGAGAGTTAGGTCTTGCAATAGTGAAAAATGAAAGTGAAAGCTTCTCACGACCGGGACATGTACACGCACCCTGTCCTAGGGGCTGTTAATGGCCTACCCTAGCAGTAACCTATGTGCAAGGATGATTTGGGCCTGGCAAACTGTTTATTTTGCGATGATGAAATGACAGTTTAAAGCTATACACACAGGAGGCCTGTGACAGCTTTTACAGGGCTACTTAAGTGGGTGGCACAGCAAGTGCTGTAGGCCCACTAACAGCATTTAATTTACCAGCTCTGGATGCATCATAAAGCACTTTAATGGGAACTTACAAGTAAACTAAATGTGACAAGTGAGTGTAAGGCAATGCTACAATATTTAAAGTAGAGTGCGCAAGCACTTGAGCACTAGTTAGCAGTGTTGAAGTGTGCAGAGTTCTAAAGCAAACAAAACAAAATTAGGCAAAACTGGGGTGAAGGCAAAAGTTTAGGGGTGGTCCAGCAGGGAGGGCCAAGACCAACACTAATGTATGTCAATTGCAGAATGTTACTCACACAACATCCATGCAAGTGTCAAAAGAGAAACCCTGGACATGTATGTAAAGCAATTAATCTCAACATTAAGGGCCTGATTACAATGTTGGGCGTAAAACCTCTTCCCAACAGTCGGAATCTCCTAGACTGTGTAGGAACCCTTTCGACCGACTCAGTCAGTTTAGAACCCGACTGAACAATTACGATGTTTGCAGTCGGATTGTAAACAGCACGGTCTTTCTGAATTAGTTCCGACCGGCTCTTGGAGAATTCATGTCAGTCTGACCTGCATCATACAGCTCTACAAACTGCATTCCAACCGAGCGATTACGATGTCCGTTTCCAACAGCCTTTCCAAGTTGACCTAAACACAACAAGGCTGTCAGAAAGTGACTTACAGGGGCCCCTTTATTCTGCAGCCTCTGGTTAGGGGCCGAGGGGGTCCCTAAGGGACCCCGCTGTAAAACCCTGCACCCTTGTGGCAGGCATCATGGGGTGCCTGCGACAGGGTGCAGAGTTTCCCGTACACCCCTCATTTCCCCAATGGAGCCTGTGTTGTCGGGCGGAACACAGGCTCCCATAGGAGTCAATGTGAATCCAACCGAAGTTTGGTCGCATCGTAATTGGTCGGGCGGAACCGCAGACCATGAGTCGGTTGTTCCTGATTCCAAGTCGGTATCAGGAGGAGGAAACTCTGACCAACATCGTAATTAGAAGAATTCTTTTGTTTTTCGAATATTCAAACACTTCCATCAGGCGTAGCAGCCATCCTAAACTTTGACATAAGAATCACTTCTCATTAAAATTAGGCAGTGGAGAGCCTGATCACATAACCAATATTATGGACATGCTCTAAATCATGAAACATTTGAAGTGGGTAGTCACCCAAGGATCTCAGTGAACACACAGATCATCAACTTAAGACATGGTGGTGGCATGAGATCTCCCAACTTTGAGACCTTAATGAGACCACTTGTGTAGCACCAGGCTGTTTGAAGTGGAGAGAGAACAAGGGATTGGCTGGTCTGAAATCACCATTTATAGTATGAAATTGCTGGCAGCAAGTCTGCTGACCGGTCCCAGGATGCACAGATTTGGCCTCGTCTCCAAAAGCGTTTAGAGACCTGTCGGTGATTAGAGCTATACAAATACAGATTAAAGAGGCCTGTGTGCTCAATCAGGTTCATGAAGAATAAACTGACTGTAAACCACATTTTTCTAAATTTTGAGTTATTTTCAATCCTTGAGTATTATATTCATTTAAAGCCATACAATAGTCTCCAGAATAAGGGCCTTCAATCCATTTTAGGTTCAGCCTGCATAGCGTGAAATCTCTTGTCTTTAATATATCCTAAAAGTGGGATCTTATCAATTCACATTGCTGAATTACTGAGTTTATTCTCTTTTATGTGGAATTTTTTTTTGTTAACTTGCTCTGGCTGCACGTATTTATGATTCTTCTTCTAGTGCTGTTCACACTGTTTAAGCTCCATTCACTGTCAAAATAAGATCTCTTACCACATAAAAGGCAGACAGCTTTTAACAGTATTCTTGCTTTTTATTATTTAGCTAGGTAAAATAAATTCTTTAACCTTTTGAACATTTGTGGTATTTCCTGTTCATGCCGCAGTACCTTTCTTAGCACTTTGTCGGAATTATTGGATTGATTTTTTCAACGTAATCTATTTGGCCACTATGATCAAATTCTAAATGTTGCAATAAACATTGCAAGTTAAAAATAAAGTTAATATACAAGGGCTATGCTATATTTTACTCCTAAACAGGCATCAGCAAGTCCAGTTACCTTGCAGACAACAGGGTCATGATTTGAATGGTGCAGCAGGTGCAGTGGGTCTGAGCCAAAAAGTTGTCAGAACTCCTCTAAACACTTAATATTGCTATATTTTACTAAATAAACAGGCATTCATAAGTGCAGTTATCTTTCAAGTACTAAAGTCATGATTTCAATAGTGCAGCAGGTGCAGTGTCACCGGGACCAAAAGCTCCAAGCACTCCACTAAACACCTTATATTGCTACATTTTATTGCTACGCAGGCGACCACAAGTGCAGTTACCTTGCAGACAACAGGGTCATAATTTGAATGGTGCAGCAGGTTCAGGGGCACGGGCCCGAAAGTCCTAAGAACTCCTCTAAACACATATTATTGCTAATTTAACTACTAAACGTGTAGTCAGAATTGCAGTTACCTTGCAATTAAATGGGACTTGACTTGACTTTAATGGTGCAGTGGCACTGGGGCCAACAGCTCTAGGGACCCCACTAAACACAGATTATTGCAAAATTTTACTAGTAAACAAGACCGTCACAAGTGCTTTAATCTAGCAGGCAATAGGGTCATGATTTGAATGGTGCAGCAGGTGTATTGGCACTGGGGCCACAAGTTGTCATAGCTCCTCTAGACACTAAATATTGCTATATTTTACTACTAAACAGACAATCACAAATGCTGTTATCTTGCAGGCACTAGGGACGGGCTGGAATCACATCTGACCAATTGATGACGATCTCTGATGGTCTGTATTTTTGTGGAAACGGGCTGAAACCTGATTGGTATTCTTCGGATTTATGATGCCAATGACTAGGGCCTCTTTTGTGTAAATGTAAATGTATAGGCATTTATATAGCGCACTACTTACCCGTAGGGCCCCCAGGCGCTTCGACCGCTGCGAAACCCTTCCTGGCTTCCCTGAGAGATGGTCCCTTAATGGGTATCTCCAGGGTGAGACCAGGCATCCCCGGCGGTCTGGTGGGGCCGTTAGTGAAGATGAGGCAAGCTAATGCCCAGAGTTGCCGAGTGTGATCGCCGATCAGAGTGGGCACCGAGGCGAGAGAATTATCGAGTCCGCTGACCCTGGTCCAGAAACCTGCCGCGCCGGGAATCGAACCCTGGTCCCGGGCCGTCCTCTGCTCTCGGGTCTGCCGCCTCTAACCAGTGAGCCACACTACTTCACTTTTCCCGAGAAGGGTAGGTTCGGGACCTCATTCATTGAATGAGTAGCTCCACTGTCTATAAGGAAGGATACAGGATGTCCAGTAACCTCTCCTTCTACATAAGGGCCAGTCTAATCTACTTCCCTGACTGCGCCTACAACGCACTACTCCTTCCCCCTCAGGCACTGTCATAGGGCTTGTTCAGATCTCACTAAACCCTCAAACATAATCGTAACTGGAAGAACCCGGGTCATGAAAAGTTGTGCTGGGCTCTAATTCCAGTTTGGGAGTGAGGAGATTCTGCAGTATGGCTGGCCTTTGGGCTTTTGGGTTCATCATAGGAGGTCTTAGCACAGGGGGGTTTTCCCTTTGCATCGTGAAGCTAGGTACTTGAGCATCGACCATAATCTGATCTGGGTTGTATCTGCCCTCCTGTTTTTAGTGCCCGAACTTGGCGCAAATGTGTCAAGGAGTCAGTTTTTTCAGACCTATACTTGTCCCTTGCATACCCCTTGTCCTCTCCTCATTTCTTGAGCACTTACTGCATAGGACATATAGACTCACTGCATGTTTAGCTCTATATTTGCATCAAAGTCTAACCCTGGACCCGGCACAATCATTCCCCCCACACTTCCATTCTGCGCTAACTTGGTCTGTGTGACCATAAACTTATGCTGCAATCTCCTTCTCATGTTGTCTAATGTGTTGCTGCAATATTTTGCATACTGCAGTTAGTCAGCTATGTGCTTGCTTTGCCAGCAAAGGACACCCTTAATTATCCACGTAGTTATTTCTGATTGTATCGAATACACAACAGAGGCAAGAAATCCTCCCTTGTTACCCTCATGGGGATAACTGACGTAATTGTAAAAATCAACAATATTGTGTAACAGAACAGTTACCTCAACAATATTGTTTACAAAAATATAATTTTGTTTAATTCTTTAAACTTGCTGCCATAAAAAGCACATGATATATATATGTGTCCAAGAATGAAGAGCCCACAGCCACGATGTCCTCACAAGCTGACACTTTATTTGGTCTGTGCACGGCAGTTAAAACTCTTGACCTTACACGTTTCGGCGCGCATGCGCCTTGTTCACAGGTGAGTTAATTAAAGTCCAAGTGGTCAGCGGCCCAGATAAGACCACATTACCCACAATGCATCAATATTCAAATTAAGTAACGCGGAAAGTTCTCTGTATTTCCGATGCATTCAGGTCAAATTTGTACAAGCATAATGCTCTTTACTGCCACACACAAGATAATATGCTTGGGATGAAACGTCGTGTTCTGCCAGAAGGAGGAAGCACCCCCTTCTTCTCCCTTTCTCGTAACCAACACCCAATCACCACAGAAGTTCATTTTCGTTGGTGTGATTGAACGAGCGAGTCATGCCTCTCTTTCAAAACAGTTCCAAGTTGCTCCATTTTACCGAGGCCCCCAACTCTGCAGGGCAGGCTCTGAAAAGACAGGAACGGAGAATCCTGTTACCACAACAACTCCAAGAATGAAGAGCCCACAGCCACGATGTCCTCACAAGCTGACACTTTATTTGGTTTGTGCACGGCAGTTAAAACTCTTGACCTTACGCGTTTCGGTGCGCATGCGCCTTGTTCACAGGTGAGTTAATTAAAGTCCAAGTGGTCAGCGGCCCAGATAAGACCACATTACCCACAATGCATCAATATTCAAATTAAGTAACGCGGAAAGTTCTCTGTATTTCCGATGCATTCAGGTCAAATTTGTACAAGCATAATGCTCTTTACTGCCACACACAAGATAATATGCTTGGGATGAAACGTCGTGTTCTGCCAGAAGGAGGAAGCACCCCCTTCTTCTCCCTTTCTCGTAACCAACACCCAATCACCACAGAAGTTCATTTTCGTTGGTGTGATTGAACGAGCGAGTCATGCCTCTCTTTCAAAACAGTTCCAAGTTGCTCCATTTTACCGAGGCCCCCAACTCTGCAGGGCAGGCTCTGAAAAGACAGGAACGGAGAATCCTGTTACCACAACAACTCCAAGAATGAAGAGCCCACAGCCACGATGTCCTCACAAGCTGACACTTTATTTGGTTTGTGCACGGCAGTTAAAACTCTTGACCTTACGCGTTTCGGTGCGCATGCGCCTTGTTCACAGGTGAGTTAATTAAAGTCCAAGTGGTCAGCGGCCCAGATAAGACCACATTACCCACAATGCATCAATATTCAAATTAAGTAACGCGGAAAGTTCTCTGTATTTCCGATGCATATATATATATATATATATATATATATATATATATATATATATATATATATATATATATATCCGAACATAACGGCGTTCCTTACGTGCACTCGGGCATCAAGAAAAACACAGTCCACGCAAAGGGTCCAGCAAAGTGAGGTTTATTCCGTCATAAACCAAACGTTATATATACACAATATGTAATAAATTACAAAACAAATAAACTAAAATTAATAAAAACACATTTACAACAAATATAAAAATTAGAAACATTTTAAAACAAATGAAAGTATAAACAAATACTATCAAATTAAAATGATAAACAAATATTAATAAAAATATATTTAACCAATATTAGGAAATGTATTGGAGTCTTCAGCTGGGTTAGACTTCTGAGGGATAAAATTTACTATTCCCACTCCAATCCATGCAACAGTAGGGAAAGGGTTAGACTTTGAAGGGGTTACATTTAGTATTTCCAGTCCAGTCTGTGCAACAGTAGGGAAAGCATTGGACTTTGGGAAGGTAAGATTTACTATTCCCACAGTAATCTGTGCAAAAGCAGGAAAAGCGTTGGTCTTCAGAAGGGTTACATTTACTATTACCACTTCAATGTGTGCAGAAATAGGGAAAAAACTGGGCTTCAGAAGTGTAACGTTTACTATTATGACTCCAGTCTACTTCACTTTAAATATAAATATCCTAATTTACAAAACATATAACACTCTAAATATGAACATTATTACTTAACATAAAATATACATATACATAAAAAATACAATTATCCAATTTACAAAATTCATAAACAATGTTATAATTAATTTTGAGTTGATAAATTCTGGTTATTTAATTATTACTGAACCCTTTTGGTGTGTCGGATGGCCCCCGGCTGTCCGGCGTCATGGTGGGCGTGTGCGGAGGACGGCCGGGGCGGTCTCAACCACGCTCACCCTTTATTTCACTGCAGCAAAATTCATGCTGCGGTAGACAGGTTAGTTACCTTTCTACCTTACAAACATAGCAATCCACACCTATAATAAAAAGTAAATAAATAAGTGTAACACAATTTACATAATTGATAATCAATTACTTAATTAATTAATACCTAATAGTTAATTATTAATTATTGCTTAATTAATTTTTATGCCTACAATCCCAGCAGCCCACACCTAACGTATAAATAAAATATATCATTGTTACACAGTTAACATAATTGTTAATCAAATAAATATTTAGTTACACATTAATATTTTTAGCTAATATTTAATTAACTGCCCATCCTATACTACTACAATCCTAGCACCCAGTGACTAAAATATAATTTAACTAAATCGATATTACATAATTAATAACCAATTAAAAAAAATGAATTATTGATCAACTATTTCCTAATTAACTTCCCACCCTCTACTCCTAAAAACCCAACATCACACCCCTAGACTATAACTAAAATCTATGACGATTACACAATTTAAATAATTGATAAATAGTTATTATTAAATGCAAAATGAATTGTTACCTAATTTACCTTGCACCCTATACCTTTAAAAATGTACCAACCCACACCTAAAATATAAGTACAAAAAATCAATATTACATATTATACATAATAATTATCAATCGCATACTTACTTAAATAAAATTAATAGCTATTTATTAATTATCACTTATTTAACTCCCCACCCTATCACCCTACAAACCCAACAACCTGCTACAAAACTATAAATTTATATCAACAGTGCAATTCAAAATTCACAATCACTCAAAATTACAAACTACGTTTATAGAAATTAATAACTATTATACAATCAATACTAACACATACAATTAATATACAAGCTAAAACACATTAAATTATTGGGAAGATGGCCGCATGACCTAGCAGCTCCCCAGCAATGAGGTGGAACTATTGGCAAATACTATGAAATTCAAACCTTCCTGATAAAAATCTGGACCACAAACACACACAAGAATGTGGTAAAGACATATCTTAACATTTTTCTGACCACTGTTTGCCACTCCATCACTTTATTTTTCAGGTGCATGCAGATCAAAGCGGGGAACTAAGAGGGCACTCTCCGCTGGCTAGAGGAGCCCTGAAGTCTACAATATGGAGATCTAAGTTTTGAAGATTGACCCCCATTGGACCGTCATGATCGCATAATCTATTACGAACAGAGATTCCTGGTAAACTGCCTCAGCCACAATGGCAAAACAAACAATAACTTAACATCGGCATAACAATGACTCTGCGATGGAACCTGCACCCACTTAGCAACACGCAGGACCTTCTCCCTGCTCCACACCGCCATGCACTGTTATAATATCCAGCAAGGTCCCACACAGCAGTACTCTGCTAATATGACTAACTCTCACCTGAGGCAGCTACCTGACACTTCAAATACTGCTTTGTTCACCATACCTCATGCTCTGTTTAAAATGGCTCTGCCTGCAAACAAAGCAACGCTAGCCACTGAAGCAGCTGGAGCTTCAGAGTAACAAGTATAACCAGAATAACAGGAGACTAAGGGGGATATTCACAAGGGCTCATCTCCGATTTATCTCCACCTTAACGCATCAAAAGGGGAGATAGATTTAACACCCCAGTCACAAGCTGATGCTAACTGCAGACAGAGCCAGTATTCCCGAGATAACTGCCCCAAAATTTATCTCCACGGTAGACACCACCAACTAAACCTAATGAGATGCAGAATATGCGTTCCTGTGCAAAAACACACAAAAAAAACACAACTCCACTTTCACAACAAACTGCCAGATCTGCGAAGTGAACCAAAAACTGGCGAAAAGTCGCAGTAGGACCATGGAATTAACACCTGCCTTTTGCTGGTGTTAAGCAGGACAACTACCTGCTGCATAAAAGGGAGGCCAGCCAAGAGCCACACCGGAAGACCCACAGATGCCATGAAGACAATGATCATGCAAGGCGGATACCCATGAGGGCCACAACACCCACCGCAACCACCCCAGGACCGCCGCCATCCCAGGACTCGTTCCCCCCCCCCCCCCCCCCCACCTAGGACCACCACAGAGACAGCGTACACAAAGACAGCCAACTCATCTGAAACGCACCTGTGGCCCAGACCCAATGCCAGAGGAGGAAATTGCCCACTACAGGCCCAAAAGGACAACCATCCCTGCATCCTGACCCCCATCCCCCACCTACTGACGGTCCCAACCTAGCGGACAACCAACATCCCTCCGCAGACAAAGCTGCCGGCTGCGCAGCACATGCCGGCCTCTGGTACCATCCAACCCACAACTGCCAGAGTTGGAGGAGTCACACAGCCAGCCCCTTCCAAGGACATCACACCTGTGCTGGATACCTGCATCAGCTTGGTACCCCAGCACCCCAATGTCACCCACACTGCGCAGGAGTAGCTGGAGTCTAAGCAAGGCCCCTACGACATAGCTGGATTCCCTCATGTGTCAGGGACAATCAACTGCACACATGTACCCCTCGTGCCCCCTGACCACACTGCACACAACTACCACAACAGAAAGCACACGCATACCATGAATGTGCAGGCAATAGTGGACTGCTCGGGCTCAACAATGTCGTGGCCAACTCCCCAGGCAGAGTGCATGAAACTCACATCTCCAGACAGTCCATCATCACTCAGCGCTCCCAGGATGGCACACATGGAAATGCAGTGCCCATTAGTAAGTCCAAAATAAACACACCACACACCTCCAGCCCACAGTCATGCAACTCACGACACTGCCAATGGGCATGCAGTACAACTACATTCAACATGACACACAATATGCCAACCGACCAGACACAACAACACAACTCCTTTGGGAATGCCCACAACCCAGCCACGGCATGGCACCACAGACACACAATAGCAGGATGTGAGGAGAGGCATGGAGCAGGCATGTGCAAGAGTGGCAAGTGACAAAGGAATGTGAACCTACCCAATGCCAGGTGTGGTGTGGAGGTGCCGGACAGACCACAAAGTGCAAACCACGGAAATGGCCATGTGGAGATCAACTGCTGTTGCATGGAGTGTAGTGGCCAGTGGACACTACCATGTCCCCATAGGCTGTGGGGCAGAATGCGGACATGTTGTGCGTGCGTAGTGGGTTGGACTTGCGTTTTCCAGGCCTGCGTTAGGTTTGAACAAAAAGCCAGTCGCACTGGTCGTGGTTCTCATTCGGAAGGGACAACACGTCTGCCAGGGTGGCACATCTCAGCATGCCACAAGTCCTGCGCCGATCATGGCAGGCCCTGCGTCCATGTGCACCTGCTACACCCCGGGCCGTGAGTCCCCAGACCCGGCATGCCTGCCCAGCGCACCAACGAGGCTCTACTCACCTGCCTACACTGGCGTGTGACAATGAGGGTCCACCACGTGCCGTGCATACTCCAAGCACCAGTCCCGTGACCTCTGCAGCCTCCGCAGACCATCACTGCCCCCCCGATGCTGGCCCACATTACTCCTTTCTCATTGCCATACTCCACTGGCATCCCCTTCTGCCCAGTAGGTCCCACATGTAGAACTGTGTCCTGAGTCCTGAATGGCAGTGACTCCAAGTCAGTGGCAGCGGCCACCGCACAAGACTCCCCTTCGATCAGTGAGGCATAATTCCATATCGCAGGCAGCGACACCTGGTGCCACTAACCCTGTTTAACGCAGGCCTGCGACATGTGATGCCACTAACCCTGTTCAATGCAAGCCGGCGACACGTGGTGCCACTAGCCCTGTTCAACGCAAGCCGGCGACACGTGGTGCCACTAACCCTGTTCAAGGCAAGCCCGCGACACGTGGATGAGGGCTTAGGTTCATCATGCAGACCAGTAGGTCCTACATCCAGCACGTAGTCGAGAATCATGAATGGCAAAGTCCACACCAGTGAACGCACGGAGAGGAGTAAGAGGAAGCTGCAGCTCAGTCCGGAGGAAAGCCGGATCAGAGTCACGGAGGTGATCGAATACTATCAACAACTGACCTGGTGCCATCAACCCTGTTCACCGCAAGTCCGCGTCCTGTGGTGCCTCTGAACCAGAACTCCGCAGGCCGGAGGGGCCGTCCAACCTAAGCGGGCGATACTCAGTGAATGGCCCGTGCTGACCGCTGCCTCAGGCCTACACTACGGTCCAGTAGGTCACATATGTGGAACTGTGTCTTGGGTAAGATGTGGAGGAGAATACAACATTGGACACACCTCATTGCAGGCAGCATCCCCTAACAGCACTGGTGCCACTAACTCAGTGCGCAATGAGTCATGGGCACCATCTGGTTGGAACTTGGTGGCGTCTAAGTCCATGGCCTGGTGATTTTCTGCATCTTCATCTGGCTGGACCGGACTTGGTGTCCCACATGTGTCTGTTCCATTCACCTCCACCATAGTGACAGTTTCAGTGTGGTCCTACCCTCTGCATCATGCCCTGGGGGTACACCTTCCACTGTCCACCGGGACACACCATGACAAGCCCCTTTGACATCTACAGAAACTTGCTCTGCACTCGTGAACCTGCCCCAGTGCCTCGCAAGTCAGCGGCCTGTGGTGGTAGGCCTGTGCAGGACGCTATGCATCCAGGGACACTAACTCTGTGCAGCACTAGTCATGGGGCTTTTATGGTTGAATGGTTGTGTCATTTACAATGTAAACTGTTGTTGATTTCTGACTGCACCAGGCAGCCCTTGCTGGCTGGTGTGCACACACCCCACACACATCCAACACAGGTGTCACTCGGTATGTGTGCCTGCTAATAAATGTGGCACTGTGCACATGCCCGTAGCCATTCACACCATCTGAGCAAGTGTGTTCGTGTAGTCAATGTGTCAGTATGATGGGCACGGGACCTGCAAAATTCACAGAGTGCTGTCTTCAGCGAACGTTACCATGTCACCTCAGGGCTGGCAGTGACCCTGGACATGTAGCTTCGCACACACCCCCCTGCATGCACAAGTGGCATGTGCTGGTCCGGCATACATCAGGTCAGCGCAGGGGTGTGCTGATTCAGCAGGGGGAGCAGGGCGTGGCTCAGACCTGGACTTGGGCAGGAAGTGCGGTAAGTGTGTCTCTGTGTTGGGGTGTAGTCGCCACCAGGGCCACAGTAGTCGATGTTGAAATGTAGCATGCACCAGTTGGGTAGGCCGGCACGTACGTGGACATGTCAGAGCCATAGACCACTCAGCGTCTTGGCACAAGCATGCCAAGTATGTGTATCAGTCCTGCGGATGCATGAGTCAGTTGCCTGGCCTCATTTTCAGCACAATCTCAGCCAGCCAAGGGCTGTACACCTGTGTCCCCCCTGGGCGGACCATTGGCCTACACTCACGTGGCAGCACACCTTCAAAGGCCAGGGTCACAGTGTTCCCAGGGTCGCAGACATCCCACCACACCCACGACAGACCTCTGTACATATCCTGCAGATGGTAAAGTTAATGTAGGTATGAAAGATCCTTTGTCTGAACTATCAGACGGTAACAAATCTGTGGCCAGCACCCCCTGACAGATACGATAGCATTTAATTGCGACTCACACACTACGCACTGCCTGACTTGAGACCAACGTGTACACATCCCACGCACAGAAGTCGTGGGTCGTAGTTAGCGTGTGTGAAATGGCCTTCGCATGTCCTCCCACCCCACCCCAAGCCTGCACACGTTGCACACAGACACTGCTCATTGCACCGAGCTGTGCCATATCATCAACAGGACTGGCGCAGGGCAAGCCACTGCCACTTAAAGCAGAGCCACTGACGCAATGGCAGACCATCTGGGACACATGCTCGACTCCAATCTCGTGGACCTGTACCGTACATGTCTGCTGCATGTACTGGGGGCACTGCCAGTGCTGCAGATCAGTTACTGGCTGAGCTTCCACCATGCGGACATCACCTGTGTTCCGCCTGTGTGGCATTGTCGCTTGTGCACATTCGATTGGTCCATGGATGTCTGCCTCTCCAACGTAACGGTAGCTGACCTGGATTTAGACGTGTGTGTGCCCCCCATGTTGGACCACGATCAGGAGTGTCACTGCGATGACTGTTAATTGCATGAATGGATGTTTGGCATGCAGGCTGGAAACTGGACAGGGAGATTGCACGAGTCCTTGTGTGCATTGAGCCACTACCCAATTGGGCTTTGGTGCACATTGGGTCCAGTGGTTGGAGTCAGCACATCTGTCCGGGTCATCTGATGTTTACGTCGACAACATGTTGGATGTGGTGGACAACGATTGCTCATTGGAGATGTTGGCCTACGCTGCTGCACTCGCGTTCATGGACGAGTGACAAGGTACCTGCAGCCACAACTGGATGTGACCCTTTGGACGTGTCCCGACACCTGGTTGCATGTTGGGAATCTGGTCATATGTCCCAAGACGACAGTAGACATGGCTGCATTGGCCTGGACTCACGATCCAGGCACGGACAACTAACATGGGTTGGCACCGACTTGTGTTGGTGATGGACTCCCCCAAGGTGGATAGGTGCACTTTCTACGTTCCTCATTCAGGCATGCTGCTACATTGGTCTACATATCGTGGCACTTCTCTTGGCCATACTGACACAAACTTGTTGATAAAGTTTCTGCACTTTCACTTGTCTCCAACTGTGTTGCGTCTTGATTTGTATGCAATGTGTGTGTCACAGACTCTCTGGCTCCCTGCCATACATGCATTGGTACCCCATCAGGACTGTGGGTTTGTACTTGTGCATTATCATATCCCTGTTTTGTGCTTTGCCAGCTGTGTGTGGCAGTTTACCAGCCACAGGCGGGTGCATTTGTGTCCTGTGTTTGGTTGTGCAAATGTTGGTGTTTGTACCACATTGTGTTCGTTGTTGGGGTGCTCTGCTTCCTATGTGTGTGTGCTGCATTGTGTGTGAGATTTCCCTTCAGTTCTGATTTGGCTCACCCTTCTCCCTTTCAGGCAGTGTGTTTTTCACTTCTGTGCTTGTTCAGTGGTGTGATATTGCCGAGTTGTGTGACTTGTGCTCTTGGTTGGTGTTGTGACTCTTGGGCATGGTTTGTCTGCAGTTGTGCTATGCTTAATTGTGCATGTGTGCCATTGTGCCCATTTCCCCCGTCCCCCCAGTTCCTGCTGGTTCCTCTCCCTGTTGCTGTCGTGTCTGTTGTTTTGGGCAGTTTCCGGTCCCCGAGTCCTGCCACCATCTCCAGACTGATGTGGAGGACACCATTTCCTCTATGTCATCAAGCTCCTGGTGTGGCGCTGGACTCCCACCTCCGGTGTGCATTGCTGCCCTCTTGTTGTTGGCGTGTTTCTGCTTGTTTGTGCGTTTCGCATCATACCGGATGTTCTGGTTTTCTTCCATTATCCTCCTCCAGTCTCAGGCTGCTTTGACCTTGTCCAAGATGGCCTGCCATGTACAATGTTTTGTTGCCAATGGGGCTTGTGGGGTTGTATACTGGCTCGGGTTGCCTCCATTGTGCTTGGCTGTTGTTTTCTGTTTGGTTTGTCTTTCTTTTTCAGGCTTTTTTTGTGTTTATTCCCACCTGCCGTGTCTGTCGCAGGTCTGGCAGTGCTTGTCCCTGCTTTCCTAATTGCGAATGGGCTAATCGCACGTTTTTTGGTGTTGTGTTGTGGTTTGTGTTATTATCTCCGTCGAGTTGGTTGTATCGCGGACATTGGCCATGGTTTCGGCAGACTATCGTATGGTACCGCCTTGTTGTGAATTCCACGTTGACATAGGGTTATTTTCTCGCGATCGGCTGCGATATGTAAAGGTGCGTTAGCATTTTTTGATGATGTTTAGCACACGTTCTTGTGAATATACCCCTTAGAGACTAAGCAGAACAATACAGAACATTAAAGCAGAATATTAAAGTGCCCAAACGTATCCCAAACCAGACTAAGAAGTACATTAAAGTGCCCTAACAAATCCAAATGTATCCTTGCACACCTAAACTTACCAAAACGAGTCCAGAACTTGCCTTCATCGACCCTCAAACATAAAACAAGCCTCAGAATACCCTCAGATCCACACAGTAAAAAGTGCATAAATAAGCCTAGACAAGACTCTATCTATACACATCGAAACCCACAGGGTTATTTGTGCGATAGGGTATCAACAACAAGTTCAACATATACTTCAAAAGCCTATAAGTGCTGGAATGTGCATGTGTGTGCTTTTAGGGGCCGAACATTGATCATGAATGGTTCATCTCACCTTAAAATCTCATCAAGCAATATTGGACGTGCTCACACGTTTCAAAGGGAGCGTGGGGACATATGACCACATTGAGAAAAGCGATTGTAAGCCTCCTCGACAATCAAAGCACTTGTAACCCTCTATGACAATCAGTCATTGCTTTCAGACCAGAGCGCCATAGTGCCCTCCTCCTAAAATATCCCCACTAACGTGCAACCATGTTTCACATGGTGCAAAAGCCTACATGTCAGCACAGCCAGCTCCCCTCTGATTACATATGCACTGTGCGTCCCATGCAATAACCAAACAGGGTTCTATTATAGCCAACCTACAATTCCAAATCTGACTCACTCTAGAAGCACGGAAACAGTTTCAAACTCAACAGAGAACACAAGCCAGGACAAAAAAGACCAAATCTGATCTTCTGATCATGGATTCGCCAATTAAAGGTAGATCAGACTTCGGGTCAACATGGACATCATCAGCTCAAAAAGCTAAATGCCCTACATGAGCTAACAAGCTCTACCAAATGCATTACAGACAACTTATAAAAAGATACGCACCAACTCAGGTAAAAACTGTGTAGTAAATGAACACTATAATAAAAAAAATTAAGTACTTTAATGGAGCATCCAACCACAAGGGGCACAGCGAAGTAACTGCCCATAGAATGTCCCTTAAAATAAAGAACCCACATTGAAATATAACAGTACAAGAGAACAATCCCTTGGGCATGCAACATGTACTGGAATATTAAAAGTCTGTGTTCCAATATTCCAACCAAGGAATCTACCACAACATATATTCCTTCTTTATATAACAAACAACATATTAAAAATAAATATTGCATAAAAACAATATTACTGTAATTAATATAACACAAAATCCTTACATGTCTTTGGTAACACTCTGATCCTTTTCCTCTCCACTACATTCGAAAAAGATATTGCATCAGTGGAATCGCATTCACCATGAGCTACGTCTTTTCTGTAGTATCAATAACAGACTCACTACCAAAATCTTGCTCACATATGATATCAACATCCTTCAAAATCATTTTGTTTACTTTTGCTAACCTTGTAATACCCCACCAAGACCCACTGTTAAGTAATGCAGACCATCTCCCCACTTTTATTACCTTGAACACACAGAATTTGGATTGACCTTTTCTTACTTATATAGGTAACTTAATTTTCATAGTGCCACCTATTTATAATGACATCCTTTTCTTACTTGTAACACGTGTAGAGAACTCATTTTTTACTCCTAATTCACAATCAGTTTTTGTTTGTTTAAACATTTCTTTTACATCAACATCCTTGTTATTAGCCCCAACCCAATTTGAATTCTGTTTGTGTCTTGGTTTACTTCCTTTGAGTAGCTGTAAAGGAGAAAATTTAGTAGTGCAATGTGGAATACAATGATATGACCAAAACAAATCCCCCACATGTTTTTAACATTATTACACACCTTTAACAACAACTGAATACCCTCACCAGGTTTTGTTAAATCTTTCTACCAAGCCTTCCATATTTAGTGAATAAATCGTAGTTCTAATGTGACAAATGTTGAGGTCTTTCAAAAATTTTGAAAACACAGTAAATTGCGGACCATTATCGGACACAACATTCACTGGAAAACCTTACCTATAAATATCTTGCAAAAAATCAACTATCACTGCAGCATCAACCTGAGAAACTCACTTAATTTCTACCCACTTAGGGCCAGTTGTACGATCATTCACTTTTTGCAAGTCACAAATTGCGTTGAATTGCGACTCGCAACTAGCAAAAGTAAATGTAAAACGGTGTCCCAGACACTGTTTGCGGTTCCCAATGGGGTCGAAAATCGCATGCCTCATTAATATTCATGAGACAGGCGTAATTTGCGACCCCATTGGTAATGGCTAACACTTCCAGGGATGGTGGCCTGCTGGGGTCAGCAGATCATCATGTCTGTGACTGCTTTTTAAATAAAGCAGTTTTTTTTTATTTATAAATGCAGCCCATTTTCCTTCAAGGAAAATGGGATGTATTTAAAAAAGAAAACCAACATTTTTCAGTTTCATTTTTTAAGGGAATGCAGTGGTCCTTGGAGACACTGCCTGCTTTAAAAAAATATTTCCACACACCTTCCCATTTGTGAGTGGTTTATTACCTACCTGAAGTAGGTGGTAAACTGCGAGTTTTTTGAGGCCGCAAACGCGGTCGCAAAATAATAGTACATGGAATTGAGTCTCGCTATTAGGTAGGTACGCCCCTTCCTAATAGCGAGAGTCGCAAACGCTATTTTGCCAGTCAGTGACTCGCAAAATAGCATTGGTACATGCGAGAACCATTTTTTGCAGGCGCAAATGTGCAGATCTCCCTTTTGCGAGCATAAACAAGGGTTGTACCTCTGGCCCCAAGAGAGGTAATCTCACATCTCACAACCAATATGTACACTTTTCCACACACAATTTCCTCAAATGAACCTAACACATCAATAGCCATTTTCCCCCTGGCTTCTCTGGCATTGACGATTTTACCAAAAGAGAATGTTGCACTTTAAGTACTTTGTCTGAATCCATAAATAACAATTGTTAACAAAATTGACTACCTCACTGTCCATATAAGGCCAGCAAAACAAATCTTTTAGGGACATTATCAAGAAAGGGCGATACATTATCGCCGCTTTTATCGGCAGGAAACTGCCGCTAAAGCGGCAATAATGGGCTTGATAATATGCCCTTGTGAATTTCCATAGAAGCCCAGGTCCTGGTGTTAACCTGGGCTTCTATGGGAATTCACAAGGGCATATTATGAAGCCCATTATTGCCGCTTTAGCGGCAGTTTCCTTCTGATAAAAGCGGCGATAATAAGAGGGAGAGACAGCACAAGTCGTGCGCACCCTGCACACGAGCAGGCATACCCCTTTGGACCACCCGAAGAAGTCGGAAATTACTGACTAAGAGGTACTCCAGACCTCAGCAAGGGGCCGATTAGGATGGCGGACGGACTTTGCCTGTCCGCCATCCCTGTGGAAAACGGGACCGCCCGCCACATGGGCGGCGGTCCCGCCATGGCAATTATGATGCGCCCGCCACACTGGCAGGCGCATCATGCATTTTTAACACTTTGAAAATGCAGGCATGCATTTGCATACACAAAGCGGCAGGCACCGCTCAGTGGATGCTGCTTTGTGTATGCAAATGCAAGGGGGTACTACAGGTACCCCCATGTCCACCCCCCCTCTCGCCTTCACCATGGGGGCCCGCAGGGGGCCCCCAAAGTAAAGACCACATGCCTTTCCGTGGCAAGGCACCTGCATGAGGCCATCCTACTATAGCTGGCGGTGTCTTCCAGACACCACCAGCCATTTGAACCCTTTTCTGCCTCGGCCGCAAGGCGACCGGGGCGCGAAAGCGGCGGACAGTGTTTCCGTCCGCCGCGATCCCACCGCCATTGTAATATGGCAGAGGGGAAATAGGTGGCGGACGGGCACGGATGGCGGACGGATCGCCACCGCCTGCATGGCGGTGGCAATCCGTCTGCCATCCTAATCGGCCCCAAGTCAGGTTAATATAGCTAGACTAACAGAGACCCGAATATAAAGGTCATTATCACATTTCTCACTAGTTTTAGGTACTGATGAAAGCCTATCTGACCCCTCCTGGGCAACCAAAGGCTGAAACATGTCAACCTTTTTAATGGACTAAGATCAGTGCAGAAGACCCCTAACTCCCCTTTTAAAACAGCCTGAACCCAGACCCAATACATTTTCTATTTTATCTGGCCACTCATGCTTTTTAACATTTTTCACTCAATTGTAATTCACCGTTATTGATCACTGATCACTACTGGTTTAACCAGTGGTATACCTTCGGGTGGAGGAAGCACAACCACTAACCCAATGATGATGCTGCCACGTACCTATAAAGGCGGAGAATCAAGATATACCGCCATCCGAACATTGGCACGTAATTGAGGGGTTTTAATTGGTACCGTGAAACGAAAGAACTAAGAAACCCTGGTGACCCAGGACAAGTGATCCGTTCCCCCTCTGATTTTTTGAAGTAAACCAATTGTATAGTAGCTTATGTTGCCTCTTTCAATGTTCATACACACACTTGCTTCTTGCATTTACTATTGTCTCTGGTGCTGCAGTACAATTCCAAGTCTAACATGCCTTCTTATCCCCCCACTCCCTTCCCTCCCCCCAAGCCTTAAACTTAACCTCTCCCGCCTCCTCCCCCAGCACTGCTTTCTCTTATAACTGGTGGATGTCTCCCTGTGATCACTTTTTGTATTTCTCGTTGTGTGCACTTCTATCTACTCATGTCATACTGGTAATGGCACATTCCTCAACTTATGCTTAGTAGGGATGCCATTTTTTTAAACAGAATTTTGTGTGAACATTGTTTACCTTTTCCTAACTCTACTCCGACAATTCTTTGCGTTTGTTCAGAATACATCTTTACTATACAAACCATCATCATTATGTACCATCAATAAGTCCTTTGCCATGCACACTTGTATCTTAGCATTAGAGTGTAACATAATGTTGAATTTACCTTGATATCTCCAACCCAATACTTGTAATTTATCCACTGAAACATACACTTTCCCAATAATCCTTTTGTGTTTGAAAGACATTTCATAAATAAAATACCTTAACATTTGAATTTCTTTACCCCGAAAACCAAGCAATTTATATCATTTGATTCTAATACTTTGTCCTTACAATTTCTGTAGAAGAAGAAATCCGAAATAATAGTATATGGGGATCCCGAATCCGCCATCACTTAAAATGTTTTGCCATCAGTAGTAATGTCACACAACAGAGGTACGTACGCTTCATTGTCCATATCAGTAACTTCCAAAGAAGAGCATACAAATGTACCATGTATTCTGCATCTGCATCAGTTGCTTAAATAAGAATGCTTCCAAGACTATCATGCACAGTTGTATTCATGTTTGCCGCTCCCACACAAAGAATTGTGTAGCTTCATTGTCCACCTCTTTCTCCAAGTTAGTTTCCACTGCACTAGATATTCTTCTGTTACCACTCTGACACATAACTCCAAAACACCCAATTTTATTTACACTTAAAACATTCTCTACTTTTAGCAGGACAATTTTTAAATTGACCAGAATGTGATCCTAAACCAAAATGGGTACACAATTGTTTCCCTCTTGTAACATTGGAGAATAAGATTTAAAAACCTTAGCTTTCTGTATTGTTGGCTTCTGTATACTTTTCACAGCTAAAACATCGACACCCACACATATACTTTTGACATTAATAGTGTAAACAGATGTAATTGAGCGTTCTACACTTTTTGCTACTTTGATTGCTTCTTGTAATGTCCGGTGCGTTGGCGCAACAAACTCATAATCTGCCACTAGAATCCTTAAACTAGATACATAAAAATCAACCAATTCCTCAACTAATTGATGTAGTGTATACAAATTATGCTTTCTAAAACAATATGCAGTTTTTCTGTAAACTTCTTTCTTAACCTATCCAATACCTCAGCAAAATAATCATAATCATCAGCAGTTATCCCCTGTGGTTTTGGTATCACAAGTAAATGTTGAAATATATCCTCTGCATCCGCACCCATAAGATTTCACAGTAATGTTTTTTTCTCTCTGGATCAAAACTATCTCCATCCACCGCCAACAAAAAGGTCTTAAACTGTCTAAGCCATTTCTTCCATTTCATGCTGGGCTGATTGGGTCCCTTAACCCCTCCGTGCTCATGATGGCCCCCGGCTGTCATGAGTCATGGTGGGCGTGTGCGCACAACGGCCGTCCGAGCCACGCCCGCAGTTGAAATGTTGAGCACCATGGCGGAATTCGCGCCGCAGCCAAGGTGTTAAAAAATGGTGGTGGTGGATTCTGTAGTAACTGACTCCAGGTAGACGTAATGTATTTCAGATAGATTTATTTAGTTAGTTACAAGTAGTTGAATTTTAGAGATGCAGCCCCACCAGGAGCAATCTGCCTGCTGCTCAGCCCATACTCCAACTGACACACTCAAGCATCCAGGCACCCAAACATTCCATTCAAGACTCTCACACCAACATTCCATGCATCTCATTCACTCTGGCTGAGCAGCTAGGGAGTAAGTAACCAGATACATACAGCACAGGTTACTACATATTCCCACACACATTACTCATGGTGCACCAAAACAACCCAAGCCAAAATACAAGTACACTTAACCAGTCTCACACCTGACCTTTTGCACTCAGTCACCCATAAAACCCTCCCAGGTTTACACTAGATCACATATATTGTCTTAAAAAAATTATAATAATAAATAATGCCCATTAAACGCCACAGAAAAAATATATGCCTTATAATGTTCCCCTGCAACATCAAGTAATAATTTTTAAAAACAATGCAAGTACGATGCACAATCAAAAAATCTCTTTACAATACTGACAAAACTGTGTGTGTCACTGGAGTCTCTTTTGTGTTTCTGTCACTATGCAGCCACTCACATCACAAAGTCTTCTCCATTGTTATGCACTCCGAACTATCCGCAAGACAATCGAATGTTGAAACATTGTGCTTGTCACTGGAATGCACAGACAATCACTGATGCCATACCGCTATTGATTGTCATATTGTGCAACCCCACGTTGCTCCCTCTGTAGCTTGAATTAGTGTGCGTGTCACTGAAATGCACGCATAAGCAATGATATCATATCACTGTGATCATCACATCACGCAACCACCATGTTGCTCTCTCTGTCGCTCATGCCCAACACTGTTCTTGTGCCGATGCTCGTGGGTGACTCACACGTTTATTGTGCCCATGCTCGTGAGTGAATCGTCGCTGACCAACCCTGCAACACTGTGCTGTAAACTCTGCTGCTTGTGACTCACTCAACTCCTCCCTCAATCGCACATGCACACTTCCAGTTCAAATAAGGTCAGTATTTACTTTAAATTGTACACTGCTCTTTACTCAGAGTATCCATTGCAAATCACAACAAACTATGGTACCAGCAATGTAACACATCCACAGCTTCAAGTAATCCACACAATTTTGAACGAGTGTCAATTTTCTTCCGAATCTAACATCATGGCCTTAGGAACTCTGCAAATCCCACTCTGAATTTAACAAAGAACTTCAAACATTGATTGAATCCCCACTCATGGATGATTCCTCGAATTCCAATAGGGTTCAGCCAAATCATCGCCAAAATATTGTAGTAAATTAAAACTGCAATAAAAACTCATTAAGTACTTTAATGGTGCATCCAACCAAAAGGGGCACAGCAAAGCAACTGCCCATAGGATTTCCCTTAAAATAAAGAACCCACATTGAAATATAACAAAACAAGATAACAATCCCTTGAGCATGCAACATGTACTGAAATATTAGAACACATACACAGAACACTGTGTTCCAATATTACAACTAAGATAGAACAAAGAACCTACTACTACATACTGCATATTAGAACATTGGAATGTTGGGAGCTCCAGTGCTCCATGCTTCTACGGACCAGTAAAGGCCAGCAGAGCAACATTCCAATGTTTTACATAGGCCTCTCGGAGCTCGAGGGGATATAAATCCCCTCGAGCTCCAAAAGTCCTTTTTTGATTTGTTAGAACAATCTGCCCTCTAGTGGCAGAATGTTCTAATAGCCTCAGCGCCCTTTGTAGCTGGGCTATACTGGCTATTAAAGTTCTGGTCCCTTGTTAAAGTCCCTCGCCTTTGGCTCAGGCCTTTAACACAGGAGAGGGCCTTTAATAGCCGGTATGCCCACTACTGCGGGTTATAAAGCTATAATATAACACCCAGAGTACATGAAGCTGAAACAAGTGTCAGCAAGTTAAAAGACCAGTCCAACTCTCTACAGAAAGAAATGATATGTCAATGAGAAAAAGATAGCATTTCCTGAAATAAAAAATCACAAATTAAGAAGACAGAAACCAAAAAGTTAATCTTAGATTCTGTGGTCTACCCAAGCAAACAAAGAATTACTATGACTCTTGTGTATCCTTGTGTAGCCTTTCTAGAGTCCTGGATAAGGCAAGTTCTAAACATTTACTTTAAAAGACAATTTGAGATTGAGAGAGCCCACAGAGTCCCAACTAGCCCTTCACAGCACCTCAAAACACCTTATTCCGTGATTTCTAGCCCTCTGAGATATGAACACACAGAGAAAATTCTAGGCCAGATAAGGGCCATGAAAATGCTCACTTGGAAAGGACTAAGAAGTGGCATCTCGCAGGACTACACAAAAGATACAGTTTGCCGTAGGAAAGGATTTCTCGCACAGAGAAGCAAAATGTAAGAGATGAACATCGCCTTCTCCTTCGCAGTCCCAGCAAAAATAAAAGTCACAAAAGATAGAAAAATTCTTTACTTCAACAAACCAAAAGAGCTGAAAACATTTCTGGACAGTCACACTCAAATTAAAATGGACACCTAGGACCCGATTACTAGTCCGGCAGTCCACAGATTGCCAGACTCGTGGGGGCGCAGTGATGGTGGTATCACTCCCGCCCTATTAAAATTCGGGCAGCCGGTCTGGCACAGCCCCACTGCAGCCACCAGGGAACTGCCATTCCCTGGCAGTGTTGCAGCGGTCAGAAGGCCTCAAAATGCTTGGTGCGACCACTGCAATCCCACCAAGCACAGTGGTGTCATGGAGGCTCCTCCTCCATGAACACTGTGGCAGAGAGTAAACATAGGGGGCCCTGCAGGCCCCCTGTGCCTCCTCTGTATCTGGATGCACACAGGGGGGCACAACATGTGTCCCTTGTGTGTATGTTTCTATACAGCATGGACTTTCATACCATGCCATGCTGGAACTGTTTTTGGCATTATCATTGTGGTGCCTATTTCCAGGGCACTGCCATGGGAACGAGAGAAAAAAACTGCCAGGTAGGAAGAAACTCCTAATCTGGCGGACGGTCATTCCACTAACTGCGCATGTAGAGCATGACAAAATTCTGGGCTGTCGACATTAGGAGCATATACACAGGCAAATGCCATTCGACGGCCCATCAAATGTCCCACACTACCATTGTGACCTTCACTATTGTTACGAACCCTAGAAAATTGGAGCGGCAGGCGTATATGGATCATTATGGCAGTACCCTTGGCATACTTGCTATAATTCTCAAAATAGCGATGGGGGCCCCATGATGAGGCAAAACAGGTCGTCGCTGACTTTGGCAAATGTGTCTCTTGCAGAAATGCAACATTAACTTGGTGCCTCTGTAAGTAATGTCACACCTGTTTCCCTTTCCTCGTGTTGTTTAAGCCCCATACTTTCCAGGTGATCAGTGTTAGGTCTGAAAAGGTGGAAAATTTACCTCACAAATACATGCAGGTAATTTAAGAATAACAGTTTACATGCTCCATATTTACAACTCGACAAGCTACAGTGAATAGACAGGAAAAGGACTAATAGTTTACTGTGAAAACAAACAACCCCACCCTCCACCCCCACCCATTCCAGCACACCCCAGCGCAGGTAATACTCCCACTAGCTAAGAGATAGAGTGTAACTTGAAAAGACCATAGATGATAAGAAAGGAATAACTCAATATACATTCTGACTAGAATATCAAATGTGAAAGTGATAAACACGTGTGGTGTGGCAACGCCAAACCAGCCCAACTTTGTGAGAGAACTGCACACACATTGTTTGCCATAAAAGAATTCAGAATAATTAGTCTTTATGCGATAAAGGCCAGCAGTTCTGATCATTCAGAGGAGAATAATTCCACACTGGCCAATGAACCACTGTGAGGGGGAGAAACTCTTTGTAAGGTTCTTCCCATGGGTACCTCTGTTCCCTTTATAGATTCGTCAGAACTCCTGACCCACTGTAGGGGTATCAAATACATGGTACCTCCTCTCAACATCCACTCGAAGATGAGCTGGGTAAATCATGCCATGCTTGAGGCCTACATTGCAGAGTGTAGCCTTTACACCAGTATATTTCCTCCTCGACTCCTGGACCATAGCAGTGAAGTCTAAGAACAGTGTTATCGTTGAACGTTGCCAGGACACAGTGCCATTTTCTCTCGCCATCCGTAGTACAGTATCCCTGTCCCAAAAGTATGGAAGGTGGGCTATAATAGATCTAGGAAGAGAAACCGGATTGGGGCGATGGCAGAAGGAGAGGTGCACTTGTTCCACAAGGAAAGTAGGGGTAAAAGACTTCTTGCCAAAGAGATCTGTTAGCAGCGTTTCAACAAAAAGATCCATGTTGCTTGCATTCTGGGTCTCTGGAACACCAATATTGCGTATGTTGTTGCTCCTGCTTCTTACCTCCAAATCTTCATTTTTCATGGCAACATTCTTGAGTATTGTCTCCATTTGGCTCAGGAGTTTGGTGGATTGGGCAGCTCCTTCCTCCAAATCGGACACCCTGCCCTCCGCAGTGTCCAGGCGTTTCTCAAGCGCATCTAATTTAGCCCCCATTGTATCCAGGCATTTTTTCCAAGTTATCAAAATGCCCATCTATAGTCTTGAAACCTGCCCTTAATTCTTGCATCAGGGCATCCGAGCCAAAAGAAGCATTCCCTGAACAGGCTCCCTCTGCAGCCCCTTCAGCCATGACGGTACCAGGGCTGTAGTCACGTTGTTTGGTCTACCAAACTGCAATAATCTTTTCATAGGGTCTTTTCGTACCATGATGCAGTCTGCGGACAGGCGGTATTAAGCAGCAGCCTCAAAGGCCATGGAGATTCGCCGCAAGGATGGGTTCTAGGTATACATGTCTCACCTGCAAAGTCCACCAGGAAAGACAACGTAGTACCTATCTGGAGCGTGGTGGTTCGGCTCGCCACAGGACCCAAAGCTTAGGCAGCCCTGCGCAGACAGATACAAAGAGTCATCCAGGCCACGAGCACCAAGGTGTGGCTCCAATCTATGCAGGTAGGGTACTGTGTGTTTCCAAGTGCTCTCTGGTAAGGCAGGAGTGCAAAGCAAAGCACAGGCCAGGCCGCAAGGAAGAAACAGTCCCGGCGACCAACAAACGCCAAATGCATATCAGGCCCAGGCAACATGCACACAGTTCTGCTGCTCACAATCTGCCCTCAGGCCTCGCACCCCTCCACTCCTGCCGGGAACCAACAAGTACTCCCCCAGCACCTAGTTAACCGACCCGACTAGCTGGGCAGCAGGCCCCCAGGCTCACCCATGGCCCTTCACGCTGTGGGGCCTCCGGTAGCAACGAGGGCCAGCCCACCTGTGAAGTGAGGAGTCGACGGCAGAGATCAAGGGGTCCCACACAGGGCTGCACACATGAACCACACAGCAGTTCTCTAGGCTCTGTAGCTCCCTCACGGCACTGGACTAGGCCCAGTCGGATCAGAACAGCGGGCATGTGTCGGCCTCGCCTCCAATCTCACGCTGATCCGGCCTCCAGCTGTGCAGCCCTGATCACCACAGCTCACGACCATGGGTTCCACGGCATTCCAGTAGGTCAGGACGACCCCGCCGGCAGGCAGCATGGCTTAAAATAGTGGCAGGATAGGGCAAGGATGTTGGGTTGGATGGCGGAGCTTCAGCGCTACCCGGCCATCTTGGTCGGTAGCCTGGCCACTCCCCCAACAACTGACACCATAACATCTATTGTGCTAACCTCTGTAACTGATGTAAACTTTATATCAGATATGTCATAAATAACTACACAGTGCTACAAATGTAGTCTAAGACTAACTAGCCCAAGACAGGTACAATACTGTTCTAATTTGATATTGTAAGTTCACTACCTTGTTCTGCCTATATTGAGCTGACAGATACAATTTTGCTCTACTTTGATAATGCCTGTTCATTACCATGTTTTGCCTATATTGAACAAAAGTTTATCTGGCTCACAACTACGTAGGCTGCCTGCTCTCTGAGTATGTTAGTATACACATTACACTAATGTTTGTTCAGCACCATGTCTGCCTATGCTGCAATGTAGTTTTTTATAGCTCAAATCTACCTAGGCTAGCATCTCTGCTTGCTCTACGAGCTAGTTTATGTTACTATTCCAACTAAATGTTATGGTCAAAAATGTTCTGGATGCATTGGTCATAACCTAGTCAACTAAGCTAGGTTCATGCTGTTCTGTATGTTTATGTGAACCATATAGAACTGATCTTGTGTCTCTCAAGGGCTAACATGTACTCATCATCATCATATAAATCTTTATTTCGGTCTGTGGATCATAAAAGAACAGTAAAATGAAAACCACAATATATAAAAAGTATAAGATACTGAAAACTCAATAAGACTATATGAAATTGATGCTATACATGTATAAAAAATATAACGGCATTCAGTTATTTTTTTAATTCCTAGGAAAATCTTGCACGCACGCCACAAAGAGATTAAAAAACATGATACAGCTTATATAATTGAAGTCTGGGTGTTAAATTTCAGAAGTCTAAATGCTTCTTCACATCGTCTCGTACCTGAATTCTTGCACAATTGAATCAACACTTTTTTGCCTTATTTTCTTATGCCCAGGACAAAAGAAAAAGACATGTAGTTCAGTCTCCACTAGACTACTGCATGCAGGCAAATGCAGGACAGAGCTGCCATCCCATTTGTTGGTACATGCACGAAGCTGAAGCAAGCCATGCCTGAACTGTAAATAAAGTTTCCTGGCTAATGCCAGTTTTATCTCATCTAGACATGGCTCCAATTTATAGGTGTCCTTGACTTTTAAGAAGTTGTCTTTTAAAGGACCAGTGGCTGAGCTTTCAAGAATTTGTGCAAGTTTACCTGCCATATAGCTGCTAACTAATTGGTTACGTGATATTCCAGAGCAGGCTACCTTCCGGTTACTCCACAGATTCTCCCTACCTAGGTTGTAAAGACCTGCCGTAATATATGCAAACCATGCCAGCTTCCCAGTGCCAGGAAGCCCAAGGACCTACTTTATCTCTGTACTATACTCAGACAATTCAGGTGTCACCCATATCTGCCCCCAGTATGTTAGGGATCTACAGCCAATTTCCTCTGCAATTGGTCTTGCCCCTAAATCCAAGCACAGTGGAATAAGTGGGGAACTCACTGGAAGGCCAAAGAGCTGCCTGAAAAAGTTGTTTTCAATCTTGAAAAAGGTTTTTGGAGAACATTGCCCCAAAGTTCTGCACCATACAAAGCAGCACCCCTAAGTTGGGTTTTGTAGATCTCCAAAGCAGAGCCTACATGCTTGTGAAAGGAATTTCTATAGAGCTTGGCTAGACCACCTGTGGTCTGAGCAAGCTTAACACTTGTTTTATCCATTTGTGGCCTCCAATCAATTTTTCTGTTAGGGTGAGCCCTAAATAGTCAAAAACAGACACCTTTTCTAGTTGGATGCCATTCATGCATGGGTTAGGATGGGTTGTACTAGCAGGGTTGAAGACCATATATTTGGTTTTCTGTAGATTGATCTCCAGCCCCCTGTTTCTGGAAAACTCTCCAAAACCGTCAAAGATTTGCTGGATACCCATTGGTGTCGTGGAGAGCAAAAGAGTGTTGTCTGCGAACATTACTGCTGGCACTATATTATGCGCTAGCTAAGGAGCGTCTAGATCCTTCTGCTCACTCTAGGCACTGACCAAACCATTAATATAAATACAGTCCAAGGTAGGGGCAAGGACACAGCCCTTACTAACTCGTCTGTTGACTGGGATAGGTGAACTAAGTTCCCCATGCTCTCCATACCTGATTTGGGTGAAATTATCTTCGTGGAGTCTCCTTAACAGATTCAAAAGATAGTAGGGGACTCCAATGTCACTTAGTACCACTCAAAGTGTTTCCCTGGGCTCCAAATCAAAGGCACTTTTTTAATTCACAAAGACCAAATACAGACTTCCCCCTCCACCGTGCACCAATTTCCACTAGAGGAACTCTAGCATAAATATTTGGTCAGTAGTGGATGTTTTTTTTCCTAAAACCAGCTTGCAGTGTACTCATTAGGTTATGTTCATCCAACCATGTCTGGAGGCATTTTGAGTTGCATCAATCAGGCTGATTGGCCTATAGTTAGTGGATATTAGAGGGGACCCTTTTTTATGCACAAGAAAAATCTCAGCTCCAGTCCAGGTTGCAGGGAGTGTCATCCCTTGTAGTATGGCATTGAAAAGCACCCATAGGTAAAGCCCCCAAAGTTTGGGCTCAGTACGGAAGAGATCCCCAGGCATCTTGTCCAATCCAGGGGCTTTACTGGAGGCTATTTGGCTTATGGCAATAATAACTTCTGGGTACCCACAAGCCACCAAGATAACTGTTAATGCTGCATGCATTTTGGCAACGTATGTTACCAGTGTGGCAGTATCATTACAACAGAAAGCTTTTCTTTTTTCAGGAGAATGGGTATAGTAGATTTATATAGGGAAGCCAATCTTTCAGGTAACTTTTCAATCCACGACCATCTAATTTTCCACCTGTCATTGGTAAGGGTTCATCTATCATATGCTTTGAAATTGGAGTCAGAAATGGTCCAAGTGGCAGGCAACTGCAGCTATGAGATTAAGGCATATGGCCACTTTCATGTCAAGGCGGGACAGCAAAATGAATGACCTTACCACATATTCTGGATTCCACCAAGATGTAAACCAGGATGGAACAATGGCCAATCCTAATAAAGGTGTAGTTCCTGGGAGAATCAGATTTGGTTCAGTCATTACAGGTTCTCAGGGAGTGATTTAGGGAGATCAACTTGATCTGAAGGGCCAATGGTGTCCAAGACCTGATTGTAGAAATATTCCCCCAGGAATGGCCCAGAACTCATCTTCATCAGAGGGTAGCATACCATTAGAGTCATACAAAGGCTCAAATTGACAACCCAGACATTTCTAGGAAGCCTGAGTATAAAACGATCTAATTGGTCTAGGGTCAAAGATGCTTGACTGTTCGTCACAGGCCTAGAATAGACATTAACCAATGCAATATTAAGGTTCAATGGAAAAGTTAGCAGAATACACAGGATATCATTAGAGATGACTGCAGTTGGGTAGTCATACAGCCCAAGTGGGAACCAACCCAGGTACATAACCCCCCAGAAGGTCCTCCATTGCCACAGGAAGAGGCAGTTCTTCTGTGCACCATGAATCCCATGCATGGCACCTCCTCTTTTGCCCATGTTTCCTGGAACATACAAATGTCTTGTGCATTTACAAAGTCCCCCAATTCGAACAACTCAGCTCGCTTTTAAGACCCACAACAATCCAGGACAGTATCTTCAGCTTGTTCAAGCCAGATTGGACATTTGAAATTACAACTTTGGTGTTAGAGTTGGACAAACGAGCACTCACAATCCTATCGCTGTCGTGTTTTGTCTGTGGGCTAGTAGGAACTCCTACCCAAGACACGTGGTCAGTTACGTAGCTGGGGTTTTCTGGATATCCTACAGTGCTGGTCTGTAAACGCTGGTTTGTAGAATTAGAATAATCTCCCTCTTGTGGCATTATATTTATTTCAGATCAATGGGTTTCTGATGGACCTGGCATGTTAGTGTGGGGGTCAGTGAGGATTGAATGCACATTCAAATGATTGGCCTTTCTAAGTGTGCTTCAGGTCATGGGCGTTTTCCGTTATAGCACCTCTCACCCTGTCTCTTCTGTTCTTTCTTCGGCTCGCACCATCATATATTCCAGACCCTAACTTCAAACTTTTTTTTTTTTTTTTTATTGAACAAGGCAGTAGGAAATAATGAAATCAATGGTACAGAATTAAAAACAAAGACATTATTCACATCTAGTTTTTTAACAGTCAGACAAATTTCAGACAATTTACAAGAGATAAAACTGGAATAAAACAGGATTAGAAGGGAAAGAGACCGTTATAAAAACTTACAAAATCCTTGTGCAAAAAACCTCAATTTTCAGTGAACAATATCACTGCATAAAAGTGCAAAAACTGCAATAAAGTGCCACTGCCAAAGGAGATATAATCCAATAAAGTGCAATTTTAAAGTGCTTAGTGCAATAAAGTGCGAAAACAGCTATTATAAAGCAGCAATATTACAAAGAAAGTGCAAAAAGTTCACATTCCCCTCTCCCTCCTTATCATCTTCCTTTCAACAATTCCAGATTCTCAAAATATTTCCAATTTCTTTCAAATCTTGCAATGGCTCCCACCCTACCTGCATAAGCTCTTTCAAAATTACATGTTCTTCTCATTTTATTGAACCATTGTAACTGTGATGGAATCACCACGGATTTCCAATTTTGAAGGATTAAAGACCATGCAACTACACAAGAAATAAAAATAAAGACTGCTCCTCTCTTTACATATGCCAAACAGGGCCACCTCTGCTTCCGGCAAAAATAATTTCCGAGTTGCCAACTCCATATCTGCGAATATCCCCTTCCAAAAAGATTCCAACTTCGGGCAGGAGAAGAAGATATGGCACCATCCTCCCTGAATCAATCTTAATTTATCACCAGTTGCACACTCCTTTTTATTGTAGCCAATGTTAACAAATTTCTCATTTTTGTGCAACTCCTTCGTTTAAAGTGTTTTGTCTAGGAACACTATTTAAAAATTCAACATGGATGAGAACAGAGGTACTGCTCACGACTTCGAGGAATGCACTCTTTTCTGTGGACCTCAACAGGTCCTAATGATTTTAATCAACTGTATTCCAAACAATAACGATTCATATGCATTTGTATTTTATGCCATTTTTTTCTTTACTTCTTAATGATTGTTTCTCATTGAATTATTTTCAAATATTGGCAATTTTCATTCTTAACGCATTTCACATTTAACCCAATGCATTTCGGGTACAAATGGACCCTTCGTCGGGGTTCTCTAAAGGAAAGAATAAAGAGCAATTATGAGCCCCGACGAAGGGTCCATTTGTACCCGAAATACATTGGGTTAAATGTGAAATGCGTTAAGAATGAAAATTGCCAATATTTGAAAATAATTCAATGAGAAACAATCATTAAGAAGTAAAGAAAAAAATGGCATAAAATACAAATGCATATGAATCGTTATTGATTGGAATACAGTTGATTAAAATCATTAGGACCTGTTGAGGTCCACAGAAAAGAGTGCATTCCTCGAAGTCGTGAGCAGTACCTCTGCTCTCATCCATGTTGGACCATCCTCCCTGACCCATAGCTTTGCATCTAAAACACTTATTCACAACTTCCGGGAACATTCTCTCCAAGGCCTCCGGGGTATAATACGCAAGCCAACGTGATAAAAAAGACATTCTTTTGTAATTAGCCGCCTAAAGTGCTTTATTGCCCAGGTGGCACAATAGCTCCCAATCCTTATCTGTAAGAACACACTGTGTCAAGAGGCTTATTTTCTCTAGAAGACTATCAATTACAGAAGAAGAACTAGCAAAGTAGAGCTTTTTATACCAAAATCCTATACCTTTATTTTTATCCCCGTACAAAGCTGATATCAAGGCAGTAGGAGAGATGAACAGGCCACCTATCTCTTTTCTAATACAATAGAGCATTTGTAAATACTCTAAAAACATAAGTCGCCTGCAATTATTCATTCTGACTAAAATCTCCTGCCAGCTAATTACCTTATTTTGTACAGACAGATGTCTTAATTCCCTAAACCCGGAAAGTTCCCAATCTTTCAGATGATTCAAGGATATCTTAAGACCCATTTTGGCACATTCAGACAAGCTCAAAGAGATAGAGCCATCAATGCCATGTTTTTTAAAAAGGAGCAGTAATCTCACTGTATACACTTTTAGCGTCTTATATCTTGATTTTGTAGGGAGCTTAGCAGTTTTTAAAAAGATTGGAATTTGAGAACCTGCTTCCTGTATCATTTTTTCTAGAATGAAATTATCTCTTGTCTGTCTAGTCCTTAATAATCCTGCCACAATATCAAAAAAGGCTGCTTCATAATATGTCTTAAAATGGGGGAGAGCCAAACCACCTTGATCAACCGCCAGTTGGACCACAGAAAGCTTAACTCTTGAGGCCTTTTTGTTCCAGATAAAACCTCTCAATATGGATTCGAGTTCATTAAAAAAAGCAATATTTATCATCATCATGGTTTATTGTTTGGTTAATTAAAATCTTTACAATTTATACAGATAATAAAAGCAATACTGCAACAAGTTTTAATATACGAGTTAAAAAAATGTCGTAGAGTTTAAAAATTGTCTGTCAATTGTCTTTACGGTTGTCATGGTCCTTTGGCCACAGCGTGTTTAGTCCGTTGGTATCGGTTTAATCATTATGTGTTCATTGAGGCTGTTCCTTTTCTAGTATCAGCTTTAGCAATATTAACTTTAATTGGAATATTGCTAAACAAAAATATAAGCAATGGCAATACATTCATTTTGACTAGTGACACTCTACCAATTAATGACAATGGGAGCAAACACCATTGATCTAGCAGATTCCTTATTTTATTCTTCATTTTAATATATTTCAAGGCAAAGAGTTTTTCATACTCTCCGGTCACGTAAATACCTAAGTATCTAATCGGCTCCCTTTTTACTGCTTGGGGCTGAAGATAAATTGGAAGAAAATCTATACTTGTGTTTAATACAAGAACTTCAGGTTTTTTTTCATTAACCTTATACCCCCGATCTTTTCATAATCCTTGAGCTCTTTCATAAGACGTGATGTTTTCTTTTTCAGGAGCCAGGTAGAGGATAATATCGTCAGCGAACAATTTTAACTTAGACATCCCGACGTTCGGGGGTAAAATAGCAATATTATTCCTTATTCTTGTTTCTAAAGGTTCAATAAAAAAAAGTGCAAAGCAAGGGGGACAATGGGCAACCTTGCCTTGTTCCCAGATTTTTTTTAATCTTTCCAGCTTGTTTAGCATTGATAATTATCTGGGCTGATGCCCCTTCATAGATATTATTTATCATTTGTATAATTGAAACAGGGAATCCAAAATGACCTAGAGAGAAAAAAAGTGCCGACCAATTAACTAGATCGAATGCCTTTTCTGCATCAATCATTAAAATACACGCAGCTGTCGAATTTATATTAAAATAATCTAGAGCCTGAATCAGAAATTCTGTATAAGCTGCCATATACCGACCCACAATAAAACCCATCTGATCGTGATGGATTACCTCCTGAGCTGCTAATACAAATCTTTGCGCCCAGATTTTCATCAGTAACTTGTAATCAGAGTTAAGAAGGCTGATCAATCTATAAGAATTCACATCTTCAGGATTTTTATCTTTTTTAATGAAGCTAATAATTGTACATTCTTTGAATTCTGGAGGGACTTTTCCACCTAATCTAATGTAATTAAATAAATGTTTAAGAGGTTCTTCAAGTTCCTTAGTAAACACCTTATAAAATTCGATAGGGAACACATCCTGTCCGGAAGCCTTTGCTCCCGATGTTGCCGTTATGCTGTCGTGAATTTCACTAGAGCTTATTTCACCCCCGATTTGATTACTTCGGGAATCAGAGGTTTTGGGAATTTCTAGGTTAGCAAAATATTCCTGTATCATTGTATCCTCCACCTGATATTCGGTGGAGTAAATTCTCTCATAATGATCCAGAAATATTTTAGCAATTCCTTCACTCTGAGTTTCTATTCCACCTTGAGGATCTCGAATTTTTGAAATAACGAATGACTCTTGTTTCTTTCTTAAAAAATTAGCCAAAAGCTTCCCTGCCAATTGACTCTCTTCGTACACCCTTTGTTGAAAAGCCTTTGAACTATTTATCTCTTCCAAGGTGAAAAAATCCCTTAAAAGAGCTTTAGCCTGATCCCATTGATGCGGCTGTTGGTTAAATCTTTAGAGCATATTCCCTCTCGGCAGCACTCTGAAGAGCGGATATTTTACGCTTGCGATCATTTGCCTTGTTGCTGGAAAACGCAATGATCTGCCCCCGAGCAGCTGCTTTAAAAGCACCCCATACAGAAAAAGGTTTGGCTAAATTTTTATTCACTGAAAAAAATTCGATCACCCACTCTTTAAACCCTGAAACCCAATCCTTGTTCTGAAGAAGGGTGCGATCCAGCTGCCACCTGGGGCGCTCCCCTTCCGTTCCTCCTATCATAAACTCAACTTCGACCCTCCCATGATCTGAAAAAGGGTTACATCCTATCAAAGTTCCAGCGATTTGAAGTGATCTAGAAGTAAAAAAAAATCTATTCTGGGGACTGATTGAAACCTGCCAGAAAAGCAAGTATATGCCTCCCTATCAGCGTTCCAAGAGCGCCAAGAATCCCGCAATTGGTATTCTGATAGAAGTGCTTCAAATATACATTTTGTCTTAGGTTTTAGTTGCTTTTTGTTCTTGTTAGAAGTGTCCTTCCTCAAATCCTGGATGTAATTAAAGTCTCCTCCTAATATGATTTGCCCTGGGGTGCCCCTTAGAACCTCACTAATTTCCAACAAGAATGAAATATCATCGAGGATGGGGCCATAGTAGTTCACAAAATTAAATATTTTTCCCAACAGCTTTGCTGCAACCAAAGCCATCTACCTCTAGAATATCTTTGGACCTGAAGGATTTCCCAGGTTTCTTGCAAAATAAACCGCAACTCCCCTTTGGGCAATCCCTGCTGAGGAGAAGAACCCACGAGAAAAATATCTCGGCAAAAACAACTTCAGGGTATTTGTCTTCAGATGCGTCTCCTGGAAAAAGACCACCTGCGGTTTAAAAGTTATTACCCATTTCAGTAAGGCTATCAAATAGATTTATTACAGTTGCGAGGTTCATTGGTTTTACCTGCCAATACACAAGTACCAACGCAAGACTCCAGACTATTACCTTGAAGTGGCTGTATTTGTGGTGCTTTCTATTCACCACTTCCTATATTGATTTAAGTGGCATCCTTTCAAAAACAAGGTTGTAGCTTGTTATAGTACGAAAATTAGGCAGAGACAGCCTATGCCCACCTTAGCTGCAGTTCTACCAACAGCCACAGGGTGGAGTGCACCAGAGAGTCTACCGGCTTACCACTGCCACCCTTGCACCTCTTCTGCGCTGAGAAGCTGTCCGGTGCCTCAGCCAACGTTGGAAGCTCGGGTCGCCAGCTCGGTCCCAGCCAGGTCATCCATGAAACGCTGGCTGCAGGGACAGACCCAAACGAGATGTAGGACGGAGAACCACCGGTAGGTGTGTATCGTTGTACCGTTACACTCGACAGAGCATGGACCTGGGCAGAGGGGTTGTCGAAATGATCACGCTGCCGCCATCTTGCTCCCCAGTTACTCTCTGTCAGCAAATATACATTTTACTCACACCCACATAACTCTCTCTCACGAATAGACAAAATACTCACAAACAACATTCTCACCCCGGCTGCCTCTGTCCCAACAATTGAACTGATAAATAATTTCAGACAACACATGCATCTCACTAGATCTACAAGTCTTCCACAACCTCCCCTAGTCGAAACAATGGCGATTAAGTGAAGAAATACTTAAAGAACAGTCACTCATTTGTAAAATAAAAAGATCTAAAGCTAGACTCTTTAATGAAAATAATACTAACGGAAGCTCTATGGAAACCCTACGGGATGCCATGAAGGCTGCCATCACAGGAGATCTCATTAACATCATGACAAATATAGACATATGCATAAACGAAAACCTACAAAACTTAAACAAAAAAAAAGAAATTCACTTAAAACAAAAAACAAAACTCTTAAACCAACTTAAAATACACAAATATGAATATAACAAGATTTTGAGTACCAGGGCGCACACCTGGGTTCAACATAGCGAAATGAAAAAAATCAAAGAATCAAAAATGCAGGTAAAAAACTAGCAAGATACCTAATTACCTAAAATACTTAGGAAACATCAAATTCTACAATTTCCTTAAACTAAAGGTTGCGATGAAAAGGAACTCTATCCCACACAAATTTTACCTTAATCCACTTCTTTCTAAATGTTTTACCTACAACACATAGCTGCCAAAATATAGAAAATGTTAAACTCCTCCAATAGCAACAAGAAATTCACTTCCAAAATACGGAACAAATGGCTATAATCCACCAATAATTCTACTCGCTCATTTCCAAAGAAAGAAACTTGGACAAAGATTTTGACTTGCACCCTTAAAATACAATTTTTCCACCCTTTCTTCCTGCAAATACTGGATACTGCATAAAGTATATTGGACCCCTTGGAAACTCTCCAAATTAGGGATTTTAGATTCAAAAAAATGTTGGAACTGCCAATGCTCACCAGGAACCAAATGTTTTTACACTTCAAAAAGCTTCATTCTGTCTGGAAAGAGTTTTAAATGTAATTAGTGCTATTTTTAGTATCGACAATTCCCTGAAATTTCACACAGTGACTTTCGGCCCTTGAACCGATTCTCCTGATCTGACACTGAATACAATAGACATGAGCCTCATGGACCTCCTTCTGACTATAGGTATCAACAATATCCTTTATGTATGGTAGTCATTCCAGAACCTAATCCATCATACTTGGTGGGCATGAGTCTATTTCACAAGAAGTGTGGATAATACACTTACAAATAACAATTTAAATTGCCAATCATCACAGAAACTATGGAACAGACTACACCTATACATTCATTAATCCCCTATGAGCACAAACATATTAGATCCCAAAGACCTCAGTTAAGAATATATATAACAAGGGTAATTTTACCTATCTACACATCAATATTAGTGATTTATATGTCATGTCCATCTTTAACTATATTTCTTTTCTTTCCTCTCTCTTCCCGGGATTGTGTTTTTTTTCCTTCCCCTTCTCATCCCTCCCCGTCTTCTCTCACCCAGGGTCTACAATCACTACTGCTGCAGAACCTGCTTTTCTACTACGGATCTGGATACACATTTTTGTACATTTTGATCTACTCATGGATGTACTCATAAACTGCAAAAATGATTTTCTACACAAATGAATGTTACCCCTCTCTTTATCCCTTTCTCATTTTTGTACCCCTAAAAACAAGCAAAATACTTTGAAATAAAAACCAAATATATTCTTTACAACTATAATATTGAAAATTATATTTACATCGGCAATATTACTTACCTGAAAAAACGTTATCCTTGACAAGAATATTTTCAGCATCACAATATTGTTGTATCTCAATATGTTTTTCCCGATATTTCTGTCTCCTGATATTTACAACTTCGTAGTTTGTCTAAATACCCACCCATGGGGATCGTTCATTTCTCTTTGCTCTCTGTACACCTGCATTAGTCTCTCACAATAAGCGTGTACTGACTCTTTGGGATCTTGAAACATTTGGAAAATATTCAGCTAATTTATTTCCTTTTGGGGGCCGTTGGTTTTGACTGCCTCATACTTGGACTTCACTAATGGTGACAGGGCATTATTCTTAGCTACTCTCTGGGGTTCTTGAATTAGCCAATTTACAGCCCTCTTGCATTCCTCCCGAAAGTCCTTCGGTACTGTCACCTCAAGGAGCAAGTCCTTTCAGAAGACCTTTGAGATTGTCTAATCTCTTTGAGTGTACCATGATACTCCTTCACTATTATCTCTTTGACCTCATAGGTCCCTGTTTCTGTTCTACCTTCGCCCTTTCCTTCCTTGACCACAGTTCCCTAAATGTTTCCACATCACTCCTCTCGTTCCTGCTCTCAATCAATTCCCTTACATGTGTTCTCTTGCAGCCTCCTTACTTAGGTAAAGCAGTTCATTCTCACTGTAGGGTCGATAACCAAGCCTACATAACCCTTCACAATCTCCTCAAACTTTGATCGGGCTATACTTCGTCTCTGTGGGGTGGATCTACTTGGCTGTGAGATGGGCCCTGTAATTGTAGGTGTTATAGTCCCACCCATAATGGAGGTCCTTTCACAATGCAGCAGAACTGTGGGAACTTGATGTGATCGACGTGCTCACTGCTATGCATTAAGAAATGAGTGACTGCCGCCCTCATTTAATACAATCTCACTACAGCAATATTATGTCCCTATTCTGGTATGACTGCAAACTCCTCACAGTACACCTTACCTTAGAAGACAATTAGGCAATTTAGTAAATTTCAACCAAAAACTGACTGAAATACCTTTCTGCAACTTTATGCTGCAAGCATCTTTAAGCCAGAAACAATTTATACACTACTGTTGTCAATATCATCAGGAACACAATAATTACCACAGCCACAAGTCAAAAAATTAGTTCCACATAGCAGTTGAACTCAAAATCCATCCACTGCATCCCTCCACACCATTGCAGACTACAATTCTAGATATGCACTGCCTTGCCTCATTCTTTACCCATATTCCCTTACACACACAATGGTCCATATAGATACTCATGTCGTTGTCTTTGAGTTACCGAATCAGCTATCTCGTTCTTCCAAGGCCTCAAGAAACGGGATCGGTTGGGATAAGTTAGTTTAAATCCTGGGTAAAAACTGCCTGAACCATGAAGGTACAGTAGTCGGTTCTATAGTCAAATAACTTCATTCAGGTAAGTCTAATAAATGCTGGATGGGTCCAGTCAGAACCATCAGCTCTGCTACCAGATATGTTGACGTGTAAACCTGTATCAGGTTTGCCTCCATATGCCAGCCAAAGACAGGACCCTGAGTGGTGTTTTCCCTACTGCACTATGTCGCTCACTGCTGGAACCATCTCTATTAATTACTTTTTAACTGCAGTTTATACTGGAAGAATTTCTGTTTAAAGAACGACAGACTAGGACTAAAGTTTAAAGATTTGCTTGAATAATAAAGGGTTACAGAAATGCATAAGCCGTGCCGTCAATTAGTTAGTTCAGTAAGCATACAAATCAATAGTAGGTATGATCCCAAGAACTTTAAATGCTCTGGAATAAGTAATCAGACTTGCCTTCAAAGAGTGGGGACGGAGTCTCTCTTCAGTATATTTGAACCACATCCTTTTATAGCCCTTTAAAGAAATGGGTTCATACATTCACTACTTGATTACATTGTTCACAGGCTTTTTCATCAATAAGAAACAAGCAAAACAAAACATTTACAACAGAATACATTCAGAGATTCTCGAACTATTCTACTACATTGTTCCTAGAGTCTACGCATGCAACAAGACTTGATACATTGTAAGTTGCCCATTCTGGGACACTTGAATTGTCCTTGGAAAATTTAATTTCGTTCAGTGCAGTTGGAAAAGTCTTAGTTCTTTTATAGTAAAGAGTAAAATTCTTTATTATCCTATATTATTAGCAGCTGCAATTGTCACGTAGAACGAAGTTGTCCTACGTTAATGAATGAGTATTGCGTATTTTGCAGTGCTACAAAATTCAGGAAGAAACTATAACTCATCTTCACAACAGAGTGTACAGCAGAAAGAACAATTGATGGATAGAAATCAGAACAATGTCATACAATCACCCCAGTACAGAGATCTGGGCCTAAATCTATCGTTGTTTTGCTCACCATGCCATTCAAGTTTAGACCCAGCCATATGCAAATCAGTCTTGACCCTGCGCTCAATGGGAACAGTCCAGCCCGAACTGCCAGGCCAGGTCCTCCCTGGACTGAAAACATGCATCATAGGACCGGTTTCGGGCTTTCAGTCCTCATCAGCCAGGATAGCTTGACTCCAGTTATTCAAAGCAGAGCAAGAAATCTAGGACACATGTCTAGTTGATATATTTATTTGATGCATGTTTAGTTTTCAGAAATTGGCAGTTTGATATTGAAGTACAGAAAGTTGATTACACAGAGATAGTGGTTACGTATATGCATTCAGATTTACAGTTACACTTACCACTTTAATGACAAGTTACTTAAGATATATCTTTGTACTACAAGGATCCACTACATCTAGCGGACCTTCTTGACAAAAAAAGGTGACAGGATGGAGTAATGGAGATCTGAGTCTCCATCTCTGTTTTCTCTCTTATCCCATTTCGCTTTCCCTGCTTCTATCACTGTTTCTCATATTCCTGTATTTGTGTTCACTGTTGGGAGTGGTGAGAGATGGAAAAGAGTATCCTCTTGGATCTTGCGCCCAAGGTTTAGGCAACCTCACTACAGTCTTAAGATTGAAACAATTCCCAATATCTCCAACTCAGAAATTGAGACACCAGAAGAACTAGCTTTTGAAACTGACCACTGTCCATGGACATTCTAGCAAAAACATATTCCACTTTATGAAATAAGTCACAACTAACAAAAGTGTTATCTAGTGTTGCTCCGCATCTACACATACACTTAAGAAATTGACTAGAGGAGGGAGGCAGAAATTACACATTTAGCTGTCTTAGGTTAAGATCCAACATTGCAGTTGACAGAATGATTCCCCTGTCACTCGGCCTTTAACTTTGCACTAATTTCGTTTTTTTTATGTGAATTGAAATATAGGACACCCAACCCAGTGATATCAGCACACTCTATAGTAAACAAATGTGTAAGTAAGCATCACTTACAAAAAACCAGATGAAACAAAGTAAACAACATACTAGATTGAAACTGTCCAGGCGTGGAACAATCAAAATAGTCAAGTAATACCTTGAATTCAAAAGAAGAAGAAAGGCAATAGATCTAAACAGGTTCCCTGACAGTGGTGGTAGGAATGGAGACGAGGTAAAAAGGGTCAGCAGCAGGCACGGCCCGTGCCGGGCGTTATACTGGGGCGGTGACATCAGGAAGGGGAGGGTCAGGGTTGTTTGGTTGTAAAATGTGGGATATGGACCATTAGAGGTAAGTACCGATAAAAATAAATAAAACGAATTTCGTTGCCCACGCTGCATCACATTTGACGATGCAGCGTGGGCAACGAAATTCGTTTTATTTATTTTTATTGGTACTTACCTCTAATGGTCCATATCCCGCATTTTACAACCGCCCACCCTGACCCTCCCCTTTCTGGCGTCATCGCCCCAGTATAACGCCCGGCACAGGCCGTGCCTGGTCAGCAGTAATATATATAGCGTGTTAACAAATAACAGAGATTGCACATATGGGAGACTGACAAGAACATAAAGGCCGTAAAGTCTAGTTTAGATAGAAGTGATAAACTTGGGTTTGGAGTATTTTCCTAAAGATCAACAAGGTCTCTTAGGCTCTGATCTACACTGTGAGGTGTCAACACCAGAAATCAGGAAATAAATGTTTTTCATCCCCAAGGTATAATTTACGATACTTTTTAGATTTGTATTGGCATCTGATAAACAGATGGTGGGGCGTAGGTGATCAGATTTCAACTGTGTTTGGCACTGTAGGTAGTTCAAGCCACTTTAAAAACAATTCTGGTTTCTAGCAGAAGCAAGAGTGAATTTTAACTCACATGATCATATATTATGGCCCAGGAACGAGTTTAGCAGTAGAGTGGATGATCACCCTAATTGGACATTATGCTGAGGAGATTTGGAAAGTATGGCATTTCCAGTCAATATTCAAGATTACGACAAGGGTGTTAGGCATGCCAGACTCTAATAAAAACGTTATCCTGGATGTAATAAACAACTTTTTCATCTTTAAGCATTTTTTCAATATTCTTCAATTGTCTTTGAAAATCACCCACCTCTGTTGACAGGGAAACCTTACAATACAGAAACAGGGTTTTAGGGGCAAAGCTAGTTCTTGTGCAAGTGATGTGCTTCACATAATATTCTGCTTGGTTCAATTGCAAATATAAACCTCTGCTGCATTAATCCCTTTATTATGCCTACTCTTCAGGAGTAAAGAATGTAAAATATTTGGAAGCATACTTAATTTATCTGTGATCGAGCCACAACCACAATCTCATGTTCTTACCAGTGAGATTGATCTGATTCAAAACCATTAAAGGTTCTGAATCAATGACTACCACCAATAACTAAAAATGATCATGTGTGGTTCTAGCTTGGCAGGTTGTCAATTAGGTGTAACAAAACTGACTTCCAAGATGGCAGTGCATTTCTTTCATAAGTCCCAAAATCAGGTGTATTTGGGGTGAGGATTCCATTCTCTACTCGGTCTGTCCCCAATTTGATATGACTGGCTTGGGTGAGATATTTATCTGTTCTACCAGACCTTAATTGTCCATCAAGCCACTACAATGGGAAGAAAAGTTAAGCCACACTGATGTTGCTTAGCGCAGGCAAAATGAACCGGTGAGAATCACCCCTGGTCTGTGTCATTCATCTAGTGACCACTTTGTGCTTTATGAATGAATGAATACCCAGCATTTATATAGCACCCAACTACTCTGGCTGGAGTGTCCCAGTGCCAACAGTTTAGACATGGCTGTTTACCCAGAAGGTTTAGTTCTTAAAAAGCCATGTTTTCAACTGTTCTTTCAAGAGCCGTGGGGAACTGTTTCTGCTCTGAGAGCTGCCAGCAGTTGGTTAAAAAGCATGGGCTCCTAAGGGGCCGAAGGATCTGCCCCCTCTGCGTACCAGACAAGTTTGGGAATGCAGACCAGGTCTGCAGAGGATCTGAGTGCTCAAGTAGGTGTGTATTGACTAACTTGTTTCCTATGGTAGGCGGTGCCCATGCTACGGTAAGCTTTGAAAAAAATAACCATGGCCTTGAATTTTATCAGTTCCCTCACTGGGAGCCAGTGTAAGGACATAAGATGAGGGGTCATATGTGACCTTAGTTTCAGTTTGAGAATCGTCCTTGCTGCTGAGTTTTGCACTACTTGGAGATGTTGGAGAAGTTATTCCGGTAGTCCCAGAGAGAGGACATTGGCATAGTCCAATCTGGATGTGATCAGCGCCTGTACCAGTATCTTCCTGGAATCCATGGGAAGAAGCAGCAAAAATGTCTTCAGCATCCGCAGTATGCCAAAAAGGTGCCCACTAGGGCCTGAACCTGGGACCGCATCAAGAGCTCATTTTTGATGTAGATACCCATGTTCTTGACTGTGGATTGGACCGTGCTGGGAGGGGAGTGAACCGCGGGCCACCACTGGTTCCAATTGCTCACTGCAGGTTGGCCGAGGGAGACACTCGGTTTTGTCGGGATTGCACTTAAGCTGATTTTCCTTCAGCCATCTAAAAACATCTGTGAGGCAGAATCTAATACCATCCCCATTGAAATCTGAGCCTTTGTTACATGTAAATATCAACTGCTTATCATTGGCAGAGGAGATTATTTTGGCACCCTGCCAATGAAGCTAGCAGTGACATGTATAGATTAAACAGAGTTGGACATTGTGAGGAGCCCTGCGGGACTCCAACCTACAAGCTGGTCATACATCCTGAAAAAACATGTTATACCTTATTCTCATCATGACACAGATTCTCAAAATCAAATGAAAGTACCAATGGTTTTGGTCAATAGCACCAGTTGTCTTGCCCAAGACATCGGCAGACAACATGAAGGAAATGCAACTTGAGTACTTTGAACACTATGCCCACACCACCGTCACACCGCTCTAATGGCCAAAATGAATTTGTTGCAGTTACTGATAAATCTAAATATAGGTCAGCATAACACCGTCTCTCAGTCTCTCTGCTATGCAATGAACTGGATCCCCAATAGGTCACGGGAAGTCATTCTGTGGTGTTGCAGGGCTCTTCACTCAAAACAAAATCCTTGGCCCATTCTCTTCAACTGGAAAAGGGTATTTGTTCAGTCTCAACAGTGAAGTGACTAACTACTGTACAGTACATCTTCTAATTTATGGTTCTAGTCCTACTCCAGCAGTCAAAATGATTTTCTGAGACACTGACAAACCTGGATGCAGGTGGGTGTGCTCGCTCCTTCCATCTTTGCTACTCTTCGATGAGTCAGCTTCTCATTGGCCCAATTAAGTTGTTGTGGTGTGTAGCAGATTCTTTCACTCAACTGGGAGCATTGTCCATCTCTTCATCAGGTAAAGTATCTCTGTAGTCATGTCAGCGGAGACCCTAATTCCTGCTCCCTTGCTGGAAAGTTGATCTTCCATACCAGGGTCTCACTGCCTTCAGAGCATTCTCTGGTGAGTGGATGCATTGAAAACAGAAAAGATTCCTGATGGAGCGTAATATTTGTGGCCCCTCTCTACATGCCTTTTTGCTTTAACCCCTTCGCTGCGGCCGCGATTTTACCCCTGTGCGGTAAACAAAAGAACAGGGCGGGCCATGACGAACCCCAGCCGTCATCAGCACACGCCCACCGCGGGGCGTGACGGCTGGGGTTCGTCACCAGCATGGAAGGGGTTAATGGAACAGATTCCTAAAGCAGAAGTCTTTATCTCTGAAGGAAAAAAGGCCATGTCCCTGATACTCCGTGATCTTCCTCCATGCATAAGGAGGCCATTCTTGCTTTTCACTGCAAACACCACCATTTTTCAAATGGCGGACCGAGGCCGGGAAAATTGCTGCTCAACGGCCTCTGAAGAGGGCAAGGCTACTGTTGCCATTACCTGGCAGACCAGTGGCAGATGGTCTGACAGGTGAAGGGTTTCCAACGGCAGACCCATCTGAGACTGTGTTTGCCGAAAAGCTGGCAGAAGCCTTGTGGTGGCAAGTTAATTGGGGGGGGGGGGGGGGGGGGGTATGACCTGCTTATGTATTGTGGTACAAGAACATTATGGCCTACATATCAATAGCAAAAACATACTGTTCTAAATATCCTTAACAAAAATATAATCTCACTGGATTTAAGAACAGAAAAGCTACGCCCACAATATTTTTATATTGATATTCTGACATACATCAGCTTTTGACAGTACTCCCAACCTGTCGAATCCTAAATGACCCACTAAGTGCTTTTTGCACTATACCTTCAAATGCAGTTGCATAGTCAATTGTGTTTAACTGTACTTGGGGAACAATTTATCATTTGCATAATATATGATTAAACTCTTGAACTAAATTCGTGTTCACGCTAGTTCGTCTTGATTTTAACGGTCATCTAAATCCATTGACTTTACCAAACGTGCATGTCAGAGGATGTCACAGGAAAAGAAAACATGATCCTAATAATCCCAGTGGAATAGCTAATCTGTAAACGACCAAAAAACTAAATGCAGACATCTTTGCAGTATCTGGAGGTCTGACAAACATCTGTCTTTACATGCATCATGATAAATTGAACTGGTTCCTAGTAACTGATTAAGAGAACTATGGTATGGAACTCCATGCTTCCTACCTGAACTCTATTTTACATTAGATAGATATAAGGATTCAAATGGCTTCGAAAACTTGTCTTTGCACACAATTAGTTATTTTTAGAAAAAGTCAGGAGGTTTTAGTGCAGAATGTGTAAGTCATCTCTACACTGTCCAAAAGTGAGCATGTGACAGGCATGAGGCCATTTTCATTTCCTAAGGGGACCTTAACGGCTCTTGAGGGAGGGGCAGGTTACCCATCACCACAAAGAGCTAACCTTTATACAGCCAAGGATTTTGATTTAGATAGCACAGAATGGGGGCTAGCCCAGATGGCAAAAGAGTTACCTTAGATCGATGAAGCAAATATAATGCCTCTTGCCTGGCTGGCAAAATGCGATGCAGGGCACAGAACAAAATTCGTTTTATTAATTTAATTATTTACTTACCTGCAATCATCCAGATTCCGGTGTTTATCATCCCCCACCCTGCCCCTCCCCCGCCCCACCTGCCTGCCCCACCGCAACTCCCTCCACGGGCCGTGTCTGACAAAAGTAGGCAGATGAACTAGATTTCTTCATGACAGAAGTCATAGACAGTGTAAGGGATCATAAAGAGCCAACGGACATGATGGCCGTTTGAAGCCGATGCTCAGTGGTGAACCCGCGCCTCAACATCCATAGCGGTGTTTCCCCGCATCAAAAACCCACTTGGAGAGCTAATTCCGCAACTGGAACACCTGCAGCCTTTCTAGAACTCGCTTCGCTGTTCTGGGATGATGGAAAACCAAAAAATTAGCCGCAATGATTTCGAGCACCCATGACCCAATATGGCGCCTAAAGAAAGCCGAGACTGCTATCGGAGACAGTGGGTCGGAAGCAGTGCCATCGAGGGCTCCTGTACAGACCAATATGTTGGTACGCTAAGCAAGCGGCAATTAATACTGACCTTCATACAGTAAGATCTGTAATTTTGTCTTTGCTTAAAAATGTAGAATATACCGCAACGGAGTTAAACCACGAGCTGCCTGACCCTAAAATGCCGCCTTTAACTAAATCTACGGAGCACCCCGAGCCTGGGATTTTATGCCAGGCGAACCAAGAATGCCTTCAAAGTGCCCATTGTTGCTAGATCTCAAGCCCAATGCCGACTTTTGATAAATAGATGAGGTTGCGTGTGTCTGTGTATGCCAGTGTGGAGGTTGCTTCTCTATAATTGCCGATCTTGAAATGGCGTTGGCTCCCATCTAATTTACAAATTTCGAGTGTGTCCGTGTTTCACACACTGAGCTGCTGCTACATACTTTTGGTTTTCTATGAATGCTCTCCAAGGTTAGGACTGTAATGAGGGGCATGAGGGCCACCATGATCTTTTGGCAAGCAAGTTTTAAACGTCCTCCCTGTTACTACCTGTTAATCCCTCGCCTGACCCCAAGATGGATGCCACTGTGTTCCCTACCACATCGTGCTACTCCTCTGAGAAAAATCAAACTTAGACCAGATCTCGAACACATCCCCCATCCAGCCTACCGGATGGGGGATGTGTTCGAGTCCCATAGGACACTGAATCTGTGAAACTACCTCTGACAGTGGAGACCTAGCTTTTTGGCCGATGCCTGGTGGAGATACTTGATAGCTATAGAGGATATGGGCTTTGGACTACCCCTTCGGCCGCCACCTACCCAGCCGGATATTGGGCAGACCTTACTGCATCTCTCCATCGTACTCTGACCTCCTACCCCTTTACTCCACCCATTTTCTCCTTTACGCTCTATTTATCCCTCCTCTTTGCTGCCTAATTGTTTTATCATTGAGACCTAGCCGCTTGACTGATGCCCAGTGGAGCTACCTGATAGCTATAGAGGGGATTGGCTGTGGACTTCCCCCGTCGGCCGTCACCTACCCAGCCGGACTTTGGGCAAACTCTGCTCCGTCTCTCCATCCATCCAATCTCCATCCTTTCTCCCTCCTACACATTTACCCCACCCCCTTACCCTTCTAAGCTCCATTTATTTTGTCTTCTGACGCTCTTGAAATGTTTTCTTGTAACTGATGTACCTTGTAACGGATGAAATTTTGTGGATCCTTATGTAAAGCGGTTTGATACCTCTGGGTCTAGGCAGCAATATATAAAACTCAAATAAATAAATAAAAATAAATACACTGTGGAAATATTATAATTATGGAAAATGTTAAATACTACAGGTTTAGTAACCTGTCAATTTGGTCAAAAAGAAAATAGTCTAGACCGAAACTGGAGGAAGGAAGATGAGGTTCAATTAAAATAATAAGTGACAAGATGCAGAAGATTACACAAGAGGCAAACTAGATTCTTGGAGTGCCAAACAATTTATCTTGTTGAATGGAAAATCAAAAGAAAATGTTTCTTTCGACCTAAATAGAATGTCCCAGAGGCTGACACACAAACCTCGTATTAGAACATAAAGTCAAACAAAAGAATATAACATGCTTATTTTCGTTTTTTTTTTAAAATTATTATTATTCTTTTTATGGGTGAAATGTTTTTACCATAGCTGAAAAATAACTAAAAAAAAGGCCCTTGCACTCAAAATGAAAGAGGAAGTATTTCTCTGTGTCCCTCTGAAATGAGCAGATAGAGAATCAATGATTGCATGCAATATTTTCAGGGCTAGCAGTACCAATTCACCCATTCCAAGTACCCTGGTACAAATAAACTAGAGCTAGAACACTGGATGGGGTAAAGTTCAACCTCTGACCAGTCAAATATCTATCAACCAGGATAGGCTCTAGGGTGGTGCAATCGGTGCAACCACACCGAGCGCTAACTTGGTGTTGGAGGCGTAATTTCTGCAAGTATATTATCGTTTCAAAACCACCTGCTGCTGCGTTTCTTGCCTCCAGCAATTTTCAGGCATCAATTAAAATGTCAAGATAACTCCAGTGTTTAAATGTCTTCCTAGAAAGAAACAGCGGTTTGTCTAGTGGAAGTTTTGGCTCATCTTAAGGTAGCATAGAGGGTTAAAATACCTGCTACAGAGAATGTGTACCATGGAGACACAAAGTGCATATTATGTAAATAGGTCAGTTTGTTACTGCTTCTGGAAGAGAGATCATTTTGTTACTTGTAGTTCATAAGTCAAAATCCTAATATAAACATTGATCTATTAACTGTCTTCAAAGAACTGCATGCAAACTGCAAGGTTTTTGTTAGAGCTGTAAGTTTTTTGCCCAGTCTTTCATTATCCTAACCTTCCTAAAAGGGTTCATTTGGGTAGAAAACAATTCTTGTTATTAAAGAGAACCCCTAAAAATGGTGTTACGTTATAAAGTCTCACCTTACACTGGTAAGAGTGGTCTATAAAACGAAATGAATCTGAGAGACAGGGGTTATAGAGACTTGAGGGGTACTGTTAAAGGGTGCTAGTGAGGGAATCCGTGTCAGTGGTGGTCCTAGGGGGGCGCCAACAACCCATGTTGCACAGGCACCACCAGTGTTAAAGCTGGCCCTGCTTTCAACATCTTTTGGGTATTTGGCTCTGGGAATCCTATCAGCACCAAAATAATCTGACCCTATTTGACAATGATCCAAGTCCTGAGCACAACACTTTTTTAACCAAAGAAAAAAGAAAGGTTTTCTGTTACCACAAGGCCTCAAGCCTTGTGGCTTAATACTTTCCTTCTGAGAAGCATTTGAAAATGAATGCGGCCAGGGGTATCCCAACTGCAGTGGCTATCAGAGAACTTCAAAACAAAGGCAACCATCCTACCAGTACTAATGTGCATTATTGACATGGTAACAGTTTTGGGTAAATCAGTTGTACACTCTCATATTTTTGTCTTACTACAAAACTCCCAAGGCCTACTTTGGTACAGGGCTCTCCTTGGGCATCACCAGAAGACAGTTTCCTAGTGAACTGGGATAAATTCCCCAACAGATGGCAGAGGAATTCATCAGATGGTGATTTCTCAAACATTAATGCGTGAGTCAGCGAGATCTGTTTTCTGGGTCATATGCACTCCTTAAAGCCTGCAGTACACAATGTGTGCAACACAGAATGACAAGTACTTTCCTCACCAAAATGCCATATATACATGCCCCTTCCATTAATTGAAGTGAGTTGGGAGAAAGAACGAAATGCCACCATAAAAAGAGGATAAACAGTTTTTAAAAGAATGTTATTTTTATTATTATTATTGTTATTATTATTATTATTATTATTATTAGTAGTAGTAGTAGTAGTAGTAGTAGTAGTAGTAGTATGCCCAGGAAGGTATGAACAGGAACAGAAAAAGGAAAAAAACAAGAGACAGAGAAAGCAAAGACAGAGTTAAAGCTTATAAAAATGAAAAATATCCCATAGTTTGGGTCCCAGTGTGCAGAAGGCTCATCCGCTGTACCAAGTCCAATTTAATAGAGGCCTGCAAAGCAGTGAGGTGGTGTTGGCACTCAGCATAGAAGGGGGCTGCTAAGGGGGCACCAGGTGAAACAGAAAGACTAGGCCTGAGTGGTATTGTGGATAATACAGGGGATTTTGCGAGTTATTTGTATGGGAGCCAACTGAGGGAATCCATAGTCCGAGAGAGACATGGTCAAATCTATTGAAACCCAAGAATAGTATGATGATCGTGCTCTGCAGTTTCTTCAAAGTTGAAATGGCTAGTTCAGGGAGGCCAAGATAAAGTTAACTGCAATAATCTAGATCGGTCAAAACACACAGCCTGCCCTCCGGTCCAATCTGTCACTAGGAATGAAAGGGCAAATCGTCATTGAGGTGTTAAAATCCTGTAGCCCAGACATTTTGGATCAGAATTACAAAGGGTAATTTCTAGTTAAAAGTCACTCCCAAATTCCTCACCATCTACACTGGGAGAAGAGGAGCGCCAGGCAGCTAAGGCCAACAGTTTGAGAACCAAGCCACAGAGTCCCCTCCAGAGATAAGAATCTCAATGTTATCATAGGTCTGCGTGGTGAAGCCAGAAGAACGAATAAGGCCTCAGATGTGTTTGATATAAATGTTGGGGACAGGGCAGAACCCAGGGACAATGTACAAGATAAAAAGGTGTTACTAGAGAACCGGCAGGGTAATGAAACAGCTTGGGTCCAATTTGAAGCAAAGGAGGTTAAACAGTTATCTAAGGAGCCTCAAGGCAATACAAGAAACTTGTATGATGCTGCCAAGTGAGCAAGTGAGCCACAGACAACAGTTAAAACAGAGTTCATACTAGGACAAATGTGAAAACTAGCTATTCTTTTTGAGTTCAAAATATTTTTAATAGCAGTACTATGATAGCAGTATCTGAAGAAATACAATATAATATGACATGGTATATAACAGAAAAATAAATAAAAAACGGAGGGAAAAAATCCGTTATCAACAATGTAAATATGCAATTGGGAGCTACATACAATAACTTTAAAATGTTTGTAAATCAAGGAATGAACAAGCAAGTAGATATAAAGCTGTATAATTATAAATCGGTTTCCAAAATTAATGATAAGTAGATGCATTATGAATAACACCTGACAATGACAGATTAGCCCCTCTTCTAGTAAACATTTTCAATGACCACAATGTAGGAAGTGATAATAGTGAAACATCTCTCCAATTATAGATTTTAAGGCTGCCAATAGTAAAAAATGTAAGAATTTACAGTTCAAATCAGATATGGGCGTTATAGCGACCGAATTTTCATACCTTGTTATCAGCTTACCAATTATAGCACACCCAGCCGCCACGTACCACCACCCTTCCCAGGCCCTATGGAGCACAACACCTAAAACACCTACCTGAGAATGGGGAAATGACAGTAAACTAGAGGAATATTATTATTAGTTGGACTTTCCTGCTCAAGAACTGATTTCACTTCTATATCAGCAACTACCCATTAGAGGGGAAATAACCCGGCCCTCTGTGAGCATTTGGTAAAGAAAGGTCTCAATCCTCCCAAGCAAGAACTGTTAGGCCAAATTATTCTCATCTGAAGATATTCCTTGTCATGAACTACACATTCTACTATCATCAGTTACCTGTAAGAAGGGAATTACACATCCTTCTATTCGTCAGCACCTGGCTAGAAAGAAAGGTTAATTCTGCCTCAGAAATAACATTCGAATGCAATGGGTAATCATTGGAGTCTATTTATTACATAACAATAATAATGTATAAAGAGCAATAGCATTTATGCAAATGGAAACCTAAGCACAACCTAAAGAGCAAAGGATAAATGGATATGTATCATACTCTAACTAAGAACGCCCCACCTTGGTCCTGCACATCCGGCCTGGGCAGTCGAGCTGGCCCCTCTCTCACTGCTGCTTCGGTTCATTCGGGACTATGCTTTGCAATAACGGGGACACATCTGCACCATTATGCCTCATCGAAACTGCCACCTTCTTCAGCATTCACCAGCTATCTTCAAACTCCACTGCAGCTACGATAACAATTGCTGCATCCATGGGGACAACTATTGTTAATGACTACAGTGACTACTGGAACTGAACTCGCCCTCTGCTCCACTGCACCTCAATAATTCCTTACCGAATTCCTGTACCAAGCCCTGCGCTCCCTACACACCCACAGTGGACAGCTGCTGTTGCGTCTGGAGCCCGGGAAATAAGCACATTCCTTCGATAAGAGCCGGTCTTCAACGGTTTTTAACTAGTGAACAACAAGTTAAAACTAAAGCAATACCTCTGACCTACAAGCACCTCAGAGAGTCAGGGCAGAGACAAGATGGAGTCCTTCTAGCTTAGGCCTTTAAGCCCGGGAAGAGGCGAAAAAGACATGACATCATGTCCAAGCACATAGGTAAACCTTGCAAATAGGTAGGAAAAAGTCGGAAATAAAGGATTCATAATTATATACTGAGATGGCGGTGGACAACGGTTACCACCAGTCCAATTAGTACACATTATCCTGTCGTTACAGACGTAGAAAGAGCAACAGATTTACAAATTAACATATGATATGAAAGAGATTCAGAGAAATGGTATATTATAACAGCATCCAAAACTTCATTCCAAAACTTAGAGACAAAATGACATTCATAAAGCATTTGTTTTAATGAACCGGGAAGCTTAGCCTGAAGTAACTTTATGGTTTAAATCTTTTATAAGTTTTCCAGACAAACAGTACATTCCATCCAAAGGGGCTGAAGGACCGCCCTCATGCATTATACTACATTCATGAGCAAGTTGCTATAGAAAGTGATGGTTATATACTAACAGAACAACACCCACCCTAAGTGGGAGACCGAAACCCCCCCTCCCCGACCCTGTTCCATGTCCACCAAACGAGAAGAAAAAAAACACACATTCAGTGCTGGAAGTCTGCGCTAAGGATTCGGGCCCTATCCCCGTCTCACTGGGAGTCAGAGATCTGCAATAGGCGGAGGTACCTCGGGCAGGTGACTTCGCTAAATTCAGAGGCCAGAAGAGACAGAATGGGTTGCCACAACTTCACAAATTCTGAACTCCTCCCGCCGTCAGCGTCAATTTCCCCATCCCCAAAACGTACCAAAGCTGCTGCAGCCAACCTGTAAGAGTAGGGATATGGGCGGTGTGCCAGTGTGCTAAAACATTTTGTACTACCGAACCCTGCGATATCGCCATCAGCCGACCTCGGCGGGATCTAAGGGGAAAGGTCATCGTGTTTGGGAGACCCAAAAGGACGTAAGCCGGGAAGCACAGTATCTGTGTCTAGATGTGTATCTATCTCGTCCAAGATCTGAGTCCAATACCCCTGAATGTGCGGGCAATCCTAGAGCAGGTATACTAATGTGCCCGCCTCCCCACATCACCGTCAGCAAGTGACATCATGAGAGGGGTCTATGGAGTAGAGTCTTTCGGGGGTATAATACCAATAAGTGACGAGTTTGGAGAAAGTTTCTGTCAAACCTATGTGGTATGCCGAGTGGCGAGCCCTGTAATATACTCCTTCCATTTCCTTGTGGGTAAGTGTTCCGCCCAAGTCTCTCTCCCACCTGGCGCGGCTGGCGCTATATGTATGTGTGTTCCGGGTGAGGAGCATTTTATAGAGGTCGGATGTGAGTTTCTTGTTGGATGTGCGGGTGACCAACCACTTTTCGGCTGTAGTGAGGAGCCTATTGACACCCGGTTGCATCTGGGGATGAAGGACCCAGTGTCGAACCTGACCATAGAGGAATCTCTTGGACTCAGAGAGTCCATAGACTACTTTCTGTTGGTGTAACGGTATATTTCCGCTCAGGTCAAATAAGTGGCCCGCTGAGCTGCTGCCCGAGGACCTTCATCTGCTGGTGAACGCCGCGTTCAGTCCCGGTTGGAAATCAGGGTTTTCAAACAGTGGAGTCAGGGGCGAAGGAAAGGTGGTGAGGCTATGCTTTAGGTTGGTGCGGTCCCACGTGTCGAAGAGGGCCCGGGTGATAAGGGACACATACAGGGGTGCCGGCCTGCGACTCTTGTTGAGAAAGGGGACACCCTGCAGCGGCTTGGCGGCTATTGCCTGGTCTTAAAAGAGCCAGTGTTTCTCCGCCTCCAGGCGGCTTCACTCCACCAGGTGGCATAATTGGGCCACCTGGAAATAAAGGAGGAGGTCAGGGACGCCGAGTACCCCCGACTCAGGGGGAAGCACCGTCAGGGCTTGCTTCATCCATGGCTTGCGGCCATTCCAGATAAAGCGCTCAAGATTGGACTGGGTATGTTTAATCCAGCCAGCGGGAGGTCGAAGAGGCAAGGTGTGAAATAAATATAGAATTTGAGGCAGTACGGTCATCTTGATCACAGCTATTTTACCAAGCCAGGAGAGCGAATAGTGCCTCCACTGGTTCAGTTCTTTGTGAATCTTCGGGCGCAGGTTGGTGAAGTTGAGGTGCACTATATCTGCCAGGGAGGAAGTTAATTGCATCCCTAAGTATTGGATTGCATCATTTGCCCATTGTATGGGGTGGTGTGCCTGTAGCTGCACACGAGTGTGGGGGGTGTGTGTGAGATCAAGCGCTACTGATTTAGTCACGTTCACCCTGAACCCCGATGCCAAAGCAAAGGATTCCAACTTTGCTAAGCATACTGGGAGCGTGCTGAGAGGGTCTGATATAGATATCAGGACGTCATCAGCGTACAAGCTGACTGTGTGAGTGTAACCCCTGAACCGGATTCCGGAGATCTCAAGGTGGGTGCGGAGGCAGTGGGCCAGTGGCTCCATGTAAAAGGCAAAAAGGAGCGGGGACGGGACATCCCTGTCGTGTGCCTCTCTTAATGGGGAAACACAAGGAAGTGTGACCGTTTACACGTACCATAGCCGAGGGGAATTTGAGGCAGTTGAAGATGAGCGTGCAGAATTTCTGTTCCAGGTACGGCCAGTGTACCTGGTCGAAGGCCTTTTCGGCATCGATGGTAATAAACATATTTTCCCGCTCAACCGGGATGCCTTTTCAATAGGATGAAGTACCCGTTTAGTGTTGTCGCTTGTCTGGCGCTGGGGGATGAATCCCGCCTGATCCGGATCTATGAGTTTGGGCATATAGGGTGAGAGGCGTGCCACTAGTATTCCAGTGTAGAGCTTGAGATCGACATTGAGGAGAGGGATGGGCCGATATGCCCCACACACCCTCCTGTCCTTTCCTGGTTTCGGGATAACCACAATGGAGGCGTCGAGCATTTTGGCCTGGATCGTGCCAGGGACTCGAACGAGTTAAAAAGTTTAGTTAAAATGGGAGCCAGTACCGTGCAAAACGTTTTGTAGAAGCTAGTGGAAAAGCTGTCCGGGGCTTTGGGGAGTTTAAATCACGAGATGACCGCAATGACCTCCTCAATCTAATGTCGCGATCCAAGTGATCTGCCTGAGCCTTCGTCAGGCTGGCCAATCCCTCAGGGGATAGGTATTTGGTGCCGTCCTCCAGGGCAAAGAGGGAGCCGGAGTATAGACAGGCATAGAAGTCCCGGAACGACTCAGTAATCTCCAAATCGGATGAGACTTTCCTACCATCGTCCCGTTGGATCTTCCTCACTTCTTGTTTAGGGTGAGTCTCTCTCAACTTTTGAGCGAGAAGACGGCCACATCTGTCTACACCCACACAGTATGTGTGCCGCAGTCAAAGAGCTGCGTAATCCGCCCTGTCCTGAGCTAAGGCAGCCAATTGTTGTTGTATGGCTTTGAGTTGAAGCCAAACCCGGGGTGCCCCCGTTCGCTGATGGATCTGCTCTAATTCTCTCGTTTTTTGGGAGAGGTCATTTATTTATTTTATTTATTTAAGACTTGTAATGTGCATGGCTGCCTCAGCAATGAGGCGTCCCAGTGCAACCAGAAACCAGAGACAAAAGCAGAAAGACCACCCAGCGCTTAAACATCCCTCTTGCGCTTACGTTCTACATTCTGCACAGTTGATATAGCTATGAGTTCACCTCGGATGACTGCCTTCAGCGCTACCCATTGTGTGGAAAGTGTTCGCGTTATGAGAGATCTGGATGGATCGCTGTATCTGCTCTACCACTGCGGTGCGGTGAAGGAGGGTTTCCCAAAGGCACCAGACACTTGGGGAGCTTTGCGTGGTGGGAGTGTGAGAGTGACCATGACCGGTGCATGGTCCAACAGAGAGGCCACCCCTATTTTTATGTTCTCAACCAATGCGTGTATGGAAGTGGGGGCCAGCAGGTAGTCCAACCGTGTGTATGTTTTGTGCGCGTTGGAGTAGTAGGAGAATTTTTGGCTGTGGAGATGCGCGCAGTGTCTGGCTAGGCCTGTCGTGGAGAGTGCACCTTCCTGATGAGTGCGCTTGCAAGATCTATCTGCTATGTTTTCGAAGTCTAAGTTTAAAGCACACCCCAGAAGAAGTCTGCGCTCAGTTGTAGCTGTCGCCTCGGTGAGAGCGGTCTGTAAGAACCGTTCCTGGCTTTCGTTGGGGCAATAAGTGGAACCAATAGTGAATGTAAGGCCGCCTAGTGCGAAGCATTAAGTAAGGAGCCATCTTTTAATTTCAGCTTCTTTGTGGGGAATGTCCCTGCGGAATTGTTTCGCGACCAAGATGGCTATCTCTGCAGATTTAGTGGGACCAGAGGAGAACAATGGGGATGGGAATCGAGGAGATTTGAGGCAGTGACAATCTCTCACCAGAAAATGTGTTGCCTGAATGAGACATGTATCCGTCCTTGTACTTTCCAGGCAAGACAGCACCGCCTTACACTTAACTGGGTTGATGAGACCCCGCACATTCAGGGTGAGCATCTTAAGCGTGTTAGGGGTCATGCAGGCGGAGTTGGGAAGCAAGGTCTATATGGGGGCCAGCACCCCAGCATTGTAAGTGCATGACAGTTGGCAAATAGAAGGGCACCGGGCCGGGAAGACAACTGGCCCATGACATCCATTATATCAAGGGGCACTGAATGATTGAGGGTATGTGGCGCATTAAAAACGTTGGACAAGGAACCCCTACTACCCCAATGAAATGATAACCCCAACAAACAATCAGCTAAGAGTCCATTCGCAAAGTGAAAACCTAAACAAGAAAAAGTGGGAAAAGTAAACTTGTAATCCATCATCCCTAGATGATAGGAAGAAGGTCAATGTGGGGGGGGAGCGCTGCCGACAGGGATAATCCCACCCCCGTCAACAGCCCAAAACTCACAGTGGACCAATCAAAGCAAACCATCACGATCTTGAATGTCCACCAGGCTGTGACTTAGCAAGTTCCGCAGATATGGACTCGAGGGCCGATTTCTGGCCCTTTGAAATTTCAGCAGGAGGAGGCATTCTCGTTTGGCGACGTCTACCCTGTTGGCGCCATCGGGATTTTCCATCGTCTGCATCCTGTTTAGAGCCGTCACCTCTGCTCTCTTCCACCGGGGGATCCACTCCAAGCAAACAGCAGGCCTTGGAGATGGAGCGTAGCTGAAACATCTTGCCTGACTGGGTGCCCCAGCTATACGAGATGTTGCGTTGCCAGAGATGCGTTGTGATAGGCTTGAATGTCCTCCATTTCAGTAACGTGAGCGCCACCAGGTCTTGGTAGAGGACGGCGTTCTGCCCCCGGAACGAAAGGGGATGCAACAGCCGCGCCTTTTGGAGGATGTCTTCTTTGGTTCAAAAGTCTTGCACACAGCCCAGAATATCAGATGGCGGGGCCAGTGCAGCCCGTGGTGGGCCCACTCTATGTGCTCTGTTCAGGCGCAAGTCCGAGTTCAATGGCCTGCCAAGGATGTGGTTGAAGAGTTCCCTGGTGTACTTAAAGATGTCACCTGCTTCCTCGTCCGTCTACACCCCACGGATCAGACTGTTGTGACATCAGGAGCAATTCTCCAGGTCCTCAAGATGCGACTGTAGTTTCACTTGTTGGTCATGAATTCTAAGGACCTCTTGTTAGAGTGCTGTCATCTCTGTGTCCTTCCTATCGGACCTCTCCTCTAAGTTGGCAACCCGTTCACCAATGCCGTCCATCTCCCGACGGACATCTTTGATTTTGTCCGTGAGGTTACTTTTGAGGGTCTGTAAATGTTCCCGAAGCGCAACAAAGAGGGACTCCAGAAAGGCTTTGGTAATTATTTCACCACCGCCACTGCCCGGAGGCTCAGCATGCTCAGCGCTCGTCGCCATGTCACCTGTGAGTTGATCAGCCTGCGCTTTTGCAAATCATTTTTAAGGGTTCTGTCTTTACGGCCATGTCCCAGCCAGGAGGCGCTTGACCCTGCGTGGGCCCTCCCGGAGTTGGAGTGGCTTGGCTCTCGGAGCATGCCCCTCAGTTATGGCGTGCACTGGACACACGGAGTGCAGGACTATGCCAGCTGCCGGGGGGGGGGGGGGGGGTAGTGCAGAGATGTAAGATCTCACCTTAGTTCCCAGAGGTAACCATTAAGAAAAATGGGGTGACCCATAAGGTATGGACCTGGGTATGTAGCGATATAGAAAAACAATGGTCTTGAACCTATTAATTATGATGATTGACTTAATCAATTATAATATCCCCAGTTTTTTGTGTAGAGCAACCACAACCAGTCTGCTCTATTGTACTCAAGTTGCTTAGTACCACGAGATAAACCTACACCACGGTTAAAGAAAATACTTTAAATTTTTTAGCTTGTTTTTCATTTTTTGGCAGTTCATTTTATACACAATATATCATTTCAGAATAGATAAAAACAGAATGGTTGCCCAAAAGGAGCGTGCAAAAGAAAGCGTGATCAGGAGTGTGAAAAAGGTGAACAGAAAGGAAAATTCACAATAGTGGACAGAAATTAATCACATTATTTGACAAGCAATATCGGACATATGATTTGCCGTATTGAGTACCTGGCCAAACCTTTTAACTTTTTGCAATCAAAACATTATTACATCCAGACATGTATGTCCTAAGGTTTTTGCACTATATAAAAAGTTATAAAATAGTTGGTCCAAGGTTATATGAAAGTAGTGTCGACGTTTCGACTCGTCTTATGCCCAAACGGTGATTTGAACCTGGGGATTGCGAGTCTTCATCAGGACTGGAAAGACAGACGGGGGCAACCAAGGGATAATAATAACCCTATGAAAAATAGAGTTGGAGATTACTAACCGTGGTGGTTGAGATTAATTAAATGCCATAACCCATAAATGGGTAGGGTCTTATTTCTTACCCTTCAAAAATGAGAGAGCAATAGGAGGTGGTTCATAGTTACAACTTCCCATCAAGTCTCCTGTAAAACAAATGATCCATAGAATTTGTCTAGGTCTGATAATTGGCAATTCTCTAACCATTACCAGTGTTAAAGAAGGAATTGTTTACCTTAATGTAAGATTCTCTCCTCACTTATGATGCCCTCCCAACATTGCCAAGTATCAGACCTAGACAAATTCTATGGATCATTTGTTTTACAGGAGACTTGATGGGAAGTTGTAACTATTATTATTTTCATTAAAGACAATATGTGTAGTCATACGCCATCTGAATTGAGTTTGTTGAGTGGAACTAAGATGCAGAACAACTGAAATGAGTGCATGATCAGAAATATCTATATTATGTATAATCGGAGTAGAAACTGAGTGAATGAAATGACAAGAAACTAGAAAATAGGCAAGTCTTAAATAAGAGTTATGAGGATGTGAAACAAATGTAAAATACTTCTCTGTTGGACGATACAACTGCCAAATATCGACAACCTTTGTTGTTTTAAAAAATTACTTTAGCTTGAAAAAAATCTCTGGGAGGACAATATTTAGTCTGTGATGTTCTATCTAATAAAGGATGAGATTAAAATCTCTCCCAATGATAAAGGAACATTATCCAACTGAAGCACCTCCAAAGTAAAAAGATACCAGAACTAAGAATCATCAATTGTTGGACCATATACATTCATTAAATGAAGAACTGTACCATCAATTTTAATTTGAATATAATGTAACGCACTTCTGGATCACATTATTTTCTCAGTTTTTGAAAATGTAATCTTTTTGCAAAAAGAATAGCCAGCCCATTTTTTATATTAGCTGCAGGGGAAGAAAAAACAGTACCGACCTGCTTTTTCATCATATCAGCTAAAACGGTATCATCAATATGTGTCTTCTGTAATACACAAATATCTGATTTGTGACTTGCTAAGTAATCTAAAATTGTAATGCATTTAACAGGATGTCTTAAACCCTCTAACATTCAAAGAAACATTTGTAATATTATTTAAATTAGCCATATTTAAAGATGAAAATAAAATGAAAAAGAAAGAAGATGAAAATAGAGAAGAATGAAGAGTAGCTCTAGAATTAAATGATAGGGATAAAAGAAAAGACAAGGGCAAACATAAATAGGACAACAAAGAAACATAAATAACACTGCTAAATCACACGCATGCATCAGCAAGATTGGCCTGCATATGAAAAACACCCTCATATCTGAGCATAGAAGAAGGCAAGTTAAATAGAGAAACATGGCAGAAAACCATGTATCAGGGTCATTCATATCCATGGATATGGAGATTATTGATCTAAGAAACCTGGAAGATCTTCCAGACATTGGAACTATTTGATTTGGAGAAAGTATCTTTCCAGATTTGCATTGTAGATGGGTCACATATCTTTCTAGATTCTCATCGTAAATGGGTCAAAAGGACCATGTTTAAAGCCAAAACTTCTGAGCCATGGTCGCAGCTCAGTAAATTATTTGCAAATTTTACCAGTTTCTTTAGAAAAGTCTTGATGAATAAATATTTTTTTACCATTCTCCATTAATGATGGGATTTCTCTGGCTGCCTTCCTGATCATTACTAAATGGTTATGGCGCAAAACTTAAAAAATCATTTGTAATAGATTGTCATGACGAGGATTGCAAGGTGAAGGAATTCTATGTGCCTTGTCAATTTCGAATTTTTCTAATAACTTTAAATGCAAAAGGCCAGGCAATAACTTCTCTAAGTACTGTCTGCAGTCATTTCCTTCTACATCTTCTGGTAAATTAAAGATGCATAGGTTATATTGTCGTATATGATTTTCTAAATCAACTAGAAGCCTGTAAAACTGTCAATTTTAGATTTATTAGCTTGAATTTTAATTGAGCTAGCAGAAACTTTCATAGAAAGACTAGACATGTCTTTACAAATATTTTTCATTTCTGACGCAGTGAAATCTGTATTTAAATGAACAGCCTTCAATTCCTCCAACAATGTAGACAATGAAGGCTTATTTTTTTTATTTTTTTATTTATTGAAGTTTTGTATAGCGCTAACTAGACCCGAGGGTATCAGAGTGCTTCACAGCAAATACAGATATGTAACAAAGGAAAATGTGGACGGAAAACAAGAACAAGGAACACAGGCGGGTATCAGAGCGCTTCACAGCAAATACAGATATGCAACAAAGGAAAATGTGGACGCAAAAACAAGAACAAGGAACACAGGCGGGAAGTAAAGTCTGCACCACATCAACTTGAGCACACTGCGGGACGGAGATCAGGAGCGAATCATCTGGCTCTGGGTTCAAAGAGATAGCGGTCTTTCACAGTTAGGCGTGGGGTTCTCGTTACGATCCAGAGTGCTCAAGGAAGAAGGCTTTGAGTAGCGTCTTGAATATCGGGAAGGAGGCAGTCATTCTGATATGGAGGGGCAATGGAGTTCCAGATCTTGGGAGCATTACCCGCAAAGGATTTATTTGAGGTTTTGTGTTTCTGTGATTTCAGAGGGCTGAGTAGGAGCGTGTTGGAGCTTCTGAGGTTCCTGGACTGAACGGCCCTTTTGAGTTTGGTGGCCAGGTATTTTGGTTTGCCTGTATGCAGGGCTTTTTTGTGTGAGGCAAGCTGTGCGAAAGCTGGCTCGTTGGTCTATAGGGAGCAACTTCAGTTCCTTGAGTGCCGGTGAGATGTGCTTGTATTTCTTTGTTCCTGTGACCATTCTTGCTGCGGCGTTGAGGGTGGTGGTAAGAGGTCCCAGGTGAAATTTGGCTGTTCCAGTCAGAGCTGCGATGCCCTAGTCAATTCTGGAGAGTGTGTTTAAGCTTATTATTTCCAGTCAGAGCATTTTTTCCTTTCATTTTGGCCGAATTAATTATGTTAAAGTGTAAACCGATTGACTTAGAAATAAATAAGAAAAAGCAAGTAATTTTTACCACATAAAATGAATGTGCAGCAGCTAAAACCAGCTGTAGGTGTGGCTTAGGCCTCAGCTGTGCCCTTTCCTGAAGCAGACTCTGCCCTTGTGACAGGAATTACAGCAGGGCAGAATCAGAGAAACTGGAGATGAACACCAGGAGCAAAAGAGGCTTAGAACTACTCAAAATGCCTCAGAAACCACATCACAATGAAGCGCTGAGGATGACAAGCTGGCACACGAACTGCAAGTGAGCAGAAACAAGCCTTTATGAAAAATCGATTGGTTGATAAAAACGGATTTATGAGAGCATTAGCGAGATGACCATCTTGACTTTGCATGCTTGCGCTACTGGAAAACTGGCTTTTATGTCATCTAAGACATTCCAGTCTTAATAAGGTTGGCCACACAGTCTTCAAAACATTTGTCCATGATTTTAGCCATAGCATAGAGTAGTCCAATGTGTAGGTGTTTTTTTTTTGTTAATTCAGTTATCTAATCCAGTTTGTTTTCTGCAGGGAAGTTACCACACCATCTTTAAAAGACTGGGGAACCAGTCCACACTGAATCAATGCATTGAAGACTGCCTGAATAGGTTCTCTGATTAGAGGAAGGAGTCCCTTCAGAAAGAATATAGGGCAAGCATATTCTTCAAGCTCGATAGGTTGGAAGTAACCAAAGAAAGGCTAATCACAGAGAGTGATGAGATGTTAGGCAGAGTGAAATGTTGCAGCTTCTAGATGGGGGTCTAAAGATCTCCAAGCTTTGACTACCGCACCGATATTTACAATTTAGGTGGGAAAAACATTATAAAGGTTCTCACAGCATCTGAGATGCCAGACTGGAAGAAGGAGGATGACAAAACTCCCTCAGAATTTGAAAAGATCATTAGAAATATCAGATGAGGACTGGTGCAGGTCAGCAATGAAGACAGATTTAGCCAAACCCAGAATAGACTTATGTTGTCTATGGGCCCTTTTGTACTCAATTTCCATGTCATTGGAGCAGTCTCTCCATCAAAACCTCTCATGTTGTCTAACCTTAAACCTTTTCCTTCTAAGTTATGGATAAAACCAACAAGGGGTTGGCATGCTGAAAGTAACTACTGGAGGCCAGCCTAATCAGCAAACGATCTGCTGGACAGACAAACTGCAGCTAAAAGGGTGGCAACAAGGTCTTAGAGAGGGGATGCAGCTCCTTAGTTAGGGCATGAGCAATAGTGTAACAAATGCACCCGGAGCCCCTACGGTGCCATGGGCCCCCAAACTCCAGGGGCCCCCTGCAGCACTGGCAGGCCCCTTGTCAGAGAGCTTCGGATTGGGTTCGGAGCGTGGGGAGCCCTCTACGTGTACTTTTCAGGGGGGCATCCTCAAGTTTTGTTAAGCCACTGGGTATGGGCTATGCCTAGGTCCACCTTGTTTTATTTTCTAACTGAGCAAGCCATAGAAGTGCATTGCTTCTGTATGTCAGACAATGGTATCAGTATAGAGAATGAAAATAGAAAATGGTGAGACCAAACGACTGGTTTAATCCAGAGACTGTAAAGAGCTTGGGAGGGATTACAGAATTTAGGGACCAGTAGCAGGAGACCTCCACACAGTGCAGTTTCCTGCCAAGTGAACAAATGGTCAACAGACAAAGTTAAAACAGAGTACATACTGGTACCGAGGTGAAAACTGGATTTGCTGTCATCCAAGACATTCCAGTCAGTCAGTTAGTCAGTCAAAATTAGTTTATTCAGTTATTTAAAACCATAAAGGCATTTTACAAAAAATAAAACAAAAGTTAAAAACATACTGTGACGTTAGTTAATAACAGTAATATTGCACTGGTTACATACTCAAGGTAGACGAACAGTTTACAAAAACAACTTTAAAACCCGATTTTTAAAAACGAATTGTTATGACTAGGCCATGGGAATCACTCTCACTTTTTTCCTCCTTCTTCTGACTACTGCTGCGAGGAAACTCGCTATGTTAAACATTTCCCAGACATTATACGGCATCTGTAAATATATTAGCGCTGGTTTCGCCTGTAGAAATCCTTTACCCTTTAAAATTGAGAGAATTAAATGTTTCTGACTATGCAAAAAGTGCTCGCAGAATAAAACAAAATGCAATGTGCCCTGGGCGGAAAAATTATCACATGTACAGACACCTAGGTCTTCCACCCTTCTCCATCCCTGACGTTCGGCAAGTAGAAAGTGTAACTGGTTCAGGCTAAATCTTATTAAGAGAAAGTGATGATTAGAATTGGTTACCATATTTAAGTAAGGTTCAATTGCACAAGACGTTTTTAACAATTGATGTGCACGTACCGTTGGTTTTATCAAATCCCTTGCCTCTCTTTCCATAAGTGCCATATGTAAATAAGATTTCTTAACCCACTGCATGTCTCCCTTTACTGATTTTTCAGAAGAGTTAAATAGTTCTGGTCATCCCAATTGCTTTGCCAGCCTTTTCACATGACTCAACAAAGGAATACTGCTAGCTCGGTCTAAAGCTAAACAATCTCTCAGGATTTCGCGATTCATTTCAAGTTCAGGATTTAATCAAGTTGAAATCCATTTTAGTAAAAGTGCCATTTCAATAAGGTCGGCCACAAAGCCTGTCCCAGTCTCTTGTTGAATTATGCATGATGGCTTTAAAGACAGGCCTCTTAGCCATCATTATGTTTGTCCATGATTTTAGCCACAGCAGAGAGTATTGCAATATGTAGGATGTCTTTTAATTTAGGTTTTTATCTGTGGGGAGTTACAACACCTTTAAAAGACTGGGGAACCAGTCCAATCGGAATCAGTGCATTGAAGATTACCCAAATAGATTATTTGATTAGAGGGAGGAGTCCCTTCAGAAAGAATATGGGGCAAGCATATTTTTCAGGAAAAGAAGGGTGAAATTAACTAAAGAGAGAATGCTTAGATGTTAAGTAGGGTGGAATGTTGCAGCTTCCAATTGGGGGTCTAAAGATCTCCAAGCATTGACTACCTCATAGATATTGACAATTTTAGTGGGAAAACATTATAAAGAGTCTCACAGCATCTGCAATGCCGGACTGAAGGAAGAAGGATGACAAAACTCTCTCAGCACTTAAAAAGATTTCTAGAAATATGGAGTAGTCTCTCTGCCACATCCTCTCATGTTTTCTCCATCTAAGTTCTGGATAAAACCAACCAGGGGTTGGCGTCCTAAAAGTAACTAGTGGAGGACCAGCCCAGTCAGCAAATGATCTGATGGCCAGACAAACTGAAGCCACATGGGTGACAACGACATCTTAGAGAGGGAATGCAGTTCCTTCATTATGGAACGAGCTATGTCTAGGTCCACCTTGTTTTATTTTCTAACTGAGCAAGCCATAGCACTGCAATGCTTCTTCATGACAGACCATGGTATCATTATAGAACATGCAAATAGTAAATGGTGGGACCAAACAACTGTATCAGTCCAGAGACTGTTAAGGACTAGGAAGAGAATGCAGAAAATGAGATCCAATGTATGCTCCAGCCCATGGATTTTGCCTATTGTCTTTCAAGGTGCACATAATACAAAACTGAAGCTTTCACATCAAAGGCAAACTGCTAGGGGTAAGAGAGCAGATCACTGTATAAATTAGGTTGGAAAGCCAGCATATACTGCTGCACAAGGAACCCTTTTGTGGCCCAATTTTGCCATGCATATAAAGGCCGACCAAATTAAAATCGTAAATATGGTCATGGTAACAAAACAATAAGAGATGTGAAGCAGGCACTGGTGCAAATTTCAATAGTGTGTTAGATGCCAAATCGCCGTATTATACTAAAGTCCAGGGATGAAGCAAATAGTTACAAAATAAAAACTTCGACTCAGGAGAATGTAATAACTATTGCTGTTCATGAAGGTGTGTGGAGTGGAGTGGCAGGGAATAGACAATGTACAATATGATAAGTTATGTTGCTGAATATACAAAATAGTAACAAACCAATTATAACAAAATACTAATTGTATGAGAATGGAAACACAAACTCTGAAACAGACACCCCACTTAAATATTGTAGGAAAGTAAAACATAATGTTTACCAAAAGTCAGTACCAGAAAAGCGGGTTCACTCCCAATGACTTGCCTTCTGACTAGTGAGCTTTTGAGGATGACAGCTTCCATTAATACCATTCCATTGAAGATACACTTTAAAGTTTGATACACTGTTCTGCTTTATTTGCTGCTGACGTTTTTTAGTCAGAAGAGATAATGCTGCATAACAAGACAAGATTATTTCTGTAATCACCTTCCAGTACTCCTTAAAAAACCTTTACTTTCCCTTTGTAATACACAGGTGTAAAGTTTACACCACGAGTCTCCCTGCCAAACTTGAATATCCTTAGTGTTCTTTAACTATGGCTGGTGTGCTGAATAACTCACTGCCTAGTCGGTGTCTCAGCAGTGAACCATCAGTGCTTGGACGTTCTCCAAGAACATTAATATGACAGGCCGACCCTTATTTATTCTAAAGGCATAGTACGTTCTACATTATCAATTGCTTTAGGGAAATATCTACAGACACAGCAAACAGTAATAGAAGGAATACTTGCATACGCCCTAGCACAATGGGCATGCCTATCTTACATTAGGCCACACAAATAATACGTTTTCATCCATCAAGCCTAATCTTACAACATTGTTATTTAGCTACTTTGTTCTTCTCAGTGATTCTATCATAAGAGAAACAAAATGGGAAGGCTCACGAGCCATTCAGTAAATACTTCTCATTTTATCATTCTTTGGTTTATAACTTTGTCAAAGTTAAAGTTTATTATTATTCACAAAAGCTTGGCAGTCTATTCATTCTATTGTTCTGCCTCTATTAGTGGGCTTTCGGTGTTGTGTAGTATGCAAAAATATGAGAGGACTTTCCTTTGATAGCATTCAATATCCAGAACACAAACATACTCCGCATTTTCCCCCAGATTATGTGGTGTGGTTATTGCTTCCATTAGGTACAAGTGGTTTTAAAAGAATTGAATATTTTCTAGAATAGTCTTCCTAAATCAATTACAAACTGGTGAATCTAACAGCAATAGCTGTGTCTTTGATTACCAATTAGCAAAGGAAAAAAATGTAGAGAGGTCTTTACTTGGTGGATGCAGGGCTCCCACAGTAACTCTCTTGGTGTCTTCGTTTCTGTCATGACTACCAATGGAGAGATGTTCAATGACGATTTATGTCAAAGCTTATTTGGCATTCATGTTTCCAAGCAGGATTCACTAGAGATTGGGAGGAAAGTGGTAAAGGGACGTATGTCAGATAGGATTAAATTCAGATTATGAATGTCAACTTGTAGCCCCTAAAGATATTTTCATCACAGAAACATTCTAGTTTGAGGGAGAGGAAGGAGGCATGCCATGGTTAAGGATAAAGATCTAAGTAGAAGAGAGTGTAGCAGTCTTGACTTGCCTAGAGTCCATGTTCAGACTCCGGTAACAGCCCTTTTCTTTTTTCTCAGGGCGGCAGCGGAGGGCCTTTAATGTGCCTGGATAGAAAATCCACCAAATACATTGTGATTGGTGTCAGCAGCTGGGGCCGTAAATGCACAAAGTCCCAGAAGCTTGGGGTGTACATCAAACTGCAGATGTTTACTGATTGGATCAGAAAAGCCATGCATGGTACTGAATCAAGAAAGGCGGACAATTCTAATGCTTCTACTGAGCCCGATGAGACTGAAGATTCTCCCTTTTCCTCAGAGCCTGATACTTTTAATGTGAGAATGTCCGCTGGATCTAAAAAAGAAGCTTTGTCATCTACAACTCTTCCATTATCTGTTAAACCTAATGGAAAGTCATCTATTCCACGGCCTGTCACCCTAGTTTCTTCCCACTATCCTCATCAAAGCTCAGTATCCGTCATGCCTAAAGAAAAACTTTCTACTTTAAACCCTGCTGATCAATTCTCCGACCTCGAGCCTACTGACATTTCGATATCTATCAGGATTTATAGGAGAACTTCGAGACCAGCATCTGACATATTTCCCAAAAAAACATCCATTACCTCATCGCTTGACACACACCCTTCTCCCCACAATCCTCAAAACACTACAACTGTCACAATTCAAGTCCATCCTTCAAACACAAAGCCTGACAAACACCTTCCTCATTCCAGTCCTCCACAATGCCCTGTAAAAGTCACAACTCTTGAAATCCCATCTAAAGCAGAGCTTGTAAACTACATTCCTACTTCTAATCCCTCCCAGATGCCACTACCTACCATTTCACAGAAAAATATATCTAGCCAAAGTACTGAAAGTTCATCTACTTCCCCCAGTAACGCACGTTCCCTAGCACCAGATATATCTTACAAACCCTCTTCCAGCTCACAGCTTGTAATGCCTGAAATGGCAAATTCTCATCCAGAGACTGCCATCACAACAAGTACACCCCTTGCCCCACAGCCTATATCGTCTTTGTTAACATTGTTCAATACAAAACTTGTGAACCTCTCAAAAACAAGTTCCTATCCACAAATTGAGTGTTATGACAGTTCTAAGATTCCACCTTTACAGGCTCCCTTGAGCACATCATTACGGACCTCCCTGCCCTGCACAAGAAATCCTATTACAAACCAGTCTCTTTTTACTTCAATAATTTTAGCTTATCCAAACAATAATATCCTCCGACGGTCACTCTTACCCCAACAGATCTCAACTGCTCAGAAGACCGCCTCCACCTCATTGCCTGCTTCACAACCTCTCTTTTCACGGAACACTTTTAAACCAAGCCCCACCATTCCCTCTCTCACATTTACACTCAGTCATAAATTGCAAAGTACAATGCTGTTAGAATCCTCTGCCTATCCACTGTCATTTTCAGCACAGATACCTGGCTCACCATGGCACCTAATCAAAGCACGGTCTGGTACGAAAACAATACGGCCACCTCCGTAAAAATGTCTTCCTTCTTCTCAAATGTACTTCTGGTAGATTACCAAAGATCTTCCTTGACTCATAAGCCAGTTTCTCCCTCATCTTCATCTACTTTTGGATCAAGGTCTGCTGCATCTTCTCTGCATTCAAACTCAGTAGCTCCGCTACCACCTCTACCATTAACAACCACAGGACTGACATTAAATATTTTCATAGACAGTAATAACAAAGTCTACCAACCACCCAGAAGCCCCCCCAGTCCCTTTAGGCTGATGAAGAAGAATTTTAAATGTTTGGCTGCTAGGGTATGTGTTATAATAAAACCAAGATGAAAGTAAGGATCACTTCAGCTAAATTATATTAATATTCTTCGACTGTCAATATTAAATGTATCATCAACCTCCTTCCCCATAGCCTTTGTATTGTGTATTTTTCATGCTCTATCTTGTGCACCCGATTTGTCTTGCATTGATTTTCTAAAAAGATGATCATTTTGGCCTACCCAGCCCTAACTTTGGAACTCACACAAATGTCTAAGTGCAGAAAAAAAGATCAAATACACTGAAATCAACTATTAGATATCATGCAAGTATACAATATTCGGAACTGAGGAAGTAGACATAAAAAAGAGTATCAAAAGAAGAAGAGTGACCAGAATAGGACTCAGTGATGGTCACAGGAATACATGTGTACGCATAAAACAGAACATACTTCAGTGTACGTTATGAACTGCTGTGCATAATATTTTTCTAAGTTATATTATCACAAACTGGAAATATTTTCAAATAGGTTATTCTCATTCCAGTTACAGGTTTAGAAACTATAAATTATGAGCCAAAACCTGATACATCTCTATGACTCTATCACTATGCCACTAATGCTGACTTGCTAATTTATTGAAAAATATTTCCTCCTTAACTAGTGTCTTTACAGTAGCTCTGGAATTATATTGATGATGGGTTCTACATTGTTATCTAGGGAGTCCTGGAACATAGTATAATCAGGAAGAATCACATTGATGGTGAATCTGGTACTCCTACACCTTATTCTTTCTCCTCAACAATTGGTTGTGAACTGCACGCACTGAAGGGATAAGACTGGAAAAAGATTCTTTAAAATACACTGTTACTGTAAGAATTTTGTAGCACCTTTGTACAAGTTTTCCTCCATGACCGAGTCTATCACCTGTGTGTATGTACATATATATATATATACATACATACATACATATTTATATATACATATATGTGTGTGTGTATTTGTGTATACATGTATATATCTCTCAGGAAGTCAGCCTCACGTTCTGTAGAAGGATGACAGCGGACCCAGGAATTTTCAGGTGCAATCTTTATTATGTGCAAAAGCGCCCCCGCACCATAGCCATGAGCGCCCCCGCACCATAGCCATGACGCGTTTCGGGTCTTCCTCGACCCTTGATCACATGACCAAATCATGTGTTTTAATTAAAAATCCAAAATGACTCCAATTTCGGAACAGTAGCAAACTACACTACCCACTGGAGGGAAATAAACATTGGCCATTGGAACTGCAGGTACCACAATGCCTCACAAACAGGAAGTAATCCTGACATTTAAGTACCACCGGAGGAAGTGAAACCTAACATCTATCATTGGACTGCAGTAACCAACGGTGCACAATCGGTGTAATGGCTCACCTTGAAAAAGTTCGAGTAGAACGAAACGCGTCGGAAATGCCACATGCTGTTCCTGCTCAAATAAATTGGCGAAAAAACAAGGTTCGTGTTGCGACTCAATTACTTTCCGAGAGGGGAGAAGTGTGAGAATTAATATCGGCTGGCTCCGCCGAAGAGAAACGCACCACCAGAAGAGCGCCATCATCCTCCAGCCTGGAGCCTTCCTGCGGACTCGTGCCAACGAAGAGGGGGATGCGGTGCCGCCAGGGACCTGCCCTGGTATTGGACCTGAGTCAACTTCGAAAGTGAGCGGACATGGGGAACCTTAGCCCACACAATCATGTGTTTTAATTAAAAATCCAAAATGACTCCAATTTCGGAACAGTAGCAAACTACACTACCCACTGGAGGGAAATAAACATTGGCCATTGGAACTGCAGGTACCACAATGCCTCACAAACAGGAAGTAATCCTGACATTTAAGTACCACCGGAGGAAGTGAAACCTAACATCTATCATTGGACTGCAGTAACCAACGGTGCACAATCGGTGTAATGGCTCACCTTGAAAAAGTTCGAGTAGAACGAAACGCGTCGGAAATGCCACATGCTGTTCCTGCTCAAATAAATTGGCGAAAAAACAAGGTTCGTGTTGCGACTCAATTACTTTCCGAGAGGGGAGAAGTATGAGAAATATATATATACATACATACATATTTATATATACATATATGTGTGTGTGTATTTGTGTATACATGTATATATCTCTCAGGAAGTCAGCCTCACGTTCTGTAGAAGGATGACAGCGGACCCAGGAATTTTCAGGTGCAATCTTTATTATGTGCAAAAGCGCCCCCGCACCATAGCCATGAGCGCCCCCGCACCATAGCCATGACGCGTTTCGGGTCTTCCTCGACCCTTGATCACATGAACAAATGTATGTATATATATATATATATATATATATATATATATATATATATATATATATATATATATATATATATATATATAGATAGATAGATATATATACATATTCAATGAAAAAAACAATAAAGAGACTGATACAGACATTTACACAGTTTACTCACTAACCCATACATTCATTAACATACGCTTAATTTGACACTTATATAATCAGTCATGCACCTACTAAATAATCCATTTACATACTTATACACCCACTCATTCTTCCAATACACCTTGGTATATATATATATATATATATATATATACATATATATATATATATATATATATATATAACATATTTACACTTTACAGAAGCGCACATTCACTGGATGATGTCATCAGTGATGTCATTTGAGATGTCATCAGTGATGTCACTGAGCATGTTATGAGTGATGCAATATATGATGTCATCAGCAGTGCATTGCGGAAGCTCGAGTTATAATTAGCTCTACTAACTATAACAACCAAATTTCTCTAGTTTTGTACAAGTGAAATCTCCAACTAACTATAATGTCCATGAAACCTATGTTTTTTTCAGCGAAATTCTAAGGTTTTAATAACTGCTAATATCTAACTATAACGTCCTTAAAACCTATGTTTTTTTCAGTGAATTTCAAACGTTTTTTAAATGCTAATTTCTAACTATAACTTAGCACTCACATTTGGAGAGTAGCGGAGAAAGGTGAGCATGGCCTCCAAACACCTCTGTTCCTGTTCTAGGTGAAGTAAGCTTACAATGCTGCCAGTCTATACCTGTTCTAGGTGAAGGAAGCTTGCACTGTTGCAGCCAGGCTGTACCTGTTCTAGGTGAAGGAAGCTTGCACTGTTTCAGCCAGGCTGTACCTGTTCTAGATGAAGGTAGCTTGCACTTCTACCGGGCTGTAGCTGTTCTAAGTGTAGGAAGCTTGCAATGCTGCCAGGCTGTATCTGTATTAGGTGAAGGTAGCATGCTCATCTGCTGCCAGGCTATGGCTGTTCTAGGTGAACGAAGCTTGCACTGTTGCAACCAGGCTGTACCTGTTTTAGGTGTAGGAAGCTTGCACTTCTGCAGGGCTGTACCTGTTCTAGGTGAAGGAAGCCTGCACTACTGCTGCCGGGCTGTACTTGTTCTAGGTGAAGGAAGCTTGCACTGCTGCTGCTGGGCGGTACCTGTTTTAGGTGAAGGAAGCTTTCACTACTGCCAGGCTGTAACTGTTCTACGTGAATGAAGCTTGCTCATCTGCTGCCAGTCTTTACCTGTTCTAGGTGAAGGAAGCATGCACTGCTTCTGCCAGGCTGTACTTGTTCTAGATGAAGGAAGCTTGCACTGTGCTTGCACTTCATTTGTGCAGATTATTTCTTGGCTGTATATTTTCCTTAGTAGACAATGGAAGAGATTGCAGATTAATTACGTATGGAGTGCTGTGCTGAGAGGTCCCACGCAGTATGAGACCTAAGCCTCTCTCTGCTGGCGAATGCGATCCTCCCCAGCAGATGATGGTGCTCCTTTTGGCAATGTGTCAAATTGTACATATGCCCACTGGGGTCGGGCACGTGAGTGAATAAAGTTTCAAATTGAAGCAATGTGAATGTCAGCTGTGTAGAATTGGCAGTCCAGGAATATATGTCTATTGGATTACATGAAATTGTAATTTGGTTAATGGGATATCCGTCATGTTTATGACTGAGTAACTCTGTCCTCCAAACTCCTGATCAGGCCCTATATCTTTGGTCCTATCCTCAGAAAACAGGAATTTCTTTAGTATGAACAAGAATATCCCATGTCAAATGAAATTTTGCCTCTAGACCAGTTTGATTTTATAACCTACTCTGATGGTAAAGCCCAGCATACAGTTGGTAGTAAGCATAAATACTCAGCAGCATGTGCTGTTGTGAAAGGTGTCATGAAAGATGGTGACTTTCAGGCACAAAAACGTACACATACACTTTAGGTGACTGTACCGCTCAACTGACTGAACTGAAAGCTTTGCTTCTGGTACTTGCTTCTGGAAAATGGGCTTGATTAATAGCAGATCCTTAGCAGCACACACCATAGAGATCAGACTACTAATAGAGAATGAAGATTTAGACCTACTATTTATGACTGAAACATAGCTGAAAGACTGTCCACTGACATAGTCCAAGCACTACCCCCTAATTACTCATACGGAGTCAAGATAGGGTGGGAAATACTGGAGGCGGAATAGCTATCATATACAAAAATGATTTTGAATGTGTTATCACCCCTGTTACCACAATCAATAGTGAGGCAGTACATTTTAGCCTTAAACTCTCACCAAACAGCTCTTTCTCAGGCACACTTGCATATAGACCACCAGGCCCGGCAACCTCATTCATAGAGGAACTACCGGGTCTGATTGCAGAAATGGTGGCTTGTAAGAGCATGATATTGGGGGACCTCAATATCCATCTGGATAAAACAGATACTGCTACAGCAAGAAGGTTAATTCAGGACATGGAGGCCATGCAATTAAAACTGATCAAAACCAGTACTCATGTAAAAGGGCACATACTTGATGCCATCTTTTCAAACGACTATAATCTAAAGGTAGGGATATACCATGGTCAGGTAATTATTTCATCCGTTTACTCATGAATTGGTACAGGTATGACATTCGGGTCATTAATCAACAGGGAATAGGAATAAATGACCTAAAACCCTATCAGACGACATGAGGAAGGAACTGGAGGATAAAACCCCAGGTATGACAGGGGATGTAGAAGAGGCCGATAAGATATGGGTCGACTGGCTTAACAAAGTAACCACACAGTATACAAAGAAAATCCGACAAAACAAACATAGTGAGAGGAATAAAGCACCTTGGTTTAATGAGCAATTAATTCAGATAAAAACATGACTAAAAATTGGAAAGACTGTGGAGAAAGAACTATGATCTCAACATTAAAAGCCAATATAAACTGGCCATTAGACAATATCACAGGGAGATGATTCAGGCTCAGGCCAAATACTTTGAAGATAAAATTAATGGGGTGCACAATTGCCCAAAATAACTATTCAATGTAGTTTGCTCCCTAACAACCACTAATCAAGAAATGAGCCTCCAATCTACATTTAAATAAAGATGCAATCTGATGGCAAAATATTTTTAAAATAAGGTGGAAATACTCTATGAGAACTTGCAACAAAATAGAAACTCTATGAATGCTGATTCATACAACAACGTGAGCGGAAACTGCTGTACTAACATAGGAAGGGAATTAGATCATTTCCAAACGATGCAGATAGATGATTTCATCTCTACTCTACAGAAGATCAAGTCTGGCTCTCCCCAAGATCCAATTATGCCAGACATTTTGTTGCAAGCCGGCAGCCTGCCAAAAATAGCCACTGCAGCCTTGGTATCACTCTCCCTGTTCCAAGGTCTGAACCCAAAATCATGGAAACATGCGATCATACGGCCATTTCAGCACCGCCCGCCACAATGCTAAGAATACGGGATGCACCCGCCACAGTGTTTTAGTGTATTAGCCATTCTAATACACCCCATGGGACCCTCGCCCTTATGGCGGGCGGTCCCTTCACACGATCGGATAGCGGGCGGACTTAGTCCGCCCATCATTCTAATGCGCCCCCTTGTTTTCATAGTCATGTCCACACAGATCCGGCTTCATTTTATTTCAAACTACCCCTTATCAATCAATTTAAAAAGCAATCCGACACAAACAAAATTAATGTATTCTGATTTTATTCATTTCCACATTGTCCGTCCAAGGTTATGATTATTGGAAAAACAATACTGATTTGAAATAAATTTGAGGTACAAGGCACTGGCAGGCCCAAGCACTAGGAGCCAACAAAATCTGTTACCCTGTTTAGTTTAGGGGTTAGCAGTGGTACTATGAGCTAGCCAAAACGCACCAACACTCACTGATGGCATACGTGGACTAAGTCGCTATACTATGAAGTTTGGGTTGGTGCAATACATAGTAAAAATACTGAGTTTCCTTGGGCCTTGGTTGTGCAAGAGTGACATTAAGAGCTTGTCTGATACATCAACAAATTATATTTCTAAACAAAACTGTACAACAGACTACATATCTTGGTCTTTCTAATGCTAAATTTAAACACAATTAGCATTAACCAGGTTGCACGTTTTGAACACTGGCAACAATAAGTTAATGTTACAGAAGAACTACTTGATGAGATGGTGCAGAATGGTACATAAAACTCTTCACTTTATGTTTTATATGGGTGGTTAGTGTGGCCCCTTGACACTTATGGCTGCAATACACCTTTTGCAAACTCCTTATTAGGTCCTAGACAACCCCATTCTAAATGTTTCATATATGCTACATATAATGAACTATGGAAATTTCACAAGAAGCTGCTGAAAAGTTGTGTGAAATTGACAAGGAAAAATTATAAAAAGAATTAGCTGTTGTCGATAATGGCTTGACCACTTTGTCTACTCGTATTTATTTGTTGAATAATATTGTCTCATCTGCAGTTAATATTCTACAAAATGACATATCTGCACTTTTACATGGTTTAAGTCAGTTAAGAGAAATTTTGCAATTGTGTTGGTACCTTCATGTTTTAAAGTCAAACAGCGTGCCATGGAAATATGTAGCTGACACAAAATAGTTTTTGCCTCACAACATGTCATGCATGTAACGAGTCATGGCTAAGAAAGGCGCAACTTACACTAGGCGTCATATAGAAGACTTAGAGAAACTGCCCTTTTCTGTAGCTGAAACTCCTTCAGATATATGGTTGGTGCATGGTTTATTCCTTTGCGAATCTCATCTTGTCTGAAACACTTTCAAGTAGGCAGATATGAACAGATGGCGGTAACTTTTGTCATGAGAACTGCTCTCTTCCTTTCACTTACAAATATGAGCATGGCGACAGACATTTTTCTCAGTGAGAATGAATACAGAGTTTCCTTGAGCCTTTCGCTACATTGTAAAGAGATAACACTGCATTGAGTGTGCATTGCATCCATGACACATTTGGTGTGTTCTTTGAAGGAGGTTCCCTTTTCTGTGATCAAGCCAGTTTTTTTGTTACTTTCCAATGGAAGTTACTAGATTCTGGCTGACTAAATTTGCGGTGTGATAAAGCCAGGTGTCCCTTTCATTGTAACAGTGTCCAAGGCCATGACTTGCTGTATGAATGTATTATAGCCACTCACAAAAATGGCTATGGAACTTACCTTATGGCCCAAGGTCCTGATTTCGAATGTTAACTTTGATAGGTTAAGCCGACTCAAAGCCTTATTGTTTCAAAAGGGCGTGACCCTAACGTCTGCCTGAGAAACCTTTGCTCTCCAAGTTGCAAGGTCTTCCTCTGAAGAACAATCATTGTTGCATTCTAATTTTCTGCTGCATTTTGGTGAACTTGTGCACCACATTTTTAATTCTTCAAACACCAGAAGATATGTTTTGGCATTTCAGACAGTACTCGGAGTGATTTAGTACTTTATACATTCACTCTTTTAAAGTCTTTTCAAGCATTTCTGCTAATTGCTGCTTTGTTTTTATTGTTGTTGCTCTGCAATGGATGTTCCACAACAAGCCCGGTGGTAATGGATTTACCACACGTTCATGTGTGTCAGAAACGCATGGTACAGTACTTTGGATTGTCTCTGCTACTGGAACTAAATGACAACTGGTCTTTGCCTTTCCAGCCCATGTGGTTTCAGAGTGCACAGCCTGTGTTTAACTGTCTCTAGTGTCCTTTCAGATGTGCTTCAGACATATGTCTTGCTATTGAATTGACGCAAACTATGGACATGGGTCTGCTGATATATCAATGAGGGTGCATCTTCAGTGCTGTTCTATGTTGCTACCGTTGCTGCAAAATGCTTATTATAAGGTGCCCGCGCCAGATAGGATGGATGCTTCAACTTCTATGGCATCTGGCGCCTCATCTGCGGTTACACTTCTGGCATTCCAAATCTTGGCTCTTGCTAACAGAACCAAGTTGGTTCTTTTCCATCTGCCAAAGTGGATCTGTTGTCTGTGGATGCAGGTTCCTTCGAGGACTCAAATGACTTTCTAGACATGGTGGACCATTCCAGGCTACTGTCCTGTAGTACGAATGCCTCATAAGAAACTTTTTAATTCAGCCTTTTGCTTTTAAATTAATTTTATTGATTTGTAGTAATGTGCAGAATTTTTATTGACATTTTTTATGGCTATTACGACGCTTATTTTATTAATATTTTACAGCTTTTAGTGAATAAGTCTCCTTCACGACCGAGGTTAGGGTGTGTTGTGGCTTGCAAGTATTCTTCCATTTAGAGTTGATATCTCTTTCCAGAAGGGCCCTTTGCAACACTTTTTTACTTTTTTACTTTTTTGCTAACGTGTGAATGTGCTTGATGTGTATTTGCAATAGACACTGACACCTATTAGTCTGTACAGATAGTTCTATGGTCATACATGAAGAACACAATGCCACTGTTTTCTTTCTTTCTGTGCTTTTTAGGAGACACTTTACTTTAGCTAGATGAATCTAAATGAGCTGCTCTGTCACCTCAGTCGCAGTTGCTAAGAACAGAGTTTTATCATATAAATAGATTATGTACTAAAGCTCTCTGAGAGAAGCATTTCCATCCTGGGAATTATCACAGAACTGCTGCAGACTGCGTCTGAGATGCAGACCCGCTGACACTGACCCCCATCCTGCTAAGGAAGATAAGATGCGCACTGTGCCTGGCTTCCTGACACCATAGAACAAGGTATGAGGATTAGACCATCCCAAATAATCTGCCAGAAAAATGCTATTCCATCTTTATTATAGTGTAGTGACAGAGGAGTAGGCAAACATTAGCAACAATTAACATGGTTCAAATGTTCATCCTGTTTCTTTCTATCATGTCTCATCTTTCTAATGATTGCAGCTCATGCTTTTTATGTAAGAATACGATCATTTCAATAAATGTTTGATAATGCATCGTCATATATATCTTGTGTTTACCTTGGTTGGGCAAGAGTGACAAATCGTCATATCTATCTTTCGTTTACCTTGGTCATGCAAGAGTGACAAATTAAAGGGTTAAATCTGTTTCCACTTATTACTTGGGAATCTGAGTGTCATGTTCATGATTGTCAACAACATCTGTTACGCTGTTTAGTTTAGGGGTTAGAAGTGGTACTATGAGCCAGCTGAAACGCAGCAACACTCATGGAAGGCATACGTAAACTAAATCGCTATACTATGAAGTTTGTGTTTGTGCAATACAAAGTATTGTTTATATGGCTGAGATACCCGCCACCCCCTCTCAACACAATCCCCAAGGATGGGAAACCGGAAACAGTTCTGAACTTTTTGGAAGACGGGAGGGAGTGACCCTCCCGGCCGTATTTATTAAAATATGAAACAAAATTAAAACATTAAAATAACAGTTTCATATTATGTACAATTTCATTACCACATTGCGATGTTTTGGCTAACCTTAACATATTCTCTAATACAAAGGTTCTCCTAGCCGAACTAACATCCTACAAAACATTTAACTTGAAATTTTGAAATTGTACATCCTAACGTTTAAGGGCCAACGGCAAGGTCGTAACCGGTGTCAAGATCCCTAAACCAGAAATATCCCCCTCACTTGTGAGGGGCGACCGCACAGAGGTGTACCTCGAGTGCAACTACCAATTTCCCTTGACTTGACGGGGGCCCCAATAAACTCGACGCCACTTAAAGGTCGTCCGAGGACTCGTGTGAGGTATCTAGAAGGTAGCGTAGACCCCCCCCCAAACCCCACACAACTTACCACATCTGCCGTCGCAGATGACCTGGCCCCGGGAAATTCTCCAGGAGGGGGCTGTAGCCCCTCCTACCCAGGAAGGGGCCTTGACCGCCTTTCCTTTCCTTTCGGCGGCCCATCCTTAGAAGGGACCGCCTACCCCGTTGAGGGGCCAATGGCCACCTCCCTTGAGCGCTCCCATCCGTAATGGGTGACGCCCACTCATAGGGATCTTCCAATTAGTGCTCACCGATCATGACCTTACCGCCCGACCAAAATAAATACGACAGTTCTAAACTAAAGGACTAATTTACTAAAAGACAGTAAAAACAACACTTTATTAATAACATGCTACTGATCAACACTAGAGCAGGATAACTTTATTTGCAAAACATACCACAAATTGACCATTCTTTATTGCATATTCAAAGTTATCACGATAATAATCCGAACCTGTAAACAAAATTAGAGTTACCACATCAAACTTTATTCAAAACCACTTGCTGTCCTCAGGGGCTGGTGGGTGGGTCAAAAATGGCTCTTCGTTCCGTCTCGAGCTCACGTGCAGCGAGGCGGTGCAGCTTCAGAGCACAGGAACAAGAGGATGCTTCCTTGGCTTGTTGCTCCTTTTATCCGTCTTCAGGGCGGGCGTAAACCCGCCCCGGCCTGCCCCGAGGGCGTGGCCGCCCGCGTCAGTGTCTAGGCCAGCCCACTCTAGGGCGGGAAAAAGGCGCGCCCTGACTACGCCACTTCGGGCATACCAGCCGAGACTCGCCTCCCGCCCAAGATGGCTTCCCGGGGGGATCGTGGTACTCCACCATACGTTCGGGGGGACCGAATGGTCGCCCCTTTCCATATGGCTGAGATACCCGCCACCCCCTCTCAACACAATCCCCAAGGATGGGAAACCGGAAACAGTTCTGAACTTTTTGGAAGACGGGAGGGAGTGACCCTCCCGGCCGTATTTATTAAAATATGAAACAAAATTAAAACATTAAAATAACAGTTTCATATTATGTACAATTTCATTACCACATTGCGATGTTTTGGCTAACCTTAACATATTCTCTAATACAAAGGTTCTCCTAGCCGAACTAACATCCTACAAAACATTTAACTTGAAATTTTGAAATTGTACATCCTAACGTTTAAGGGCCAACGGCAAGGTCGTAACCGGTGTCAAGATCCCTAAACCAGAAATATCCCCCTCACTTGTGAGGGGCGACCGCACAGAGGTGTACCTCGAGTGCAACTACCAATTTCCCTTGACTTGACGGGGGCCCCAATAAACTCGACGCCACTTAAAGGTCGTCCGAGGACTCGTGTGAGGTATCTAGAAGGTAGCGTAGACCCCCCCCCAAACCCCACACAACTTACCACATCTGCCGTCGCAGATGACCTGGCCTCGGGAAATTCTCCAGGAGGGGGCTGTAGCCCCTCCTACCCAGGAAGGGGCCTTGACCGCCTTTCCTTTCCTTTCGGCGGCCCATCCTTAGAAGGGACCGCCTACCCCGTTGAGGGGCCAATGGCCACCTCCCTCGAGCGCTCCCATCCGTAATGGGTGACGCCCACTCATAGGGATCTTCCAATTAGTGCTCACCGATCATGACCTTACCGCCACAGGCCGGATAGTTGACCGGCTATCCGGACCCCCCACAACACTCCTACCTAAAGGTCATGTCTTAAAGTCTTTAGCCAAGCTACACAGTCTCCTATGAGTAACTCGTTCCCCACCCGGGACAAATGAACACCATCCCCGAAATACATACTGTCACCCGTAATACAACCATGCGAAATAGAATGCAGTGTATTGGAACGGAACAATCGACTCACTTTGTTATTAATTTTTCTTACTGAATGATTCAGAGCAGAAACAGAAATAGCCCCCCGCCATACTTTCCGTGGGATCATATGTGACCATGCAATCGTGCACCCTGGAACTCTCCTCGCCAACCAACTTACAGTGGAAAGCATCGCCTCAAGAAGAAGTCGTCTACCAGTGGTGACCAAATCATTGCCCCCAAGATGTACTATGACTATAGCCGGCGGTGACCTCGTCCGCCCTAGCAAACCCTCAAAGAATGATTGAAACTGGTCAATACAGAGTCCGCCCTTTCCGTAGAAGGACACACTGTACCCGTATTCCCCAGCCACGTGAATCATGTCACCTGCTTTGAATACGTCCGCGGCACGCCTCACGTATGAGTGGCCCACGACCCACACCTCCTTTTTCACAGCCGGTGAAGTCTGACCGCTGGCCCGGTGTTGGGTCGACTGCATAGTCCGCCCCGCCTCGTAGGCTTGCGCAACTGAAACCAAACAAAAACAAGAAGCGTGAGTACATCATTACAGCTTCACAACATGTGCAACCGCACATACCTCTTATAACAATTGGAGGACCAACGCCCCACACGTTTAACTTGTTCGACATTCAGACCCCTGGCTGTAGCCTCTGTAGCAGCCCCTATCCGAAAGGAATGGGTCCCAAACTCGCCCGGGTTCAAGCCCGCAGCAGTAATCGACATCGCAAGCACCCGCTGAAACTGAAACCTCGTCAGTGGGGTGGCGTCAGCGTGTCTCAACAAGGTCCCCCCCCATGATGCCACCCTTTGTGCTAAATATTCCTCTACACAACTCACCGGGCACATGGAGGACCCGGGAATCCTTTGTATTATTATGCAATCACCCATCGCACCCTGATCGGTCTTGGACCTTACGAACGAGACAGTCATTGTCTCCCCTCTGATCTGAACGTGCTCTTGGCACAGTCCCCCCATCACGTCCTGCTTGTTCCTCGCCACTAATTCGCTTACCCGCATAGCCCCATGGAATGCCAGCGTAAAAGCGGCTCGGAATAACACTGTTTCATACTGGGATGAACATGTTGCAGGGAGTCTAGATAATAACAGGGCCAACCTATCCAGACCTATCGGGCGCCTTTCATCTACTCTGCGACCCTCAAGGCGTTGCCACCCACGTAGCGCTTTTTGCACAACGAAAGACGCTGTCGGGTCCTGGATCCCATGAGCCCTAGCCACAAAGGAAATGGCGGCCCAATGCCTCTGGGCCGTAGCCACTGATTTGCCTGCCTGCCGTAACGACAGCAGGAATTCCACTACCAACTCCTCCTGGCCCCAAAGCTCCCCTCTAGCCGCCCCCAAAAAGGCCCAATAGGAACGGAACGCCCCTTCATATGCCTTCCTCGTCCTGGGTGCTAAACTCTCTCCCACGAGGTTCTGTAATTCGGGGCACCGAGAGACCAGAGAGCTTCGGGAAAGGGTGCTGCCACCGGGTCCGCTGTGGGCAGAAAACCCCAGAAAGCCTGCATACGAAAACGAGAAAGGGCATCAGCCGCCTGGTTCATCACCCCCGGGACATGTCTTGCCTTAAATAGTACATTCAATTGCATACACAATAACACAATTTCCTTGAGCAATCTCAGAATCCATTTGCATCGTGCTGCCTGGCTATTGATACACTCAACAACGGTCATGTTATCAGACCAGAATACCACAGAGTGATCTCTGAACCCCTCGGGCCAAGTTCTCAGGGCCACCAGAATGGGAAAAAGTTCTAGGAAAGCAATGTTACTTGTCAGACCACTATCATGCCACCATGACGGCCATCTTTGTGCCGACCACTGAGTGCCGAATATGGCACCAAAACCAATGCTCCCTGCCGAATCTGTCCACAGCCCCAGCTCCTCAGAGGACACGGCCGGTTTGTTCCAGACAATTCGACCATTGAAATCCGCCAGAAATGCCAACCAAATGCGCATGTCCTGGCGAACCTCTGCCGAGAGCCTTGTGCGATGATGACCCTCCTTCAGGCCGACCATGGCTTGAGCGATCGAGCGAGAAAAGGGGCGGGCCATCGGTATAACTCTTAGGGCAAAATTCAACTGCCCCACCAATTGTTGTAATTGATGTAGCTTAACCTTAGACTCACTTATACACATTTGCAGGGATGCCCTGAACCTTAACACTTTGTCACCTGGTAAACGAAAACAACCTTCCTCGGAATCGAGCTCAATCCCCAGAAACTCGAGGCAAGTCGAGGGACCCACAGTCTTACCTGGTGCCAATGGCACGCCAAACTGATTCATCAAGACACAAAATGCATTCAAAGCCTGTCCACATTCCGGATCCCCGGCTGCCCCCAGAAACAAAAAGTCATCGAGATAATGCATAACATGTTGAAACCCCGTCCTCTTTGTGAAGACCCATTGCAGGAAGCAACTGAACTTTTCGAAATAGGCACATGATATAGAGCACCCCATCGGCATACACCTATCCATGTAATAGTGACCCTGAAACATGAAACCAAGGAGACGCTGATCGTCTGGATGTACCGGGAGCAACCGGAACGCTGACTCGATATCAGATTTTGCCATCAGCGCACCGGGCCCCAGGCGATTCAATATGGCTACGGCCTCATCGAAGGATGCGTACCGCACCGAACACACTTCCGGGTCTATCGCATCGTTCACGGAAAGACCACGTGGGGCTGATAAATTATGTATCAGCCGAAACTCACCCGGGTCCTTCTTGGGGACCACCCCTAAAGGGGAACAAACAAAGTTAGCAACTGGTGGCACATTAAATGGACCGGTGACTCGACCTCGAGCCACCTCCTTCCCGATCTTTTCCTGTACCACGGTCGTATGCTGTAAGACCGATATCTGGTTTTTACATTTTGCTATACCCTGAAACTCCCCTACTGGGATGCGGAAACCATATGAAAATCCGCTCCGCAACACCCCAGCGGAAGCGTGATCCGGGTATTCGCTGAGCCAGGGAATCATTGCCATGGTATCAACCGGAGTAGGTAAAGGCGCCCCTCGGACTATGTCAGACCTGTTTGGCGCCTCCTCCACCCCCGTTATCACCCGTTTTGGCTCTGCACATGGACTCAGGATGGGATGATTGCCCACACCCCCCACATTCGTGCCTAAATTTGCATGACCCCTGGGGCCTAGTACATTTCCCCCTGTTAAAGTTCCAACAAACCCCCCTTTTACCTGTGTTGCCGATTGGCCTCGAGTGATTGTCGTTACTCGTACCTGATCGAAAGGGCGTCCCCGCATATTGGCGGGAGGATTCGCCAACGTTACTCCCTACCAATGGCACCTTCAACATGCCAGAGTCTTCCATTTTTGACCAGGACACAGAATCATAACAATCCCAAGTTAAGTTTTTATCATGCTCTTTCGCTTTTCTGAAAATATTATCATAACAAAACCAATGGTTGCCCTCGTGAGATACTGAATACCCCATGATCCGTGACTGATAAATCGGCAATTCGGACAGCAATTCGGGCCTACGTTCACCCAAGATGGATGTAAAAACCCCCCATGCTTTGCCCCAATTACCAATGTTTTCATTTACCTTAAAGGCGGCCATCTTTGCGCGCCAAACACTCGGATGCATGAGCTCCTTTTGGCTCCTAACATGCTCCATCTCATAATGATCGGTAAGCAACGAGAAGATGTTTATATACTCCCCTGCCCATATCTTCTCTTTGATAGCCAGAGGGACATGTTGACCCAACTTTTCCCTTCGAGAGGGTGCCGACTCATCCCTCGCAATCGGCAATGGCCGCTTACCTGAACCGGAAGCTGTATCTGCGACTGGACCTGACCCAGGTGGTTTTTCTACTGCCGCATCCGGCGATGGAACCTTCGTCGCTTCCCTTGTTTCCCGCAGCTGCTTCATCAACACCTGCGCGTCGTCAGCCGTGGCGCCCTTGCTACTTTTACCCAACCACGCTGCTAGTTGTGCTGCCAACTCGGGCGGCATATCCTCCCCGGATACGGGGGTGACCACCACGGGAATCGGATTCCCTCCCTCCGGCACAGGGGTGGGTGCCTCGAGTGGAGTACAGGGAGCTGGGACATCTCCCCCCGCTGCTCCCCTTCTGGGCCTCTTGCCTTTTCCTCCTGGAGCTGCTCCTGCCAGAGGATGTTTCGGCCCCCCTTCCTCCTCTCTCTCCGCCATTCGCTTCTTTAGGTCGGTCACCTCTTTCATGAGAACACGCAGCATCTGGTCGGTAGTCATTCGCTTACCCGCCTTCTTAGGCATTCTCCGACAGAGTATCTGCAAAACAAACAAGAAAGATTACAACGCTCAAAAATGGCTCTTCGTTCCGTCTCGAGCTCACGTGCAGCGAGGCGGTGCAGCTTCAGAGCACAGGAACAAGAGGATGCTTCCTTGGCTTGTTGCCCCTTTTATCCGTCTTCAGGGCGGGCGTAAACCCGCCCCGGCCTGCCCCGAGGGCGTGGCCGCCCGCGTCAGTGTCTAGGCCAGCCCACTCTAGGGCGGGAAAAAGGCGCGCCCTGGCTACGCCACTTCGGGCATACCAGCCGAGACTCGCCTCCCGCCCAAGATGGCTTCCCGGGGGGATCGTGGTACTCCACCATACGTTCGGGGGGACCGAATGGTCGCCCCTTTCCAGGATGCGTATACATATATACACACACACACATAGTGATATCTGTTGCTGCAGTACTCCTGCATAAGTCCACCTGAAAAACGGACAAAACTGAGCATTGTGATTGACAGGAACTAGCAATGTGATTAGTTGTCTGCAACATGCGGAGAAATGTTGCGACAGTCATTACCGGATTTGCGTCGGGATACCATGACCACCTAGCTCTTGTGGGGGGATGGGGAAAAAGAAAAAAAATGGGGGATCACAAACTCACAGGACTCCCACGGGAGCCAGCGTGGCAACTCTGTGGAAACCAAAATAGATCTAGGGTGGGGGTCTGTGGCCAGTTTGCCGCTCCTGGGGTGTTGGTCAACCATTGCCCTGGGGCCAGCCACCTGCAACGCAGAGGCAAAGGCTGTGCGCAGAGAGGTGTTGGCCACCTGTGGACGGGGGTTGGAGGCATACATGCACTAGAAAAAACATAGAAATTGACAAAATAAAGGGTTTAAGTGGAGTCATACGTAGGTCTTCTAGTAATAAAAAGATTCTTACAACTGAAGCACATCAGTGTTTGCATGTTCTTTGTGAATGGGAAACAGCCTTAATGACGAAGTCTTCACAACGACTGACCTGAACAACGAATGCAAAACAACGACCTTTCTATGAACCACTACATCATTAACCACGACTTACACAAACAACGAATTTCCTAAAATACGAATAAGACGACGGCCCAATAGATGGCACTATTGTTATGTTTATTTTTGTGATTATTTTTCGTAACTAAGAGAATTCCAAAAGAAACGCTAGAGCCTGGTGCATTCTGACAAGCATAACAAAAGAAAAAGAAATGTAAGGAAAAGCCTTTCCCCTAGTAGTGACAATGACAGAGGAAATTGAATTGAAACAAAAGCAGTAGGTTGTACGAAGTCGGCACCGTCAACACTGGACGTAAAAATCTGGGGAACATAAGAAAAAAGAAAACAAACACGTTTTGCCCAATCAACTCCTTCCTCCTGAAATGCTTTAGATTTGTATGCCCTAATGCACTGTCTCTCCCACTAATTATCATTAATAACATATATGTCTTTAGAGTCGCTACAGAGAAAATATGAAATCTCAGGATCATGTCTCCTCGAAAACAAATATATGCAACATATGTGTATTTATTTAAATATATGGAGTTGAAAATCTCTGCTTTTGCTTCTATGCGGACGCTGGGGTATGTTCAAAGTTTCTCTAAGCACCGCAATATCCCAGGCAGACAACCCCGCAAAGAGGCTGGTTTCTCTGTTAAAGGACTCGCCCATGAAGAGAGCCACCCACCAAGCTCGAGATTGTCAAAGGCTGTCCGCAAAATCAGCCCCAAATCCGGAGAGAGATCGGCAACAAAAAATAGAACTAGGTGCGGTAATTTGATTTTCTGTCCCTTCTGTTTCCGAGCAAAAGGCGGCATTTGAGCGAGGCCTTTAAATTCCTTTAAAGTGCCACAGCTTTGTATTTTTTGCACAGCGTTATTCTGTTCAAGCTGTTGTATCTGGTGTAAGTCACTGGATGGTTTCGTATATACATGATCTGTGAATGGTATAGTCGGAAAAGGAGCAAATAGAATAATATTAGTTGTTTAGGAAGTCGTTGTTAAGAATGTAGTGGTTTGGCAATGGTCGTGGTTTAGCATTCGTAGTTTAGGAATTCGTTGTTAAAGCAGTAGTTGTTAAATCATACATCCTTTGTGAATATAGGAATTTTAAAAATAATATGATATAATTGGATGAGAGAGCATTTTGCTCCTGTTTTCCCTTTTCTACCTATGAATCGAAGCAATGTAATTGAATGCCACATGCGAAAAAATATTGTGGCAACCATTTTAGAATGCAGGGCACAATCCCCATGCCCTGCCGGTAGGAAAAAAATATAAAGGAGCAGGGTACGAACAGAATAGGCCCCTATGCCTAATGTATTTAAAAAAATTAAATACCAAAAATGTGCAGGATTCGCTCTCTTTGGTTGATATCACTTGGTGTTTGCACGACTCTCACCAATTTATGTGTTAAGTGTTGTCTATGTCCATTTGTCCTGACTATATGTCGTGTTAAGAGAAATTTATTATTTTTTCCCCCTCCCTCATGCTCCGCCCTGTGTGGGGTACACCAGGGCGTAGTAGTAGTAGGAAAGCTTTATTCGATTTTAGCAAAATTTTAAAATCATAAAAGCAGCAACACAAAAGGCGTATTGTAAGCAGGCCCGATGATGAAGCATGTCACATACCTTGGTGTGTGAGTGAGGGCAGTTTTTTCAAATAGAGCGATTGCCCTATTGGGGGCCTCTCTGTTTCTTGTGTATATATGTATTTTTTGTTACTTACTCTATCCACCCCTTTTGTGTGTACAATTGAGGTCCTTGGGGGTTTGGGGTGGTAGAGTTTAAAACTAATTTGACCCTGACCCCTCTTTTGTGATTGAATTTTTAAAAACAATCACAGAGAAGCCTTTCCAATGACTCATAAATGAATGGAGGTCATTTAACAATAACTCTGTGTCATCATAACTTATCTTACTGAAGTTGGGATATGTTTTTGCTAGATGTACTTTTTTTCTGATTTTAGCTCTTGTTTATGTATAACATTTATTTGTACAGTGCTCTTATACCGTTGGGTCATGTTCGTGCTTTAAAAATAACCAAAAATAAATTAAAATAAATAAAATATACGTTGGACAACAGAAGGGAAGAAGGGCACAAAGTAGTGGAGTGCTGGGACACAAACCTTGAGGCCTATTTGACATGGGCATGGCCATGATACAAAAAAGCAAACACAAGGAGATGATGGACGTAGCGCTGAAACTTTTCAGGCACTCACACCCAATCACAGATATGGGTTGAATCCATCATCGTTCTTTAGCTCACTTCAACACCCGAATTCAGACACAGCTATATGCAAATCAGTCTTGACCCTGTACATCATGGGAACAGTCAAGTTCGAACTGCCAAGCCAGGTCTTCCCTGTACCAGAAACAAACATCCTGGGACGGGTTTTGTGATAACACCCCCTCATCAGCCTGGCTAGCTTGAATCTAGTGGCAAAGTTAGCAAGGAGCCCAAAACAGGTATACTCTGCCAACTTAGGGCAAACAAAGCAAACACAAGCAGATGATGGATGGATCGTTGAAACTTTGCAGACACTCACCCTCAGTCAATCATCTGGGCTGAATCCATCATCGTTCTTTAGCTGACTTTGCCACCCCAGTTCAGACACATCCATATGCAAATCAGTCTCGACCATTTGCCTCATGGGAACAGTCCAGGCCGAACTTCCAAGTTAGGTCTTCCCTGGACGAGAAACAAGGATCCTGGGACCAATTTCTGGGTAACACCCCTCATCAGCCAGGCCAGCTTGACTCCAGTGGCAAAGTGAGCAAGAGACCCACGTCTGGGCATACCCTTCTAACTTAGGGTGAAAAAATCAAACACAAAGAAATAATGGAGAGAGCACTGAAACTTTTCAGACACTCACCCCCAGCCACTGATCTGGGTTGAAGTTTGCAGTGTATGCCCGGACGTGGGTCCTTTGCTCACTTTTCATTCCATTGTCAAGTGTCGTCCTCATCTTGTGGCTTCGTCCATAGCTGGCTACAATGTACAAGTCAGCTTCAATGCTTCAGGACACTGACAAGACATTAGATTATTGTAGCCAACATCAGCTAAGTTCCACTCGCAGACTGAATGCTCTGAGAGCCTGTTTCTATCATATTATGTTTGTGAAATACTGAACGAAGTGCAGCGAGATACCGTGGATGTACAGCTGACATTAGCATTGTTCGTTTGATGTTTTCTGTTCTCGGCATTGAAGAGAAACATCAGATTTGCTGCTACTACTTAGTCTTGATGTTCCTTTCCTATGTTGAAGAGATATATTGGACTTGATTGAAACTACTTAGGTTTGCCCACCAATTCAAATATCAGGTGAGAACGTATTGAAAGCTTGTAGCATACTACTGGTGATTGCCTCATTTGTGCTTCACAATTGCAAACTAATATGTTTGTTTCTTTTTATTGTCTTTGTATTGGGATTTACAATATTGTTATTCTTTCTGGATGCATGTGATAAAAGAGAAGAGAGTATCAGTTTCACGATGTTAGCAAATATCAGTCACCTGCTTTAACACATGTGTTCCTATATTGTCTAAGGTGATTGGGTCTTAGTGTTTAATTCTTTGTTCATCATTGGAAAAAAGCATTGTCTGAAAGAGAGTACTTATACAAGTTTCCTCTATTGACCATGTGAAGGTTTACAGAATAGACATAAGCTTCCCTGCTGTCCTAAGCTTTGGAGCCCGGCTGGACCAAGTGGCAGATGCAGCTATGTTTTGTTTCTTTCTCTCATCCCATTCCCCTTCCCTTTTGGAACACCTGATGAAACTTCTGTTCCATAAACAAGAAGAATCCTACTGCTAGTGTGAGGAAAGAAGGGGAGGGGAAGCACTCAGTGTTGTGTAAAATACCCCTCACACACCAACAGGCCCCTTGGTGTCATGCTTCATCATCGGGGTCTTCGCACCCCGCTAGAGGGATGCGGCATGCTGCGACCTACGACTACGTGGGAGCGTTGACAGGTGTAAACTATGTGTGATGTGTGTTGATTGTGAGTGATAAGAGGATTAAATGTGAGTGGGAAACGTGGTGAGGAATTTAAAAAGTACCTGGCTAGTGGGAAAAATGAAAAAAACTTTATTTCGTACCCCTAGCTGGTGCTATTAAAAGGTGTGCAGAAAAAGACGAGGTTAGTTTGTCTTAATTACGGACAAAACCTCTGGTGTGCGTCGACATGTTTCGGTACATGTGTACCTTCTTCAGGACGGGGCACAACTCCCAACCCTACTCACGTATTTCTAAAAAAAGGGGGGTTATTATATTTAATAAAAAGTGAAATCACTCATTTCAAGTTGGCTACAATGTGCCTACAGCGGTTCTTGGGATCATGTATTTACATGTCCTGCAAAAAAGGAAAAAACCATTAGGTTTGGTTACCATGAGGTATTGGCTCAGACAGGTGCAGTCACCTGGAGCCCCAAACAAGGAACAATCTGTAAAGGAAAAGACATACTAGACACACAACACATAGGACACACTTAGGTTTCACGAAATCCGCCGTTGTTGACACGACGCTCCCCCTTTTCTGTTGTCTGTTCAGCGCCGGACCCATGAATAGCACATGATTGGCCAAGAAACGGAAAGACCATACATGGACATTCCGGTAATGAATAAACACCAATAGGTCACATGTCGACGTTAATTAGATCACATGCATAAAGGCGAACGGATAGTCTTCATACATGGTCCCTGTGACTTCCGGCAATTAACCAATGGCAATACACCTAGCCTCTCTTTAAATACCACCAAACACGTCCGCAATTCATTCACGGCGGAGCAGCACAGGGTGGTAGAAGGAGGCCAATACAGGCGGATTTCGTGAGTATTCTCTCCACACAGAATCCAGCCTCGCTAGGTAGATGGATGAGGTAAGAAGTAAATATAAGTAACAGCACTGAGTCCACCTCTCTATCATTGTAGATTGTGGATCCACCTACCCACCTTGATGTTCAGGACTTGCTCATGATGCAGTAGACATCAAAGACTACGAGTATGTCTGAAAAACAATAAGTACAAAAACCTAAGTGTGTCCTATGTGTTGTGTGTCTAGTATGTCTTTTCCTTTACAGATTGTTCCTTGTTTGGGGCTCCAGGTGACTGCACCTGTCTGAGCCAATACCTCATGGTAACCAAACCTAATGGTTTTTTCCTTTTTTGCAGGACATGTAAATACATGATCCCAAGAACCGCTGTAGGCACATTGTAGCCAACTTGAAATGAGTGATTTCACTTTTTATTAAATATAATAACCCCCCTTTTTTTAGAAATACGTGAGTAGGGTTGGGAGTTGTGCCCCGTCCTGAAGAAGGTACACATGTACCGAAACATGTCGACGCACACCAGAGGTTTTGTCCGTAATTAAGACAAACTAACCTCGTCTTTTTCTGCACACCTTTTAATAGCACCAGCTAGGGGTACGAAATAAAGTTTTTTTCATTTTTCCCACTAGCCAGGTACTTTTTAAATTCCTCACCACGTTTCCCACTCACATTTAATCCTCTTATCACTCACAATCAACACACACCACACATAGTTTACACCTGTCAACGCTCCCACGTAGTCGTAGGTCGCAGCGTGCCGCATCCCTCTAGCGGGGTGCGAAGACCCCGATGATGAAGCATGACACCAAGGGGCCTGTTGGTGTGTGAGGGGTATTTTACACAACACTGAGTGCTTCCCCTCCCCTTCTTTCCTCACACTAGCAGTAGGATTCTTCTTGTTTATGTATCAGTGCCCGTGGAGTAGGAATCCTACCTTGTACTCTACCTCCCCTCTTTGTTTAAAATAGAAACTTCTGTTCCTTCAGCATTACCAGGAGGTTGTACTAGGAGGTGAAGGTATTTTTCATCGCCCCTGCAGACAACCTGACCTTTAGGTTAGAGGTCTCAACAAAAAGCCAAGCCACAAAATATAGGACTTCCTGGGCAATGGATCCTCTTACGACTTCCTTATAAGGGTCGGGCCTCACTGAAGACACCCTTACTATACACGACCCGACCAGGGCGCTTGAAGGTTTACAAAAGTAGTTTCCTTCCTTAAAGCAAGAAAATTAGGAACTTCAGGATGAATTACAACTGTAAAAACCACGTCTAAATCCATTGGAGAGTGGGACCAAACCTAAACAAAAAACACCAGTCTTGCAGGCTCCCCTCTTTGAGTTTCATTCTGCCCCTACGGCTGTTCCATCTTCAGTCTCTATGCTGGTCAACTTGACTGTGACCACTTCTGCTCCTGTTCCACCAGCCCCCTCCTGAGTAGTTTTTTTGAGATCATGCCAAAATCAGTATTTTTTTGAATCACTGTCAACTTTACTTCTTGTGTTGCCCATCCGCTTCTAAGATAACTTTCATCCTCTCTTATTTGGGATGCTCCACCGCAACGTAGTTGATTCAATTTGTGGATCTGTACGATCCATTACACAATGATTTTGATCATTTTAAAGAGGCCATGCAGAAACTGTTTGCCAAACACTTGTTCTTACAATCAATGATGAGTTGCTCGGTCTGCATCACTGCAGTAAGAACTTATTATCCAATATAACCTCTTTTAATCTGCTAATAGCTGAAGCAGAATTGCCTATGGAAAAGAGAACCTCTTTATTCTATTGTGGTCTTTGAGATAAGCTTAAATATGTGCTTGTCCAGATTGTAGAGCATCCCACTGATTGTGTGGAGTTCATTGATCTTGTGGTTCACCTAGATAATCGTTTGGGAAATGCAAGGGGAGAGACACCGGGGTGACAGCAACAGGGTAGTTGTGGTGTGACAGGAAAAGAAAAACCAGCCAGCTTGGGCCCGGATACCATTGAACCAATGCAAATTGGTAACATTAGAGGTCCACTTGCTAAAGAGGAAAAAGAGCCAACGTGCCGTTTAAATCTATGTCTATACTGTAGGAAACCCGGACATTTTGCTAGGAACTGTTCTCAGAAACCCAGCAATCCTAGAAAAGCGGTAGGTCTTGTAGAAAAAACATCCTCTGAATAAGACAACCTTTAGCAGTCAGAAAACTTCTAGGCCCAGTGAGGAGTGAGGCCCCCTTGCGGAACACAACCAAACGTCCGACCTCATGTCAGTAACGAGCAAACACAATCAGCCCTGCTCCACAAAATGTAACTCTGATTGTGATCTTAGTCTTGACCTCAGAAGCCCGTAAGGTAATTCCTATAATATTGAATTCAGGGGCTACAGGAAATTATTTAAATATTTGTTTGGCGAAAATCCCTAGTATCCCAACAGACAGAAAAGAAGCTCTTGAACCAGTAAGGGCTGAGAACGGTTCTATATTATCCTCTAGGATGATTATCTATCATATTGGTACTTTGACTATGGTATGTGCCACTGGGCACACAGAACAAGTTTGTTTTGACTTGATTGACACACCAGTGTTTGGAGCTGTAGTGGGTGTCCCGTGGCTCTAACTACATAACCCCCAAATTGACTGGATAAATAGAACAGTGACTCTCAATTCTCTATACTGTGGGCACTCCTATTACAAGGATAAGCCTCAACCAGTAATGCTGCTACATTCTGCCTCAAGTATGGTGACTAATGAGAGAAATAATACTGTGATACTAAAGATTTATGACAACTTCCATGACATGTTCTCTGAACAACAAGCTACCCACTTACTACCCTATCCATATGATTGTAGAATCTACCTCATTCCTGGGGCAACTCTACTATACAATCAGCTCGTCATGCAGTACACTGCTCGTGTGCTCATGACGTCATGAACAATGGGATTCATGGGAGGTCAGCATTCGGGATGAATTGCTGTAGCATTCAAGGTGTTAATAAGGTCACAGTGAAAAACAAGTATCCTCTTCCCCTTATTCCGGTGTTATTAGACCAAGTACGACACACAACCATCTTTACAAAGCTCGACCTACGAGGTGCATATCACCGGATCTGAGTTAAGGAAGGAGTCAAATGGAAGACAGCATTTAGGACCAAATTTGGCCTCTTTGAACATACTGTTATGCCCTTCGGTCAATCATTTTCATAAGAGCAATACCCACCAGCAGCGATAATGCAGATGGATCCATCTCTCAATGACATCCATAAGTGGCTGCACTGCATGCCCATAATTGTCCTGTTTCACCAACCCCAGGTCAGTATGAACATGGACCCCAAGTACCACAACAGGTCAGTAGTTTACAGTAAAAGGTATTCATTCTGCTTGGGTGCATTATTAGCAGTCAGTGGCAATATAAGCAGCTTATTCAATTTATGAATCGGCCTGATTGGCCGCCAAATTTTACCACCTCTCATAACATTGGTGATAAGTTGTGGTTTGGGTCGCACATATACAGTAGTGTATCATCTGCATATGCAGATATTATCAATTTATAATGTGGAAATCTGATGCCGCAATTGGCATGATATTCACGCAGGGCACAAGCTAAAGGCTCCCCCACCAAAGTGTACAGAAGCAGCGAAAGTGGACATCCCAGTCTAGTGCCTCTTGGGAACACGATTGGAGTTGATAGAAAACCATTCACACACACCCGCGCCAATGGTTCTGCATATAGTACTTTGACCAGTTTCATGAACACCTCAACAATGCCTACGCGCCTCAACACTGCCAACAGAAAATTCCAATCCACTGAATCAAATGCTTTTTCAACATCCATTAAAAAATGCTGCAGCTCGAACGTTTGGGTCTATACCAGAATCGCACAAACAGAGTGCTTGAATTACTTGTAAGTGAGCAGGGACAAACCCCAACTGCTTTGGACCCACCAGCCCGGGAAGTAGAGGGGCCAGCCTATTCACCAAAATTTTAGCAAAGAGGTTTGTATTGGTATTGAGAAAAAACAATAGTCTGTATGAGGAGCACTGCTCCTGTGGTTTACCTGGCTTTACTAAACACAGTTCCACTAGAGAACAAGGGTCCAAGGGAAAAGTTTACCGACCCACTACAGATTCAATCCCCAATTCCATACTAGTACAAAACACAAAAGAAATCTGGTGGTCAAAGAAAGACTATGAGAAGAGAGGAAATGCAACTGCTGAACAGACAGTCTCCAACACATGTGTTACACCAAAAACAACTACTCATTCATATAAACCCCTTACACACTAGGAAAGTGGCTCTAGGATTTCCATCAACTGCCCTTCGGGGCCAGTGTCATCATCTGCAATTCCAGCTTTCCTGCCACAACACCTCATAAACAAGAGAGGTGCCTCTGTGGATTGAGTGGAATACCCTTCAGAAAACAGGAACCTATTATGTGGCCAGTATAGACATTATCCGCCTACGATCCTATGTACAAAGCAGTCAATGAGAGATTGAAAAAGTGCAGTGCAAATAGTGTGAAAATTTAAAAAGGATATGGAGGCAAACAGATACCTTTATTCTAGCTTTTCTTCCAAACCTATTAAAATGAGTGCAGGAACGGCTTTTACCAAATATGCCGCTTTTTCTAATCGATCTACTAGTTTCAGCCAGGATGGGCCGCTTGCCCTGGCTTTCTTCAGGACCCTATCAAATTTATGCTACTGCAAAATAGTGAGAAAACATGTATACACAAATACCTCCATATAGGCAGGGTGAACTTCACACCTGTTCCGTGCGAGGTATTGGCCTCACCTCACCTGGTAACCACTCAGGTATTAGGAGACCCCACCCTTTTCGTCGGTGCCTCGTCCTGACCCAAGTTCGTGGGAGGTGAAGTTCACCCTGCCTGTATAGAGGTATTTGATCCAGCACTATTTGTGTACACTTACTTACTTACTATTTTGCAAATTAATGATGGATTGGGATGCGGCCTAAGTAATTACCAGTGGCTGAGATAGATTATGGCATTGCATCCATCACCCCTTTTTAGGTCGAGCATTCGCGACCTCTTGTATATACTTTAGTATATACTTATATGTGTATGTACTTTGTGGGCTCTGGAGATCAGCCCTAGGACTTTTCTGCTTCTGCGTAGGGACTTTTTTCTGTTCAACTGCCTCTATTTAACTGTCTTGATAGAAAACGACCAGCAAATGTCAGTAAAATACCAGAATTGCTTTCTGCTGAGGGACTTTCTTTTCTTTATTTTTCTGGCAACTGCCTCTATTTAACTTTCTTGCTAGAAAACGACCATCATAGGTCAGTAAAATACCAGAATCACTTTAGCATTCTCTAGATTCCAGTCCATAGATATTGTCTTCCACAAGCACCTGCAGACAATAATATTTAATTCAAATCTTGTACGCCAGAGGTCATGAGCATCTGGTTCAGTGGACAGGATTGTTCCAGGGCCTGGCCACATGCAGACTCTTTGCCCAGAGATATGCAGTGCAGATGGCCATGCCCAACTGGTTCAGTGGCATGTATATTTCAGGGCCTGTCCCGGAATCCTAATACGCATGGCCTAAGGCTCTGCATAGCTAGTTCGGGACATATGGGGATGTTAGAGGACCTAGCTGCAGGCCCCGGTCTTCACATAAAGCCTGCTGGGTGAGGCCAAAGCCCTATGAAGCCAGGCTGGTTGTGTAGAGGATGGGTAGGACAGGGTTTGACGAGGAGCGCAGCCACAAGCCAGGCCTTGTGCTCTGAGCATGTTGTACACAGCCAGATGCTTGGGGCCTACGATAAGGCCATTGCCCATTGCACGGTTACCTACACAGGCCTTGCAGCAGCATGATGGACATGCACTGCAGGATTTGACCACATGGTGGGTTAGATGCATGGTATGTTGTCCCAGGTCCTAGCTGCAGGCCTATGGTTAACACCTGCTACACAGACTGTGCCCATTGGGTTTGGCCACAGTGGAGGATGGGTTCAGGGCCTACAGCTGAACCGCACTGTGAAGGGTGAACGACCTGTGTAGTGTGGGTTGGTTACACTGTGGGTTGAGTCAAGGGGAATATTACCTTTATAGTTATGGTTAGGTTTCCATTGAAATAGTTTTTTTTAAAACTGTGGTGCTGTTAGACAAATCTGCACAACACTTTCCAATCTTAAAGTTCATCCACTTTGGGTTCTTCATGGTACGTTTTGTGCAGATTTGTCAAATAGGGACTGATAAAAGGAGGGCGCCTAAAGGAAACCGTTCCCATTTTAGCTCACATAGAATTATTTGCTACTCAATACAGAAAAAAACGGCCAAACAAAATTGAACCAACCTTGGCTTTTAAGTAGAACATTACTCAAGGAAGTATCTTTGCTTCATTTGGTACCGCGATGTGTGTCACTGGGTTTTTTTTGTGTCCTGTAAGCACTGATGACAAGGATACAGCACCCAGTGGGCATGCAATACTGTGGACATGGCAAAGTAAAAGGTCTTCTTATTTTCGCACTGATACTGGGTGCTGGGTGCACTAGAAAGTACACAATTAAAAAATATAACCTTGAAATCCACTGAACACACCTTTTCTAAGGTTCATTAGGATTGGGGTTCAAGCAGGTAGCCAATGTTTCCAGCAATGCTGCAGTTGCAGGACAGTTGTGGATATGTGCCAGAGCTAATAAACTGGCTAAGTTAAAAGCACAACTTACACTGCTGCCGCAAAATGCTCATGACTTCTCACTTAACATCGCAGGTTACGTCAGAATGGATAATGATGACATCACTGATGATGCACACTTATCCCACAAGGGCATATCCAGCACATTTCATGGCACACTTGTGTGTTTGAAAAAAACTTTGATGAAACAACAAAGCATTTCTTGGGTGCACATTACAGGCATCCTTTGTAAACGAACTTATGAACATGTTATGCGCACTTGTGAGGTATATGAATACGTGGAAAATAATAGTGATGTATTGTTTGCTTAATAAAAACCATTACAATAGTGAACGTACGAAAAATGAAATATATAACGATTGATAATTGATTTATTTGCACCAAATAAAAAGAAAAAAATAATTAGTTTCTAAATCTATACCCCTTATTTTCTTCGCATTTCATGGGAATCCTGAGTACGGCCCTTAGTCAATTAATAATGTCACATTTAAAAAGCAAATGATAAGAGAGTAAGATATTTAACAATAAATAATTGAGTGAAACCAAGTCGGCATCCACTAAAATTTCAGAGTTTCTCTGATCTCATGCTACTTGAGTTAAGACTTCATTTCTGTAAAAAAAAAATCACAGGATTAATTCTAGATGAAAGCCCTTTCAATGGGATCACAGTTAAGGAACAATTGTAAATTGTTAGGTTTTAACTTCATGCTAAAAGGAGGAAGATCTCTAATCACAGCCGCAGCCCCTGCAGGTAACAGCGGTGGGGCTTGGTAAGGAGGGATTTCGAGGGACGATGTAGAGGGAAAATTAAGTAAATAATACATGTTCCCTCTGCATCGTCCCTCGGAATCCCTTCTTACCTCGCCCCACCGCCCCACCGCTGTTGCCTGCAGGGACCGCGACTGTCTAATCATTAAAATGCTACTAGCAATTCCGCTGGCTTTTGGCTCTATTTAGAAAAGGATAAATCTCTACAAAAGATGGCAAGAACTCTAGCATCACAAGAGACACAAAGCCTTGGACAGGGTACCAGTGTACCAGTCACTATCAGCGCAATATGGTATGCCAATTGACATCTTATTACGTTTAAAGCAGCCCAGTACAGGATTATAGTTATTAGCTTACTGGCTCTTTCGCTGGGTAAGCCCTTTTGCCGCCCTTATGACAAACTTAGTGAACTGGATGCTGAGCATCGGATTCTCTAGATTCATGGATGCAAGGATAGCTTGTCAGCAAGAGCGAACACCAAGTTTGTTCCATTCGCCACGTAACAGCCTCCTTCAGTCATTAAGTAGTGCAGGGCAAAGACATACCACGTGTTTGATCGATTCCTTACTGTACCCACACACCCTACACATTGTATTGTCATTTATGAGGTGTCAGCCTGGTAGATGATGCAGAAAGGGCCATTACCCCATCCCAAGGGACAGGAATCTTTTTTCCCCCCAAAACTGCATAGGTACAGGACAAATGTGTCCCTGGCTTGAACCCCGATATAATTGTCCAGGCATGTTTGCGTTTTTTCAGTTGTGCTCTGTCCGAGTGGAAAGACCAAGAACGAACACTCTTTTTGTTGTACGTTTTGAGAACGTTTTGAGATTTATAAGTATCTCAGATTTGTTTCGGTATCAAAAGTTGCAAGAGTCCTCTAGGTTACATCGCTGTTTGCGTCCCAGCTGGCTAGTTGATATTTCCAGCAACACAATAGCCTCCAGGTTTGCTTATCTAGACATGTGTAGTTTATTGCACAGCTTGATAAAGGCTCTGGCCCCAACCACCCGCTGGTCTAGAAGGCCAATCTCAAGTCTTATCTGGGCAGGAGATTACGTTTTCGGTAGGCTCCGCACTTGCTTAAAAATTCTTACTTTTTTTTGTTCACCAAGCTGTTATCTTTCCCCAGCATAATCTCTTGACCATAGGCTAGACAGTTAGAGATTTTAGCCTTCATATCGGTTATTAGAGGGGACAGACATGGGCTGGATAGCCACCTTGTAAGCTTTGTAAATGCTACCTGAATAGTCAGTGCTCAACCCTATGTTTTGAGAAGGTGCACCTTGTGTCCATATGGACCCCTAGGTATTTGTAAGGGATCACTGACAGAATATCAACAACAGAAAAATCAACCTACAGAAATATTGTGACAAAAATATTATTGTCAAAAATATCGACCTCTTATCTTCATAATGGTAAGTACAAAAATATTGGAAAAAAATATTGCTGTTAAAAATATCAAATTAGAAAATATCAATTTTTTTATATGTTTACAAAATAATGTAAAATAAATTAAATAATACATTTAACTAAAACAAATTAATTTATTTGTATATTTTAACAATTATAAGTAATAAATGTAATGTAAAAATAAATTTAACATACATATTTAAAAAAATATATATATATAGATTTACTCAAAATAATTACTAAATAATAATTTTATTAATGATAAAATGTTAGAAATATATTACAATTGATAAATAAATACATATATTCATACACCTGTAACATAAAAATAAAAAATAAATAAATGATATTATAAATTAAAATATTAAAATATGTAATATTTTTTTAAACCTACACTTTACACTACATTGAGTACAACAGTAGGGAAATTGTTGGATAGAAGAGGAGAATAATTTACTATTCTCACTCCAATAACTGCAACAGTAGGGAAAGTTTTGAATAGCGGAGCGGAATAATGTAATATTCCCACTCCAATGAGAGCAACAGTAGGTAAAATGTTGGATAGCGAGGGGGAAAAAATACTATTCCCGCTCCAACAAGCGCAACAGTAGGGAAAGTGTTGGATAACAGTGGGGTAAAAATTACTATTCCCCCTCCAGCGAGTGCAGCAGTAAGGAAAGTGTTGGATAGCGGAGGGGAATAATTTGCTATTCCCACTCCAATGAGTGCAACAGTAGGGAAAGTGTTGGATAGCTGAGGGGTAACGTTTAATATTCCCACTCCAGCAAGTGCAACAGCAGGGAAGGTTTTGGATAGCGTAGGGGTAATAATTACTATTCCCACTCCATCACGTGCAATCATAGGGAAACTGTTGGATAGCAGTGGGGTAAAAATTACTACACCCACTCCAGCGAGTGCAACAGAAGGGAAAGTGTTGGATAGGGGAGGGAAATAATTAACTATTCCCACTCAAATGAGTGCAACAGTAGGGAAAGTGTTGGATAGCAGACGGGTAAAAATTACTATTTTCACTCCAGCGAGTGCAACAGTAGGGAAAGTGTTGGATAGCGTCGGGGTAAAAATTACTATTCCCACTCCAGCGAGTACAACAGTAGGGAAAGTGTTGGATAGTCTAGGGGTATAAATTACTATTCACACTTAAGAAAATTCAAATGTAAGGAAAATAAATATATACAATATATAATAAAACACCCAAAAACACAACATATCTATTATAATTAAATTACTTCCACCCTATTTCCCTGTAAACCCACAACCCACTACAGAATTAAAACGAAAATGTAAATAAAATAAAATTAACAACTTCTAAAAATGTAACACATCCATAAAAAAATGCAATACTTAGACAAAAAAATATAGCATATACATTTAAATACATGCTGCTTAAATACATAACACTAACTACAAAAACAATATTTTTAATAACTAAGGGGTCTATAGGGATTGCGGGTGGACTCCGGTCCGCCCACCTCCTGAGCGGTGCTGGGACCGGCCGCCAGTGGTGCGGCGGACCCGCATCGCCAATTAGGATGCGACCGCTACCCTGGTGGTCGCATCCCGCATACATTGCATTGTGGTGGGCGGTGCTGTAAGCAGCACCCCCCACAATGCAATATGTGCATGTAGTGCATTGGTATGCCTACAAGGCACCACCACCATATTGCAGGCCTTTTCTGCCCTGTAGGCAATCGTGACGATTGCCTTCCGGCGGAAAAGCAGCGGATGGTCTTTCTATCTACAGCAGTACCCCCTGCCATGCTAATGTTGCGGGGGTAAAAGGTTGTCCGGCGGAATGTTTTGGTGGGCAGATCGCCACCGCCAGTAGGTGGGTGGCGATCCACTACCCATCCTAATAGACCCCTATATTTTAGCAAATTATATTAATGACTTAGATATTTTGGAAAACGATATTTCTTACCTTGAACTCGATATTCTTGACCACGATATTCTGGCAGTCGATAATTCTGTTTTGGAAAAGGTGATGGACAGAGTTTCTGAATGATGCAGAATACTCTTACCCAGTCAAGAGATCAGGGCTTGATCCATCACCGTTTTTTAGCTCACTGCACCATCCCAGCTTCAGAACCTGGCTATATGCAAATTAGTCTGTTCCTGTCCCAGTGCATGATGGGAACAGGGCAAACCAAACTACCAAGCCAATTCTTATACTGGGAAGGAGACAAGCTACCGGGGACCGGTTTCTGGCATTTCAGCCGTCGTCGGCCCGACTTGCTTGAATCCTGATGGTGCAAAGAGCTAGGGACTCACGTCTGAGTATACCCTCCCACACATAGTGTGGATAAATTCAATTTTGGAAAAGGTGATGGACAGAGTTTCTGAATGATGCAGAATACTCCTACCCAGTCAAGAGATCAGGGCTTGATCCATCACCGTTTTTTAGCTCACTGCACCATCCCAGCTTCAGAACCTGGCTATATGCAAATTAGTCTGTTCCTGTCCCAGTGCACAATGGGAACAGGGCAAACCAAACTACCAAGCCAATTCTAATACTGGGAAGGAGACAAGCTACCGGGGACCGGTTTCTGGCATTTCAGCCGTCGTCGGCCCGGCTTGCCTGAATCCTGATGGTGCAATGAGCTAGGGACTCACGTCTGAGTATACCCTCCCACACATAGTGTGGATAAATTCAATTTTGGAAAAGGTGATGGACAGAGTTTCTGAATGATGCAGAATACTCCTACCCAGTCAAGAGATCAGGGCTTGATCCATCACCTCCTGAGCGGTGCTGGGACCGGCCGCCAGAGGTGCGGCGGTCCCGCATCCCCAATTAGGATGCGACCGCTACCCTGGTGGTCGCATCCCGCATACATTGCATTGTGGTGGGCGGTGCTGTAAGCAGCCCCCCCCACAATGCAATATGTGCATGTAGTGCATTGGCATGCCTACAAGGCACCACCACCATATTGCAGGCCTTTTCTGCCCTGTAGGCAATCGTGACGATTGCCTTCCGGCGGAAAAGCAGCGGATGGTCTTTCTATCCACAGCAGTACCCCCTGCCATGCTAATGTCGCGGGGGTAAAAAGTTGTCCGGCGGAATGTTTTGGTGGGCAGATCGCCACCGCCAGTAGGTGGGTAGCGATCCACTACCCATCCTAATAGACCCCTATATTTTAGCAAATTATATTAATGACTTCGATATTTTGGAAAACGATATTTCTTACCTTGAACTCGATATTCTTGACCACGATATTCTGGCAGTCGATAATTCTGTATCACAATATTTTGCAATCGATATTAGTGCAAATCGACATTTCCTACTCAATATTCCGACTGTTTACCATTTGTAAGATGTGCCCCTTTCAATGCTTTTAACATTGAATAGCAATCCGCTGCCTTGAAGTTTTTTTGTCCCATAGGTGATTGCCTGTGTCTTTGATAGATTTAATTCCAACTCAGTATAGGTTGTGTAGAAAAGCGACTGATTGAGCAGCCTCTGCTAGGCAGGGAGAATCTTAAATTAATCATTTTAAGAAACAACTGTTGAGGATTTCCAGAACTGTTCCTTCAAGTAACAATGAACTTTCTTTGAACAGGGATGAATTATATGGGTGAAAGATAGCACTTCATGTGCAAAAGATGACCCTTCCAGGATATGTGGTATTAATGCAATGGCATTTTATGCCACTTTCACTGCCCACTTTATGGCAATTCATAGCCTATGGCTGCATACCCCAGTGAGAGGCTGGCACTTTCTAATTGTGCATTGGTGCATTGTTTACCTTTTATAAGAAACCAGGCCTTTTTGCAGATGTCCCCCCACTGTTTGCCCCCAGTTGGGCTACTAGAGGCTGGTTTTCAACTCTGACAGTGCACTGAAGCCTGCCAACCATGCCCCAGTGTCAGTGTTTCCCCCCTAAAACTGTTATGTGTGAATTGGTAACCCCAATTGGCAAAGGATTCAATCCCCTTATAAGTCCCTAGTATATGGTACCAGTGGTACACAGGGCATGAGTGTTAAAGGGGCTACCAGGGCCTGAAGCACTGTTTTTGCCACCCTGAGTGACCCAAGTAAAATACTGACAGCAGGCCTGCCATTACAGACTGCAGGAGCAGTATAAACTGCCTGAACTCTTCTTTGCCCATACCATGTGCCGCAAAGTCAATGCACTCTTTTTAATATATGCCAGTTACCCCTCAGGAAGGCCTTCTGAGACTAGGAGGCAGGTGCATTATATATATTAAAGATGTGGACATGTATGTCCAAGCTTATATGTCCTTATAGTGGCCTTTACCATTAAAGGACACTATAAGTAGTAGAAGGTCCATAGTATAACGAGGGGTAGCACCCGGAAAAACCTGAGGTTGGAAGTTCCATTGTGGTATCGCCTAAATATGTTACTTTTGGTATCAAACAAGGTGCCTCATCACCCTGACATGAATCTTGTGTTGAGGATGACGTGACATGCACTCAGGTGGCTATCTTAGAGGTTTTTTTCTACGGGGTCGCTGCAGCTTTTCCTGTGCTCTGGCTGCCAGCCGGCAGTTGCTGCCACAAAGACCATTACCATTATCTATACACTTAAATACACACCTACATATTGGCTAATATTGTTCTCTGGTCAAAGTCAAAGCTTTCTTTATTTGCATGCTGCAGATATGCATAAAAGCTAGTTCAAAAACAAAAACATATAATATTTACAAAAAAATTCAGCAATTTCTGAAAATATGTGCCAGCACAAAATACTTGAAGACAGAGCTAAAAACATATTAAAGGGAATCAATAAAGCATATTTTTTCTTAAGTAAACACTAACCCTGGGCGAAGTTGTCGAATACTCCGCAAACTGCTGCGTAGCGTAGTTCTCGCGCGCTCAATAGCATTTTCGCGTGCGCGAGGATGCTTGTCGGTAAGATCGAGTTGCCGAACACGCACAAACTGCAATCTGGCACAGAATAACTCGCGAACACGTTAGTAGTGACCGGAAATAAGGGGACGCGAGCGGGCGGGACAAACCTCATGGGTAACTTCGCGCGCTACACATCCCGAGCATGCAGGCAACCAAGCAATCAATCAATCAGGATATTTGTATAGCGCGCTACTTACCCAGAGGGTCTCAAGGCGCTTGGGGGAGGGGGGTCCGCTACTGCTCGAACAGCCATGTCTTGAGTTGCTTCCTGAAGCAGAGGTGGTCTTGGGTCAGGCGGAGGTGGATGGGGAGGGAGTTCCAAGTCTTGGCTGCCAGGTAGGAGAAGGATCTTCCTCCCATGGTGGATCTTCGGATGCGTGGCACGGCGGCGAGGGCGTGGCTGGTCGATCGTAGCTGGCGGGTGGGAGTGTAGAAGGTCAGGCGGTTGTTGAGGTACCTGGGGCCCAGGTCGTGGAGGGCCTTGTGTGCGTGGGTGAGGAGTTGAAACGTGATTCTCTTGCTGACGGGGAGCCAGTGAAGGTCTCTCAGGTGTCCGGAGATGTGGCTGTGTCGGGGGATGTCCAAGATGAGTCGTGCGGAGGCGTTCTGGATGTGTTAGAGTCTTTTCTGGAGTTTGGCTGTGGTTCCGGTCGGCTGGTGACGAGTGCCTGTGTGACCGTCTTCCTGGTTTCGGTGGCGAGCCATCGGAAGATCTTTCGGAGCATGCGTAGGATGTTGAAGCATGATGATGAGACGGCGTTGACTTGTCTGGTCATCGAGAGGGAGGAGTCCAGGATGAAGCCCAGGTTGCGTGCGTGGTCTGTTGGTTTGGGTGCGCTGCCCAGGGCAGGGGGCCACCAGGAGTCGTCCCAGGCGGAGGGGGATGATCCAAGGATGAGGACTTCCGTCTTGTCTGAGTTCAGTTTCAGGCGGCTGTTCGTCATCCACTCGACTACGTCTTTCATCCCTTCGTGTAGGTTGGTTCTGGCGCTTCCTGGGTCGTTGTTGAGGGAGAGGATCAGCTGGGTGTCGTCGGAGTAGGAGATGATGTTGAGGTTGTGTTGGCGTACGATGGCTGCGAGGGGGCTCATGTAGACGTTGAAGAGGGTGGGGCTGAGTGATGATCCTTGTGGTACGCCGCATATGACTTCGGTGGCCTTGGATCTGTACGGGGGGAGGCGGACTCTCTGGGTTCTTCCGGTGAGGAACGAGATGATCCACTCCAGTGCTTTCTCTTGGATTCCGATGTTGCTGAGGCGCTGCACTAGGGTGCGGTGGCAGACCGTATCGAATGCTGCGGAGAGGTCCAGGAGGATGAGGGCCGCTGTTTCCCAGTTGTCGAGCAGGGCTCGGATGTCGTCAGTGGCTGCGATGAGGGCGGTTTCGGTGCTGTGGTTGGCGCGGAAGCCGGACTGCGAGTGGTCGAGGCTGGTTGGGCGAGCGCAATTGGTGATCCACTGTGTGAGGTTGTTGGCTGCTTGGTTGGGGTCCGTTGAGATGGCGGGAGGGTTCTGGCTCAGTGAAGTGGTGAGCTGGTCGGTGGTGATCTTGTTCCAGTTCCTGCGGGGAACCTGTTGCGGGTGGTGGTGAGTCGTGGTCTTTCTGAAGCTGAAGTGGACGCAGCTGTGGTCTGTCCAGTGGAGTCCGGTGGAGTGGCTGAAGGAGATGTACTTGCTGGAGGAGAAGACTTGGTCAAGCGTGTGTCCGGCGTAGTGGGTGGGGGTGTTCACCAGTTGCATGAGTCCGAGGTTGGCGAGGTTGTCCAGCAGGGTGGTGGTGGTGTTGTCATTGTTGTTCTCCAGGTGGAAGTTGAGGTCCCCTAGGAGGATGTAGTCAGCGGAGGCGAGGGCGTGCGGGCTGATGAAGTCTGCGATGTCTTCGCTGAATTGTGTGCGAGGTCCTGGGGGTCTGTAGATGAGGGTGCCTCTGAGTGTGGTCTTGGGGTCGGTGTGTATCTGGAAGTGAAGATGTTAAGCGGCTGTGAGGGTGTCGTCTGAGTTGGTCGTGATGCGGATGGTGTTCTTGTGGACGATGGCGATGCCTCCTCCTGTCTCGTTGACGCGGTCTCTCCGGGTGATCTTGTATCCGTCCTGGATGGCGACGGCGATGTCGGGCGCTGAGGAGGTGTTCATCCATGTTTCCGTGAGGAAGGCGACGTCTGGAGATGTGGTGTCGAGCAGGTTCCAGAGTTCCACGGCGCTCCCGAAGACGAAAAATGGCTCGCGAACGGGTCAAGCAAGCTACTACGCATGCTCGCGGAGCTATGCGTAGTTCGCGGAGTGCAAGTGCATCTTCGCGTAGCTCCGCGGAGTGCGGCTACGCGAACTACGCCCAGGCTTAGTAAACACCTGATTTCAGAAAAGAGACCACTCTATGGCAGACCTGCTCACCTCTTAACTGTTGCAAATAATGAACAGCCACCCTGTATTGGACAAGATGGAACCTCTTTAATAACAGTATCAGAAATTGTTTAGTGCAAATAACAGAACATCTACAGAAAAAAGAAGAGAAGCAATGATTGCTCGAAGGTGCCATCATGTAGGCAAGCACCTAGGAATAATACACTACTAAATTCTAAAGGGAAGCTAAAAAGAAGGTGAACTGTTCCTGCCCCAAAACAAAATAAAAGTGACCTTTCCCACCTTCCCATTGCCAATGAAAGATAAATAAATCCCTCAATCAGTAGATTTGTAGAGCGCTAAAGGCCCACCTTGAAAATTGACAATGAAAGATAAATCAATCAATTAATCTGTAGATTTGTAGAGCTCTAAAGGCTGTTGAGCGGAGGAGTCTGGAGGGCTGATGGAAGTTCAGGGGGCACTTCAAGTAGGCAGTTCCGCAGTTGTGTAGGGCCTTATATGCATGGGTTAGGAGCTTGAACTGGCATCTTTTCTCAACAGGAGTTGCCTGAGGTAGGGGGTGATGTGGGTTCCTCCAGGAAAATCCACGCAAGTCTAGCTGTGGAGGCCTGTATGGTCTGTAGTCATCGAAGGAGGTGAACTGCGATCCCTGCTTAGAGAGTGTTGCCATAGCCCAGTAAGCTGGAGATGAGGGCCTGGGTGATAGTGCGTCTTGAGCTTTGGGCCAGCCATTTGAATATCTTATGAAGGATGTGGAGGATGAAGAACCAGGATGAGGAGACTGAGTTGATCTGAGTTGCCATGGTTGGCTTGTTGTACAGAATGATGCCTAGGCTCCCTAGCATGGCCAGTGGGGTTAGGAGTAGGTCTGAGTTCTCAGTGCCACCAGGATGCTTCCCATGAGGAGTTTTTGTTTCTGAAAATCCGCACCTTTGTCTTGTCCATGTTGAGCCTCAGGCAGTTGTCCTTCATTCAGTTGGTGGTGTCTGTCATGCAGTTGTGGAAGTTGGTCTTGGTGGTGTCTTTAAAAGAGGGAGGGAATGAATTGTGTGTCATCGGTGTAGGGTTTGATGTTGAGTCTGTGGGTTTTGGCTATGCTGGCCAGAGGGGTAATAGAAGTGTTGAAGACGGTGGGACTGAGCGAGGTTCCTTGGGCTACTCCACAGATGATTTCCTTGAGTTCCGAGGTGAAGGTGGGGAGGCGGACTTTTTGCATTCTTCCAGTGATGCAATCCATCTCAGAGTGGCTCCTTGGATGCCTACATTGTGCAGACTAAGGGATGAGTGTGTGGTGGGAAACTGTATTGAAGGCTGCTGAGAGATTTAGGGGATCTCTCTTTGGTAGCTGCAATTAGGGCTGTCTTGGTGCTGTGGTTCCTGAGGAGTACGGATTGGGAGGACTTGAGTAGGAGGATCCATTCCAGATGTGAGGAGAGTTGTTGGTTGGTGGCTTTTTCTAATACTTTGACCAACAACAGGAGCAGGAAGATCTGTCTGTAGTTGTTGAGTTTGCTGGGGTCTGCCAATGGTTTCTTTAGTAGGGTGTTGACTTCTGCATGTTTCCAGTCCCCGGGGAAAGTGGCTGTGACAATTGAGGGGTTGAACAAGGTGGTGAGTACTTGTGTGATTCTGGCTTCGCCTAAGTTAAAGATGCAGTGAGGACATTGGTCAGTTAGGGACCAAGTTCATGATGGAGGTGGTGTCCGCTGGGGTGAATTAACTCCATTTGGTTAATCGGATCTCTGTGGTGGTAGCGGGTTGTTGTGTGTCTTGAAAAAGTCGGTGGCCTCGGGCTAAGCTTTGAAGTTTTTCTAGATGTTGGCCATCTTGTTGTGGAAGTTTGCAAGTTGTCGCAGACTTGCTGTGAGGGAGTAATGTGTCTGTTGCAGGTGAAGGATTAGAGAATTCTTCGATGTGTTGAAGAGTTATTTGATTGTATTGGATCTTGATTTGTTGTGTGAGACTGAGGTTTTTTCCTTCAATTCTCTCAACTGTCTGTAGTAGATTTTGAGAGCTGTCTTGAAGGTGGTCTAGTCGGTCAATTCCTTGCTGGTGCATCATCTTCTTTCCAGCTGTTTATAGGCATCAACCAGCTAGCCTGCTTGGTGGACCTTCTGTGGCTGTTGTTGCTGATGGGAGCAATGCTGTCAGTGCAGTTGGTGATTAAATTGTTGATGTTTCTGATGTTATGGTCTAGGTTGTTGGGGTGGGTGGTGTTGAGGGCATTGATACATGTGTCCTTTGAGGCTTTGCTCCAGCTGCAGAGGGGTGCGTTGGGAATTCTGGGAACGGAGGTATGTGAGCTGGTGATGTTGAAGTGGACGATGGAGTGGTTGGTCCACGTGAGTTCTGTGGTGTTGTTGTACCTGATGCAGTCATTGGAGGTGAAGTTGGGGTCTAGTGTTCTGTCTGTGGTGTGCATGGAGTTGTAGATGTGGTGGGTGAGTCCGATTTTGTTCATGCTGTCGAGGAGATTTGTAGTGTTGATGCCATTGTAGTTGTCAAGATGTTAGTTGAGTTTGCCAATGAAAATTTAGTTGTTGAAGTTTATGTCGAAGGGGGCGATAAAGTGGCAGAAGGCTGGACGTGGTCCTGGATGACGGTAGGCGGGGGGAGCCCATGATAGTGATTTTGCTCCATACCATCAGTTTCTTTCAAACAAAATAGTACTCCACAAGTTTTTTCAATACTTTCAATGCTCACCCTCAGAGTTTGTCTTCTTTTCATGAAAAGAGATTTCACTACATTTTTATCCTTTTTGAGTTGGCAAGTAAAATAGCTCCAGGTGACTGAGGTTCTGTAAAATTCTGCCTTGTCCTGTGCGGTTATGGTTCCGTCACAATTTTGGTGATGTTGTACCGTATCTAGTAAGTACGGCCAATATGGAATGACTTTGTCGCGTTAACTAGCGAGTTCATTACGTATTCAGAGACTTTGTCTTGAATATGGGTTCCATTTTGTCTGTGCTGCCATTTTTTGTTGCCCTCACGTAGGCCGTGGAGGTGATCGAACTAAGTTGCATGGGCTTCGTTGTTCATGTACATATTAACTAGGCCCTTTCTGACTTGCGAGTGGACTGTAGGATGCTGACATCGTCACCTGAAACTGACCCTTTGCGAAGCCAATTTCCAATCGTTGTCTGAAATTGCGAATCACTGTTCAGGATATCGTTAACTTTTAGTTCGCTTGCACATATCTTATCCTCCTCAATATCTAAACTACTTCTTTCCTTATGTCTTTTCGTTACATGGGTAGTGTTTTCAATTATGGGTTTGTCCGGCTTGTGGAAATTGAATTTGGGACATTCCTCATAATTAACTTGTGGATTGGTACAATGTAAAGTGAGTGTTTTACGATATGACGAAGCATGGGAAAATGTATTTGATTCGTTTGAATTTGTCGCAGTGGGTGTGCATTGCAAATGAGTAAAATATGGATAAATACTGATGTCTTGCTCTACGAAAATTGAACAGTTTCTTGAGTTGTACACCGTGTTGTATTGCTGGGATTACTGGTACTAGCTGCAGCTAATAAATTTGATCTCTGACGCCACCTAGAAGTATTCTGTGTCTCTGTATACCAAGACAGGTGAACTCGAAGACTTCGGGCGTGTCCCTGGCGCCGCTGGGTTCTAAAAACCCGGTTCTTCATGACCATGATCTTTTAGTAAAGAATGAATATAGGCAAGCCACAGAATAACTGCTCCCTTATCTTGCGATCAGAAATCCTTAATAATAGGTCTATTCAAAATTGCCTTATGGTTGGTCCAAATCAAAGGGCAGAGCAATATGTAGGCCAGTTTGATATCGTGCTCTAGGTTTAGCAAACCAAGCTCCAGGTAACAAATAAAGTGCGAGCTGGTGGGCAATATGTGCAACAGTTTTCTGCACAGGCATTTTTCCTCAACCTGCAGGGGGTTGCTGATCTTGTAACCCCCAAGCACCCACTCCATAGCTAGCAATTGGAACACACTGGGACCTATATATAGACAGGAGTCAAGGCCTTGCATTCAAAAGGCCATGAAAGGTTCAAAAGTGCACATAATTTTGAGTTGCTACAGGAAATATGGGCAGCCCATGTGCCCAAAGAATGAAACTCAACTCTCAAATGTAGGAAAATGTGCATACTAGTTAATTATTTGTCCCCACAAACTAATGAAGTAGCTCTGTACTTCTTGAGGCAATGATCTGAGATTTTAGAAAATTAGTTGATAAATCGAGATCGGCCATAAATTTGTCAAACGCATTTACTAACTTCTGTAGGGCTTTAGGCATGAGGCGCCCTTAAGATCACATTGTTGGCTTACAACAATGCTGGCATAGCTATGCTGCTTGTTGAGGGAACATCCTTAAATACATTGGTTAAAATGGGATCAAGTTATTAATATACAGAATAAAAGGTAGTGGCAGCAACATACAGCCTTGTCAGACCCCGCAAGCAGGCTAAATTGGTTCTGGAAGCTCCCCGTTTGGTCAAAACTTCACCTTAGCCATCTTAAATTTGCATGTAAACTATGCAGAAAATGCACCAATGCTACATCAAACCCCAGATCCAGCAGCAACTTCCACAGCCTGCGGAAGTTCACACTGTTGAAGGCAGTTGAGAGATCCATGAACACCAGAGATAGTGAGCAGTGTTTGGCGATAGTATCCTTTCCTACAGTAAGGTGCAGGCTAAAGTACTGCTCCACCATACCCAATCTGTCTCTGAACCCATACTGGTTTGAGTAAAGGATATTTTAGACCCGGACCAAGTTTCTCATCCTATTGAAGATAACCCTGCTTATGATCGTAATAAGAGTTTCAATCAGAAAGATAGGCTGTTAACATTTTGGCTCTCACCCTTCTTGAAAATAGGTATGATAATTTAAGGTAACCAAGAATCCGGTGTGCTCTTAAGGGAAAGATTATTTTGGGAAATGCCACTTTCTGCCTGACCACCACCAAACCTTTTAGCATTCCACCTCCCTTTTTTGCTGAATTTGTTTTTGTTGGCTTTAGGACTCTGAGTACTTTAACACTACTAACCAGTGCTAAAGTTGCACGCGCTCTCTCTCTAAAACATGGGTATATTGGTGTATTCACTTTTGGTATATTTAATTTACTTATAAGTCCCTAGTAAAGTGCACTATATGCAGTAGCGGCTGCTACCGACCAGGGGTGGTGAGGCGCTGGGGCTGGGGGGCCTGTGGGACGGAGGGTGGGAGGGAGGGGAAATAATTTTAAAATAAGGACTTACCTTTTTGCCGCCAACCGCTGCCTCTTCTTTCTCCTTCCTCCTCTCTGCAGGGCAGGAATCACACAGCCTCCCAGAATCCCCTGGCCAAGCACAATGTTGCCTTAGCAGTGTTGTGATTGGTCTGAGCGCCGTGGTTCGGCACTCAGACAGGGGCTGGCAGGCTATGCATGTTCTCCACGCTAGCTGTAATACAGCCTGCATGGAGAACACGCAAAGTGCGCATGACACTTTGGGTGGCCCAAGACAGCCGGCCAAAGCATCATGCGCACTTTAGGTACTGCCACCACTCCTACCCCTGTGACATGTGGGGAGCCCATTCCTGCCGGCTTGGTTCCGGCTGCAAGCGGAATGCAAAAAACAAATAGAACATCATTATCATTTTATTTTTTGCATCAGCTTGTAGCTGAAGCAGTGGGGCAACACTCCTCCGCCTTAGCAGAGGAGCCTTCACTGTCTATATGTGCCCAGAGCCAGTAAATTAAATTCTACTAGTGGGCCTGCAGCACTGATTGTGCCGCCCACTTAAGTAGCCCTTCAAACATGTTTCAGGCCTGCCACTGCAGGGCCGGTATGTGCAGTTTCACTGCCATGTTGACTTGGCATTTAAAACCTTGTCAAGCCTCAAACTCCCCTTTTATTACATGTAAGTCACCCTCTAAGATAGGCCCTAGGTAGCCTACAATGTGGATCCTGACTTCGAGGTTTGACTTTGACGCTGTACCGACCCTTCGACAGCGACTGCGCGGGTCAACTCAGAAGCATCGACCCGACTGCACAAATCGGAACCGATGCAGGGAGTCCTCAACGTTGGCGCTTGCCCCATACCAAGGTACTGTCTCTAGGGGGCCTGCATGCTTTTTGCATTCGGCCCATGCTCCATTGTGGTCGGATTGACTTTTCAGACTTGACCCGGTCCACCGCAATCTCAAGTAACCTTTTGACGCTATTGACTTCTAAGCACTGTTTTTTAATTAAATCTTAAAAAAGACAAATTCAAAACTCCAGTTCTATTTATTGGATTCTGGTTGTTTTGGTCTTGTTTTGCTCAATGAATCAAGCTCTATTATTCAAACCAGGTGAGGATTATTTTTGAGTGGTGCTAGGAACAGGTAATAAGTGTTGCACAAAACTTTACACATTGCCTCTTAAGTTAAGCCTGCTTTCTCTGTCCCAAGGAACCAGAGAGTGAGCACAGGTTAATTTAGGGAGTGTATATGACTCCTCTGACTAAATTGGTGGTCCCTACTTGGACAAGGTGCATATCTCTGCAAACTAGAGACCCCATTTCTAACATTGTTGATCAGTGATGAGGATAGGACTCGTATTTGTGCAGTGCCCTACAGTAATCTGATGTACACTACCATCCACACTTTTTAAGACCATTCCAACTTCTTTTTGTGTCTTTAGTTTTTCAATTGGCTTTTTCCCCCATTTCTAAATGTAGGTGCCCTAAAATGTTGCTTGTTCCACCATGGATGTCTGCAATCTGGATATCCTCAACAGGTCTGAGCTGCTGAAGCTTTGCACCCAGAGGGGGCTGAAGGCAGACAAGAAGGCTACCAAAGTGGATCAGCAGGCTGCCCTCAGGGCCTTTGTCGAGGCACATGCATGGCAGGCCACCTCAGGAGAGGAAAAGGTGGATGACAATGAGGGGGATGGAGCTCTGTCTGAGGATGAGGAGAGGGAAACCCCAGAAAAGGATCGGGGGTCCACTGAGAGTTCTCTTCTGCCCCAGCAGATGCCATGGAGACTCCTGATGTTCAGGATGGAGCAGGTAGCAGTGTGTCTGCCAGAGGCCTGTGCCAGAACTTTCCTAGCTTCCTAATAAAGGTAAAAGGTCTGTAAATGTAATCTCTAAGAAATCTTTGAAAGCTTGGATAGATACAGGAGGAATTCCAAGATGGCCGCCCAAAAGCGACCTCCAGTGCAACATTCTAGTGTTGCTAACCAGAAAGCAGAGATAGAATGTTCGGAGAGCTCTCCCTCAGAACCGTGCACTTTACCTGAAATTTCTGAAGAGTAAGAAGCTTGGTTGTTCTCGGCGCAAAAAGCTAGTTAGGGTAGTTCGTCATGGTTTCAACATTTAGAAGCTTGTCGCGTTCAAGTTTCCTGTTCCTAGGAGAATAGAGTCTCTGTTCTGAGCAGAACAAATAACGTTTTTTCTTGTTATTCTTTGTCCTTCTACTAGACGGAACAGTTTCGTTTTCTAGGGGGCTCGGTGTCCCAGTTCATACGCATGACATTTTTTGAATTACCGTAGAGTCAGCATAAGCCGTGAGTGTAGTTTCCTCGACTTTAATTCTCTTCCTCGATAAAGTCACCTTAGTGTTAAAACATTCTGATAATGAAAAAAGGTAGGCTTGGCATAGCTATTGGTGTGTAAATAGTTATTAGAAGACGAGGCATTAGTTGAGAAACCAATAATTACCAGTCCATAGTACTCCTGCGCCTATGTTCTTCACACTCCTTATTAGCAGAAGACATATTATTATCTAGAAATCATGAAAGAAAAGGCTATTAATTAGACAGAAAATTCCTAAGATTGTTGCAGAAAAAAAAGAACCATCGAAGCATCACAACCCTACTTAATAACTGTTATTAAGTCGAAATTAAATAGAAGAGTGGCATTGGTCAAGCCTAATTGGGGTTGGTACACATCTTTAGCATTAAAGGTTGTTTTTTCTTTAATTACATTGTTCTGAAAAATGTTAAAGCACATATAAAGTAGAGTAAAGGTTGTTGCATGCCAATATTTTGCAGTCCTTTGTTCCATTCCAAAAGTACTCGCTGAAGATTGAATTCAGCATTTGGTGGAGTACAAGAAGAAAGGGAGAAGAACCCAAAGAAAGGCTTGGCTGTCTCTTCTGTATCCCCATCCCCTTTCCCCCCTTTAAGTTCCTCCATCACTCTAGATATAATTGGATGACTGGGAAAATTGGAGAGGGATATTAGGAACTGTCGTTGTTCTGCTCCTGTACATTAAGTGGTTAAGCACCTAAAAGCTTGTCACACCAGGAGTTGGAGTATAGGAGGGATGAGTGGAAACTTACATTGGAGATGGCTAAACTAAAGATGGCACATGAGATTAAGCTTAAAGAGTTCGACATTAAAGCCAAACAAGCAGAATCCAATAGTAGTGGTGGCAGCATACCTGCACTGTCTTAAGGGAAGGCCAGGGTCTGCATTCCAAAGGATTTGGTGCCCAACTATGTGATGGGAAACAGTACTGATAAATGGTTCTCAGTTTATGGGGTGGCTGTGCAGGAGAACAGGGTTCCTGATGAGTACTGGGGGATAGGGTAGCTTGTAGAGGTACGTGCCAATGGTGAGGAGGGATACACTCCAAACACTAGAAGTAGAAAAGAACAATGCACACTCATGAAGACCATGATGATGAAGAGGCTAGTTTACCTGGAGCAGGACAGTACCCAGGTGTTAGAAGGGTAACCCAGGCTCATGGGAAGGACATTTCCCACCCTATGGCCCTGGTATCCCTTGGAGTGGGGTGAGGAGGTGACCCAGAAAAAAATCATAGTTAGTTCCTAGATGCCCAATGAATATATTCTGGGGAATGAGTTGTTAACAGTTAGAGAAGAGCTAGGAGGGGCAGTTGCCAAGGGCACCCTGAATGCTCAAACATCTGAGCATACCACTCCCACATAAAGAGTACAGATTCAGCCTAGGGGTACATACCCTGGTTTGAAGAACCAGTTTCAGTATATTGTTGGAGGTGAAGTGGAAAAAAGTAGCACCTCACTTTGAAAAACTTCCCACGTTGAGGAAAGCACAGATGTTGGAGACCCATGGATGGGCTGGAACCTGGTTCTGGACACTGACAGCTGTCAATGTCCTCTGTTGGTTGTTTTCCCTATGGACAGAATTGTCCCTGGGTTGGGGACAGACGTCAGACAAAATGGATGGAATGGGCCACATCACTTTGTTGGCCATGGTGGTACTGTCTGACTTCTGGGATGCATTTGTGAGTAAGGTTAAGTGCAGCACAGATAGGGTCCACAGATGAGAAGAAGGGTTCCCCATGGGTCAGTTCAGTGGCTCAGAAGAGTATGGACAGAGGGATCCAACTGAGTTTAGTGAGGCGTAGAACTGGCAATTGCCCCTGCAGTAGTGGGGGTAGAGGGACATTATTAATGGTCTACTGCCTACGCAGGGAAGACCATCGACATATTGATTAGTCTATCCTGGCTTTAGGCTGGAGGGGGTCAAGCTAGACATTGTCCTTTCTGCAGGGTCACCTCCAAAAGTGCTTGTTGCCGTCCCCTTCCTTTTTTGCTGAATTCGTTTTCATTGGCTTTGGGACTCTGTGCACTTTACCACTGCTTACCAGTGCTAAAGTGCATGTGCCCCCTCCTTAAAACATGGTAATATTGGTGTACCCACAATTGGCATATTTAATGTACTTATAAGTCCCTAGTAAAGTACATTATACATGCTCAGAGCCTGTAAATGAAATGCTACTAGTGGGCCTGAAGCACTGATTATACCACCCACTTAAGTTGCCCTTCAAACATGTCTCAGGCCTGCTACTGCAGGGCCTGTGTGTGCAGTTTCACTGCCATGTCAACTTGACAATTAAACCCCTTTACCAAGCCTTAAACTCCCCTTTTATTACATGTAAGTCACCCCTAAGGTAGGCCCCAGACAGCCCATGGGGCAGGGTGCTGTGTTAGCAAAAGCCAGGGCATATCGTTTTTAGTTTGACATTTCCTGGAAGTGAAAAACTGCCAGATCCGTTTTTCATTACTGTGAGGCATACTCCTTTCTCGGATTAACATTGGGGATTACTTAATACATCTATTAAGTATACATCCTGATTGAGAAGGAGTAGAATATTAATTGTTGGTACCTATGGACTTGTAATGATAAAACCTCTGTAGTAATAATGTTGAATGTATTGATTACAACTTTAAAAATGCCACTTTTGGAAAGGTGCAAAAGAAACAATTGATGGACAGAATGCTGGACAATGCAAACATTCACTCCCAGTCACAAGGATCTGGGTTTACTCCAACCTTTATTTTGCTCACCACACCATCCCAGTTTGGCCCCAGCCATATGCAAATCAGTCTTGACCCTGTTCCTTGTGGGAACAGTCCAGCCTAAACTGCCAAGCCAGGTCTGCCCTGGACCTGTAAACAAGCATTCTGGGACCGGTTTCTGGGCATCACCCTTCATCAGCCAGGCCAGATCTCTGTACTGGGGTGAATGTATGACATTGTTCTGCATTCTGTCCATCAATTGTTCTTTTTGCATTTGTCACCCCGAGTGGGACGGGTATGACCAGATGTGGGTCCGTGCTCTCCATGCTACTGGAGTCAAGCTATGCTGGCTGATGAGGGCTGAAAGCCCGAAAATGGTCCTAGGATGCTTGTTTCCAGTCCAGGGAGGACCTGGTCTGACAGTTCGGGCTGGACTGTTCCCATTGGGTGCAGGGTCAAGACTGATTTGCATATGGCTGGGTCCAAACTGGAATGGCATGGTGAGCATAAAAAACGATGAATTTAGGTCCAGATCTCTGTACTGGGGTGAATGTATAACATTGTTCTGCATTCTGTCCATCAATTGTTCTTTTTGCATTTGTCACCCTGAGTGGGACGGGTATGCCCAGACGTGGGTCCCGTGCTCTCCATGCCACTGGAGTCAAGCTATCCTGGCTGATGAGGGCTGAAAGCCCGAAACCTGTCCTAGGATGCTTGTTTCCAATCCAGGGAGGACCTGGCCTGGCAGTTCGGGCTGGACTGTTCCCATTGGGTGCAGGGTCAAGAGTGATTTGCATATGGCTGGGTCCAACCTGGAATGGCATGGTGACCAAAACAACTATGGATTTAGGCCCATATCTCTGTACTGGGGTGAATGTATGACATTGTTCTGCATTCTGTCCATCAATTGTGCTTTTTGATTTTGGAAAGATGGCATTTTCTAGCCTTAAGCCCTGTGTGCCTCTGCCTGCCTTCAATACATGTCTGGGTTGGGTGACTACTTGGCTTTGTGCATTTCCTCGAGACAGTCATACACTAAGGGTGCTGAGGTGTGTCCTTCACATCCTGATTGCCCATCACCAGGCTCATGGGCCTTTCTGAGCTAGTTGGAGGGAGGAGTTGAAACTTGCACCTGAATAAGTCTGTGCTTGTCCCCACACAAAGAGCTGTATACCTCTTTGTAGTGTGTCTGGAGCCTAGGAAGGGAAGGAAGGAGCTGTGTGCACTTCAATGGACCCTTCCAGAAGCATCTCCCACCTTCCAGAACCAGGACACCAGAATAGAAATACTGAACCTCTGACCCACCATCTTAGTACACTGCTGGACTTGTGGATACAGGAAAAAAGACTTCTACTCGGTATGACTGCTGCTCTGAGAGAAATGCTTTTCTGCTGTGCTGCACTGCCTACCACCTGCTGCCCTCTGCCTGGGTGAGAAGGACTGGGCTTCCACCACTTGAACCAAAAGTGACTCAAATAATTTGGCTTGACTGCTTGCCTCCTGTTCTGCAGTCTCAGGGACATCAAAGTCTGTTCTGAAATGGAAGGAGCGTCTAAGTTTCAAAATTAAGACATAAAGTCCATTTAAATTTCTTTATTCTTTTTTTCTTTTTATCTCTTCTTGTTGTTCTTCAATTCTTGATTTACATTTCCTTCTACATCCAATACAAAGGAGTTTCGGGAAATCAAAATTCAAACTTCCAACAAAAGAATTTTCTCAGATGCTAGAGTTCAATCAATATCGCAATTATTGCATTCCAATAATTTATTCCTAGACAATACATCTTCAAGTTATGCGCAGCCTACGCGTTTCGTCCCCCTTGGGACATCATCAGGGCTGCAAAGTAAAAAAAAACAATAAACAAAATCACAATCCATGTTTACATGATATCTACTATCAAATATATAAATTTCCAGATATATACAACATTATCTGCCCATATAAAACCATATCATTTAGGTACTGCCTATATTACAATCTTATCAGAGCATAATCACCACCCACCGCATGAACAACATTGAGTAACATTTATTATACAGATTATATATTATACCCTTCAGTCAGAGATAAACGTACCTCATAGTCATCCATTTGTTAGAGTATTAGTGATATCAAAGTCTGCCTGCAAGTCCCCATCCAGCACATGGTACTACCAGATGTGAGTCCTACTCATGCCTGAGGTGCCCCCTCTTCAGTCCAGGGCCTCAGAAGTGGGTTTCTATATTGTTCTGTTGAAAAACTGATGCAGTCCTGACTTCGCTCCAGACAAAACCAGCGCATTTGCCATTGACACCGACACAGTGCCAATTTGACAACGGCACAGGTCCTGATTGCGAGGGTTGATGACAACACAGCAACAATCTGAAGATGCTGTTGCCAGGCTTGACTTTGATGCATTACTGACCTTTCAATACCGACTGCAGGGCTTGACTACGATGCATCAACCACCCTGCGTGAATCGGAATCGACGCAGGCCGTCCTCAACTCTTGATCTATACAAAGGTACTGTTTCAGCAGTGCCTGCTTGATTTTTGTATCCGACCTGTGCTCCATTGCAGTTCACTTGACTTTTCAGATTTGACCTGGTCCACCGCGACCTCAAGTAACATTTTGATGCTACTGACTTCTAAGCACTGTTTTGGGGTTTAATCTTTAAAAATTCATAACTCTGGTTATATTTATTGTGTTTTGGTATTGTTTTCTTCAATAAATCAAGCTCTATTACTTTAACGAGGTGTAGATTATTTTTGTTTGTGTTTTACTGCAATAAGTGTTGCACAAATACTTTACACATTGCCTCTTAAGTTAAGTCTGCCTGCTCTGTACCAAGCTACCAGAGAGTAAGCACAGGTTAATTTAAGGAGTGTATCTGAGGGTAGTGGGGGTCCCTACTTGGACAGTGTGCATACCTCTGCCAGCTAGAGACCCATTGCTAACAATAATTAGATTAATTAGCTAGAAGTGGAGCCCAAAGCGCAACATTGCATTTTACCAAATCAATAGGTAGCCAATCTGGTTCCAGTGCTTTTGAACCATGGCTCAAACAAATGACTTCAATAGAAAAGGTTAATTTGCAGTACTCCCCAAATCTTTTTTCAAAATAATAATGCATTGCGCCCATGGTCCTATACTGTTTAAGTGTGGTCCAAAAGGCCTTACAATCTTTTTGTTTGACAGTAATGGTAAGGTGCTCCTAGTCTTAGATATGTGTGTACACGGCCTGTGTGCACATCCCAGTATTTGGGCACTCCCTCTGGTTCATCAAATGTGAATAGACTCCATTGATTTTTCAAGATTTCTTTAATTTGAGTATATTGTCCTTAGCCTTTCATTAGTAGATTAATTTCATCAACTTTATATGGCTTTACACAAAATCATCGTCGCTCCAATGCATTTCGGGCCGATTGCCCTTTCTCAAGGAGCTCTGAAAACAAGAACGATCTGCGTTTGCATCAAGTTGCATAGTAATGTAACAATATTCATACAGTGGGTCAGAAAACAACCATTTCCCAGTGATGGTGATAACGTCATAGAACGTAGGCGGTGCATGTGTGATGGGTGCGATAAAAAACGGGGTCGGTAAAGAGCCAGGTCGGTTGGTTGTGCTGGTGAATTAAGGGCGCACCCAGGGAAAGTGGAAGTGGGTCTTTAAACAAGTTGCAACACGAGGGGTGTAAAAAACAAAGCTAAACGCTCACGTGTGTATTCAGCTGTCATGAGGTGCTGAAAAGAACAAGGTAAAGAAAGTCAGCGTTTGAGGTAACGAAAAAAATTCGGCGAGTATTAGCGTTTCTGGGGTCGGCTGGCAGAGGCTAAGCTAAGTGCTTACCGGAACGGGATTCAATGAAGGGACTGTCGAGGTCTCCGTGTCTGCTAACCGCTAGGTAAAGCTGCCGGGTTGGTATATGAGTGACTCACAAAGGAAGCTAAGTGAATATAAACAAAGGACTCCGCTTGACAACATGTGGTGGTGAAGATCAAAGTAGGACAAAAATGAGGCGAAAGGAGGGGCCATCTTGGAACGGGCATAGTAAAGGGGATGAATGTAAACATGTGTAGAACCGGGAGAGATGCAAAAAATAATGTGTGATACGTGGTGAGAAAAACATGGTGATGAATCAACAAAGTGGGTGGTATCATCAAGATGATGGAAAACACAAAAGAATAAACATGAAAAATAAACATGAGGAATATATGACATTACGATGAATGCGCACAAGAGGTCTGTGTCCTAGAATACCCCGCCGGGTATTTATAAAAAGCAACTTAGTTCAATACGGTCGTTAAGACCAAATGGTTTACAAGATTGTAAACGATAAATCCATGCAGTTTCTCTTTGTAGAAGGAACTTGTTATTGTCCCTTCCTTCTTTCTTCTCAACGGTCTCCAAGACCATGAATTTCAACTGTGCCACGGTGTGATTATTTTCCATAAAATGTGTGGCCACGCTGGATTTTGTTTGTTTAGTCCTGATGTTGGATTTGTGTTCATTCAACCTGACTTTTATTTTTCTCTCTGTTTTTCCAACGTAGATTTTTCCACAAGGACATTTGAGCAAGTATATAAGGTTGGATGAGTCACACGTTGCGTTGACTTTCACTTTGATTTCTGTGCCTCTCATGGGGTGATTGATTTTGCTACCAGTAATGATGTTGTTGCAATTATTGCAGTTGAGGCACGGTTTTGTGCCTTTATATGTGATTGGACTCGGTGTTTCTCTAGATAGAATCTCCTTTAGATTATTAGCTCTGGTATAAGCAAATATTGGAGGATTCTTGAACATGTCTTTGAAATCTGGTTCAGATGCTAAGATTCTCCAATGTCCTAGAATGATTTTTTTGTATCTCCCACTTAGTGTGGAATATTTAGAAACAACTACCATCCTGTTTTCTTCACTTTTAGTTGTCTTTTTTAAGGCAGTTTCTCGTTGGATTAAAGAGACTTTTTTCATTGCTTCATTAGTTGTTTCTGGCGGGTATCCTCTCTCAGTGAATCTTAGGTTCATTTCATCAATCCTTTGAATGTAGGTTTCTGGATTGGATACTATGCGTTTTACTCGCAACATCTGGCTGTAAGGGAGGTGGCGTTTAAGTGAATGCTGATGGAAGCTTGCAAAGTGCAACGTATTGTTGCGGTCAGTGGGTTTCCTATAAAGGTCCGTTATTAGGCCAGTGTCAGATCTGGTGATGGATACATCCAGGAAATTGATTTGAAACTCATTGAGATTCCATGTCATTTGAATTCGGTGGTCTTTGGTATTTAAGTTACTCAGCTCTTTTTCCAGCATCGTTTTTGTGCCTTTCCACAAGAAGAATAAATCGTCAATGTACCTGACGTACATCAACAAGTTGCTGGTCCATGCTGGGTTATCATAGATATGGAGTTGTTCAAAGTCAGACATGTAAATATTAGCGTACGCTGGCGCGGCGCAATTGCCCATGGACATGCCAGATAATTGTTGGAACCATTTGTTATTGTGGCAAAAGTAACTATGTAAAGAGTAAAGATCATAAGCTACATAAGGAAAATTTGCATAGGTTCAGAAATGTCACTGTGTAATAGAATTTTTTCGATGGCTTCAATTCCTCCTCCATGTGGGATCGATGTGTATAAACTATTCACATCCGCTGTACAGAATATGAGGTTGTCACTTTGATTGATTTTGATTTCTGCTAGTTTGAGTAAGAATTCAGTCGTGTCTTTTACATAACTTTTGAGTTGTTTGACGAATGGTTGAAGATACCGATCAAGAAATTTACCTACGGGTTCGTGGAGTGACCCCTTGGTGGACACGATCGGCCGCATCGGAGGATCCGTTAGGTTCTTGTGTATCTTCGGGAGTAGGGTTATGGTGGGACTTCTTGGGAAATCAACCAGTAGGAATTTCTTGGTGCGTTCATCAATTGTTCCTGTATCGTGTGCTTTATGAATGATCGATGCTAATATGGCTTTGTATTGGTTGGTTGGGTTAGATTCTAGTGGAATGTAGGGATCGGATTTGCCGATATGTTCGTTCATTTTTGCTTCATACATACTAGAATTCATGACGACGAGGGCCCCGCCTTTATCAGCTTTTATGCATTTGATTGATTTTTTGTTAGCAATCTTTCTTAGTGTGTCGTTGTCTTTTTGTGTCAGATTCATTATTTTAGTTTTTTTCTTGAAATTGATTTTTCCCAAGTCCTGTTTGACTAATGTCTCAAACGTGTCTATACTTTTGTGACTGACCGGTGGTATGTATGTACTTGGTGGGCGTAATCCACATAGTTGATCAGGTTTTAGATCTGTGGTCGGTGGAAGCACATTTTCAAAAAAATGACGTAACCTTAATTTCCTGGTTAGCTTGAATGTACTGGTCTCCAATTCAAGTTGATTGGTGAAGGTAGTTGGGATAAATGAGGTGCCTTTTTGTAGAAGAACGGTCTCATGTTGGGATAATTCTATATCAGAGATGTTGATGACTAACGATTCGTTTTCTTTTTTTCCTTCTTGGAGCCTCTTGTATTTGGAGCTTCTGGTTCCTTTTCTCTTACTTCGCCTGGGTCGTCGGTTTCTTGGGGGCCTTTCTCTAAAAAAGGACCACTATCAGATGTAGTAGCACTCTCATCCACTTGTGTTCTCACTTGCTGTTGATTCCTATTGACATCAGAAGTCGTCTTTCTTGGTGGCCTGTTGGATGCATCACTCCCGGAGGAGGAGGTGTCAGTGTATTGACTAGATGGTTTATTACGTCGGCGTTGGGCGTAGATATCAGCCCAGGTGTAGACCTCATCCAATTGGTAGTCCAGTGTGTCGCGTCTGAATTTCCTGAGTTTCCTATTGTTGATATCCTTAGTGTGTTTTTCTAGTTGTGTTTTAACATCCTCTAGCATTTGAGATATGTCTTCAGATGATTTAAAGGCTTCAAGTTCTTTTTCTACTTCCTTGATTTCGTTAGTTAGCTCAGTCAGGATGGTGGACAATTCTTCAATGATGAGTAATATCAAATCTAGACTACATTTGTTTAGGATGGCATTCCATTTAGCTTGGAAGTTTTTAGAGTTCTTACACAGGGACGGTTTGAGTGCAATTCTGAGTCCACGGGGAATGCGGAGCGCTTGATGATATTTCACTAATGTCCTGGCGTGGTATAGAAGATGTTTGACACATTGTTCTCTTGTGCGGCTACTGGATTCCTGTGATACATCGTCTTGGATTAAAGCGTAGATGCGTTCTTTTTCGGAGCTCCTTGAGAAAGGGCAATCGGCCCGAAATGCATTGGAGCGACGATGATTTTGTGTAAAGCCATATAAAGTTGATGAAATTAATCTACTAATGAAAGGCTAACGACAATATACTCAAATTAAAGAAATCTTGAAAAATCAATGGAGTCTATTCACATTTGATGAACCAGAGGGAGTGCCCAAATACTGGGATGTGCACACAGGCCATGTACACACATATCTAAGGTTTATATTTTGGCGCAAACGGACGGTTGCGCCACCAGTTGGAGCACCTCTAACAAAACTATCTACCTAAAATATCCATATAAAAAGAATTTTTTTTCAACGCGCAGTGCATTGCCCATACCATTTTAAGGTGCTCCTAGTCCTCATCTATTAACTTCCTTCTATTTATGTGCTGCTTCTAATGGAATCCTGCTTGTGCTGCCTCAAGCGGTATCCGGGGTTTGGCTAAAAATGATTTCCTGAGCTGCTTATTTGCAATAGAGCATTGAGAGTCACACCATCTAGGACCAGCTTGGAGTTTCTGAACTAGTTTTAAAAGCAATGTTCTAACATCAATACACAACTCTTCAAAATCATGCTGTAGGGTAAACCCATCAACCATTTCAGCAAGGAATTTAAAAAACAGAAGTACTGCAGCGTAACAAAGTTACCATAGACATACTTGGCTTAAGCGTAGACCAATAAGTCGTTATCATGTACCGAAGATGTGGTCATTACTTTCATTGGTGCTTCAACTCTATGAACAGGGAGGGATAACATCATTAAGGCATTGTGGTCACTGTATCAAGTTTTGCAAATAGTACCCCTCATTACATGTTATGATACCACTTGTAACAAATGTGTAGCCTCCCTGTCATGATAAAAGAGTGGTTTCCAGTCACCGGTACAGTGGTGACTCCTCCACTAAGGCGGAGAAGTGTCGACTCACTACTTTTTTGAAGTGAAACACAGAAGACAGTCTGTAGTAAGTGTTCATAAAACCACTTAGACTTGTAGCTTGAAAGTTGGTTTATTCTTCTCAAGAGAATAACAGCGACATCAGGGAAAGGCGGGCATCAACTGCCAGAATGCTCACATTCCAATACAGAGCATAGAATGCCCACACAACAGTATTCTTTCAACAAGTGCCTGAGAGGCACAATACTCAGAACACTACATTATCCCCATTTCTTCCAAAACAAAAGAAGGAAAACAAGAAAAGGGAAACAAGAAAGAGAAAAAGAAAGAAAGAACAAAGGAAGAATGCTAGAAAGGGAAAACAGCAAACAAAAGAACAAGAAAAACAACAAGAAAAAAACTGCAGAAAAAAAGAAAAAAAGATTACCTGAACCTGACAGGAATTTTACAAACTCTCAAACTCCTGCGAGGTTCTGGCACAAAATTTAAACCATTACACTTTCCATTCACCTTCCTGGCATTAGAACCAGAAGTAGTCAAATAGTCATTACAGTCAACACCCTCATTTTTGACTTTAGATTTTACAAATGTTCCACCAATTCTTGTTATTGACCCGCACAGCATTACCATAAACTCTGTCAACAACTAATGGTTCAGAGAATTTACTTCTTCCCTTGGTAACATGAACAGGATTTTTGATACGTACAACATCTCCAACACAAATGTTTTGAGGAAAAACCTTCTTTCTTTCATCAAAATAGACCTTCTGTCTTACTTGAGCCCCAAAAACTTTGTCCCTCACAAATCCATCAATACCATCCATAACATCCATTTTCACCCATTTCGACAACCAACAAGGACACATTTTCGTAGAAGGTTTCCTCCCTCTTAGAAGTTCAAAAGGAGATACTCCAGTCGACGAATGCGCAGTAGTGCGATAAAACCATAGGATGGAACGCACCGCATTCTCAACCACACACTTGCTAGCAATAGCCCACTGCACACAATTATTGAGTACCCGATTCATCCTTTCAACAAGGCCATTTGCCTGAGGGTGATAGAAAGAACCCCTCTTGTGTATAACACCACCTTGTTTTAAAAAGAACTCAAATTCTGAACTCACGAACTGTACACCATTGTCCGTCATGACATAAGAAGGAAACCCTTCCCTCAGGAAAATATCTTCCAAAAAGAGAATCACATTGGCTGAGGTTGGCTCACTGATAAAGCGAATCTCTGGCCATTTGGAGTAATAGTCTATGACAACAATAGCAAAACGTGAAGAAGATGGTAAAAGATTGAACGGGCCAACCAAATCAACACCAATCCTCTCCCACACTCTCTCCGGAAACTGAATAGGTTCCAAAGGGGGTGTCCTTACCTTGTGACTTTTGTCAGAGGATTTACAAATAACACAGTTATCAATCAATGTGTCCACACAAACATCCATTTGCGGCCACCAAAACACATCCCTCAACCTACGTTTCGTGAAGGTTTTCCCTAAATGTCCTTCATGAGCACCATCAGTTAGACGTTTCCTCAAACTCTCTGGAGGTATAAGTCTTCCACATCTCAAAAGGATACCATCCTCTAAAGGGAGCTCTTCTGCAATTTTAACATAGGTCTGAAACTGACCAGATACATTCTTCTCTTTGGGCCAACCTGATTTCAAATATTTAATGACTTGAACAAGTACCTCATCTTTCATCAACTCCCTTTTCCATTCAGCCTCATTTATAGCACACATTCCCTCAACATCCAAAGCAGCAACAAAACAATCTTCCTCATCATCTTCCTTTTCAAAATCTGAATAACCACCAGTAATAGGGAAACGTGAGAGGTAATTTGCCCTAACATTCTTCATTCCAGGTAAATAGACAATGTCAAAATTATATTGAAGTGATTTTGTTGATAACCTAGCAATCCTCTGTGTATGCTCTTTGACCTTCTCACCTGTTAAAATAGAGACTAAAGGACTATGATCCGTTCGTATTACAAAATGACTTCCCCAGAGAAAAGGATTGAATTTCCTGACCGCCCACCAACAAGCTAATAGCTCTTTCTCTATGACAGAGAAATTCATTTCAGCCCCTCGCAAAACCCTCGAAGCATATGCTACGGTGTTATCAACTTGGCCATTCTCTTGAGTAAACACAGCTACAAGACCAAAACCACTAGCATCCACAGTCACAATGCATTTCTTATTTGGATCAAAAGGCTTAAGGATTCTGTCACTTACTAATTGTAACTTAATCCATTGGAAAATTTCTTGACAATTTTTATCCCATACATTCTTCTTTAACATGTTTGTTAATGGTTGAACCCTTGATGCATAATCTTTGATAAATCTAGAGTAAAATTCACTGAGACCAATGAATGACTTCAATCCAGATTTATCAACAGGAGGACAAGCATCTACAATGGCTTTCACCAACCCAGGACGAGGTTCAACACCATCATGCGAAACAACATGTCCAAGAAATTCATTTTTTCTTTGAGAAAAACACATTTCTCACTTTTAAGCACAATGCCCTTGTCCTGCATAATTTCTGAAACCTGATTCAAAGAATTGTCATGATCGCCTTTGTTCTCGCCAAAAATCAAAACATCATCCTGGAAAACTATGACTCCAGGAGTATCCTTAAACATTTGACTCATTAGTCTCTGGGAAACTGCTGCCGCCGACGCGTGGCCGAACGGCATCCTGCAGTATTGAAAACTACCGAAAGGAGAGACAAACGCTGTCAAATGTCTAGAGGATTGACTCAACACCACTTGATGGTAAGCGGAGGCTAAATCCAACTTAGTAAACCATCTTGCACCTCTTGTGAGTGACAATAAATCTGTAATTTTCGGCAAAGGGTGCGAATCAATCCAGATGTTTTTATTGAGACTGCGCAAATCAACACACACACGCAAATCTCCATTCCTTTTCCTGGCGACAACAAGTGGAGACAACCACAAGGATGACTCTATTGGTTCTATGATCCCCTTCTTGCACAACTCATTCAACTCTTTTTCTAGACTATCTCTTACACTAAAAGGGACACTTCTGACCTTATGCTTAACGGGAATAGCTCCATCTTTCACTCTTATCTCGTGGGTAAAACCTTTAACCATCCCAAGACCCTTTCCAAAAACTGTAGGATACGTGAAGGCCAATTTTTCTGTATAATCGTTTGATTCTACCACACTTATTTGTTCCTTAGTACCCGGTCTGAGAACCAATTGGAAAAGACCCTGGTGGAACCACCCCAAAATGTTTAACCCCTTTATCGCAACATAGATCTTCCCAAGAATCTTTCTCCCTTTGAACTGCAGGACATCTTCAAAATATCCAGCCAAAACTATTTTGCGCCCCTGATAAGAAACAGGGGCCATAACAGGTGGCTCTAGCATTCTTTCAGGCCAAGTTTCATCAAACAACTCTTGAATGATCATTGTTATTCTCGCACCCGAATCAACTAGCAAGGTAAGCACTTTATCACCCACACCAAAATCTTCGTAAGGATCTACACAATCTGAAGGGTCTCCAGTGATAACTCCATCTTCCCTAACCACCACAACCATCTCCCTAAGGCCGTCTTGGATACTGTTAATAGAATCTGATTCCTTTACAGCATTTTCATTAAACTCAGAAACATTTCCTACCCCACTTACATTACCCTGTCCTTGAGACTTGTTCATGAAAACTGAATTTCCCTGCCTATTATTTTGGCATATCTTTGCAAAATGACCATATTTCCCACAATTTCGGCATGTAGAATTCCTTGCGGGACAGAACTTGTTGCCATTATTGTGCGAAAGATTACCACATCTATAACAAATGTCACTCTGCCTGGGAAAAGTATTTCTATCATAACGTTGTGAAGTAGGAAAGTTGTTCCTTTCGAAGCGTTGTTGACCTGGTACTGCCTTATTTTCCCTACTTTCTTTAGGCCTAACTGCAGAAACTGCTTCTTCATTCTTCTTTTCAAGTTCCTTGACCTCTTTCTTTGACAATGCTATGCTTTTCGCCGTACGGATAGTCTCTTCGAGAGTAGGATTACCCAAAGTGAGCAATTTTTGTTGAATTGACTTGTCAGTACATTTGCATATATACTGATCCCTAATCAATTGTTCTCTGAAGCCTTCAAATTCACATTCCGCACTTAACTGCCTTAGACTTGACACATACGTCTCGACATCTCCCGGTAACTGTTCTCTTTTGAAAAATGTATGTCTAATTACAACAAGGCTAGGCTTAACATCAAATCTCAACTCGTCTCCTTCTTGTCTCAGTATATTCTTCTATGTCTTCCTCTGCGTTGTTTCTTACTAAAGGAGGTAAATGTTTAAAAATGTCCCTGCCTTCAAACCCTAATGAGTGCAATAGTAAACATTTCTTCCTTTCTGCTCGATATCTTGATGCACCAATTGCACCCAAATAGGTTTCAAACGCATCAAACCATTTCTTCCAAATTATTGGTGGATTTCCTGGTGTCTCCAAAAAAGGTGGTGGAGGTGAAACTGATTGCATCCTGCTCAAAAGTAATTGCTTTGCTACAGAACTTAACTTTTGTCGCTGTTCTCATAAGATAGCAAATTACTATAAGCAATACTAAGAATAAATCCTTAAAAATTGTGAACATGCGTTACAAATGCTGGACACTGTAATTCACCAGTCGTTTAATAATGAAATTGATATGCCAACAAATTCAGCGTGTACACTTTGACTCTTTTTTTAATTTCCTAGATCTTTGGTGTCAGGTTAGCAACACTGCGTATATTTTAATGTGTGCTGATTGACTTTAAACTGATATTCAGCGCAGATGTCATGTTAAAATCTTCCTGGCATGGATTCACAAAGTTACTTCGTTGTGTACAATTTCTCTCCGCGCCGCGTCTCGAACCACACTCCTTCAGACTGCCTTGACAGCGTTGCTATAGTTACTTGTCAACGCGCGCACAGACTGCAGTCTATGAAATGGCCGACATCAACGTGCTAATACGTCGTGAAACGCTGCCAACCACACGCGTCTTAATTTGCCAATCACGACTCCCGCTGATGTAACGCGCAGCCAAGCACACGCGTCTTCTTCTGCCAATCACGACTTGCGCTGCTGATGAATTTTTTTAATACAGCTTCCGCTACTTAGCGATCATACTGGAAATGAAACGTGACTTATCTTTATCTCGCTGCGAAGATAACAGCATTCCTTCGTTCGGCAACAGCGCTCACAACACAAAGTCGATAGGATGATGAAATCACGAGGTTGATCGAGGTTAGACAGGTTCCTTACTTTCTCTTGAGCATCGTCGCCAAAAATAATGTAGTAAGTGTTCATAAAACCACTTAGACTTGTAGCTTGAAAGTTGGTTTATTCTTCTCAAGAGAATAACAGCGACATCAGGGAAAGGCAGGCATCAACTGACAGAATGCTCACATTCCAATACAGAGCATAGAATGCCCACACAACAGTATACTTTCTACAAGTGCCTGAGAGGCGCAATACTCAGAACACTACACAGTCTATTTTTTTTTAGAGTTTTATATAGCGCGAACTAGACCTTAGAAATCGGGTATCAGAGCACTTCACATGAGCATCAGATTTGTTACAGAAGGGCACATTCATTTATTTTATTTGTTAGGTACGGGGAGATGTAGTGATTTGCCCAGAATCACAGGACGTTGAGCGTCGTTGCCGAGACTCGAACCCGGAACCCTAGCTTCAAGGTCAACCGCTCTAGCCGTAAGGCTACATCCTTGCACACTGCGCATGTTCTCCATGCAGGCTGCATTACAACCTACGTGGAGAACGTTCCCTGCCTCCAGTCAGCATCAGAGCACTGAAACACGGTGCTCAGATCAATCACAACACTGCTAAGGCAGCATTGTCATTGGCTGACTGGGAGCCTGGGTGTGCTTCCTGTGGTAGAGCGAGGGAAGGACTGCGGTCGAGAGCCATTTCCTCTGTGTCCTCCCCCCTCCTGCATCCTCCCGCTACCTCCTGTGCACTGTTCCCTTTAACATGTGCGCGTGTGCTAGCGCGCACCTCCGTCATCTCAAGCGCGCAGTGCCGTGTGTGTGGCGCGCACACACCTCCCCAGAGAGCGTTCCAGTCGCCGCCTTTAAAAGGCGAGCAGCGTGAAAAACGGGCATTTCCTGGTTTTGGAGAGGCAGCTTGTGAGATCAAGGAGTCAAGGAGGGAGCACTTGCTTTATTTCTTTTGTTTTGTAGAGTGAGACTTTGGGGCACATTGTCTGCTTTTGTTTAATTATTCATGTTAATTGCAGCGTCTTCACGAGCTGCGATTAACATGAATACTTTCACAAAAGCACACAATGTGCCCCAGAGCCTTACTCTACTAAACAAAAGAAATAAAGCAAGTCTAGAAACACGGCTAAAGTCTGCCTGCTGTGCAGTGTGCACATGCCAGGCCCTGCTGGGTACACCTCTCCATACTTCTCAATGCGTAACTTTTTTGTGGAACCAGTTTCAGCTTAGTGTTTCGAACCGCTCTGAAGTAGCGTGCCGATGATCTTGCGGGCACGCTTCTACATAAACACTACTTCCAGGTAAAGGAATTGAGATACAATACTACTTCAGTTCTATGCTTGTGGCTTCCGGTCATTTGATGTAGCCCTCTTCCTGTTGATCCCTGCTTACTACCTTCCTGCATGTGTTCATTCCAAGCTCACATGAGAGGGTGTCCTGGACGTCATGTAGACATCTCATTGTCTCAGCATGCCTCAAGAGATGCCTCGCTGACAAGTCGACCACCAGTTAGTTATTCAACACTGCGGTATCCAAACTCGATGTCATGCGGCCGTGCTGTATTAAAAATCCGTAATTAATAAACAAATACCTACTGTCACGGCTCAGAATACAGCAATTAACGAGCCAAATGTCGGGTGACCATGGAGGTGTCACGCTCGTGAAAGTATCTCACGTGGTTGGAAACATTGCGTAGCTCTTTTTTGCTTAATGTTCATTTCACGTGGGACTCTGAATTGTTTGTTTCTGGCAAAGTGGGTGGACTTTGTTTGTTCTGTTCTTACAGCATCCCAGCCCTGAAGCTAACCTCGTTTCTTCGTTGCAACTTGATGTACATTTGTCTATTGACAGATCGTTTGCAATTCGATTTTACCATGTGTTTTAGTTTCTGTTTTAAAGTGCCACCAATGAGGTATTTTTGTATGTGTTTTTTTGTTGTTAGTGTGTTTTATATGTGTCTTTTCCCATTTGTCATGTCTATCACTCTGTCTCTGGGTCCACATATTGATATTCACTTCACTATGAAATACTCACCGAATATAGGCCACTGTTATGTTTGCTCTGGTACATTTGTGTCCAGGGTGTTTCAGAGGTCAAACAGCTTCTTTTGTTGTTCTCATTGCTGTCACTTAAGTTTGCAACATAACACGTGTGAAGAAAGAAACACCTCTTTCCATCGGGGATTGCTGGAGTAAAGTCCAGTTCATAACCGGTGAGGCCAATGCAGAGCAAAACACCAATGCAAGGCTAGAGACCAAGCAGCATACATATACTTTTGGGCGTGCTCGGAACAACACGACTAGATGGGCCTAGTGCCGAGATTTGCAATTGTTTCCCATTAAGTTGCACCAGTTTTGAAGGGACATTTTCAGCACATTCTTAGCAATGCACCTTGACAGTTGTTTTGAACTGTGTGAGCTTTATAGCTAACCTGCGCATTTTTTTTATTTCCACTGTATGACACGTAAAACCTGCAAGATACAATTGTGTTGTGCTGCTACCATTTATATACACCTTTTCCTTAATGTTTAACATTCTTAATCAGCACTAATGCCAGAATAAATTAACACTTCCATTGTAGTAAAATTGAACTGGCAGGTTTGATAAAAACAGTGTTACGCATCATTGCGATGGTGGCTAGTCTTGTGCCATCTATGTGTTTTTGTGCAGCACACGCAAGCCACTTGGCAACACTGGGAGACTTGAAGATTCAGTGGCGTATTAATGTTCCATGTTTCGAGGTTCTATCCTCTATTAACCATGTGCGGACGAAGGTCATTACAGAGCTTCTAGATAGCTAAAGCGTGACTTTCTTGAATAGGCTAGCAGTTGGATCTTTGCACTCAAATGGTTTTCCATCCATCTTTCTTAAGTTTGAGGCATGAGGGGTGCGATAAGATTTGAGCTTCCTAATGGGATAGTATGGTTGAAGTGAAGTACAGATATTTTTTTTACTTCATTTTTTTATTCTACTGGGAGCCAGAGGTGCTCTTTAGATGTTTATGTGATGTGAGCAGATTTAATCCAATTGAGGCAAATCGGATTGTCCTGCTTCTCGATTCTCTAGAGTTTCTGTGTCTAATTGTTTTTGAGCTACGGCATAGACTACATTGCAGTAGTCTAGTTTGGATAGAATGAACATTCTTATTAACTGTCCATCTTGCTTTTCTTGCTGTAAAAGAGAACCTTTATAAGCATCATGAGTTGCAGTTTTCTGATTTATATGATCATTGAAATGTAGCAAAAAAGTTGTGTCAAATCAGGTGTCTGTGATCCGTTGTTCCAGAATGGGAACTGCAGTGTGTCCAAGCTCCCAAGGCCATCAAATCAAAGACTAGGGTTAAGCTGAAGCTGTTCTGATCAGTGACATTTGACCTGCTGAGGCCTAAGCAGCTCTCACTTATCCACAAGTTGTTTCTGAGACACCCCTTGATCTTGCTTTGATCATTTGTGTTTTCTGATTTTTAGTGTAGTCCTCATACATTTGAATTGCACTACGTACTGTACAATTAGGTGTTCCAGGGGTCTCGTGCAGACACTGAAAAGCAGTAAGGATAATGAAGGGTTCGGTGGGGCACTAGAAGATATAGGATATGTTTTACTGATGAGTGTCAAATTCGAACTTTCTGTCAGCAGCAGGTGTGAAATAATGCACCTATTGCTGATAATAAAGCGTCTAGTATCATCGGTTAAAATAGGGTATCATGACAAAGGTTCTTCTAATGGGCTCACCATGTTTCGTGATTGGGTTCATGAAGGAAGGTCTGTTGTCATGGGACCCATGTTGGATGGCGTTGCACTTGTGCTACAACAGAAGTCTTTGAGTAACATTCTGTGTTTGGAGAAAAAAACATCGTATTTTTATGTGTGGAGTGAAACATAGCATTTTAAATTTGATGACGCAGTTGCATGCTCATATATGTTAGACAATTTGAGCATGCTGGTGCTGCCTCATTGGCAGGGCGCCTCTATTGCAGTACTGTCAGAGGAGCGCTAAAATGCTTGACTGATGCATTTTAATGCAGTGATGTGGACACCAGCAATAAAATACATTAGTCTGATGCGCCTTACCCTAACCCAGCCATGAACCTGCGAAAAATACAATTAAAATTATAATAACTAAGTTATTATATTTTATTTTTCCTCCTCAAAGAGAGCATTTGTTAAAGTTTTCATGTTAATCGCAGTGCCCGTCATGAGCTGCAATTAACATGAAAACTTTAACGAATGCACACAATCACCGCGCAGCTCAGCTCTATTAAGAAAAGAAATGCAGCAACATAGCTGCCAAGGTTTCAAATCGTTATGTGGGACTGTTTCAAACTTGCCTTAACACTGTTCACGTGGTGCTGTTGGTGTGGAAATGCACATACTTTTCACGCAAAAGTTTGAAGTAATATTTGGCGCTGAACCCACACACGCAGTCTGGTTACTGGCGCACATTGCCTTGGTTGCAGCGCACATAGACCTTACACTGCTGCACACAGAGGAAAAAAATTAGAGGGAACATTGCTCCTGTGTCCTAGCACCTACCTCAGATCCATGCCGGCCGCTGCTGCACTGGTATCCATAAGCTCCATGACATCAACTAAACCAACAGTGCTAACTACCTCCCGAGTTCTTTGCCCCTCCGGTCGCGTGATAATGGGATGTTGTGAGAGATGATATTTCCCATGTCACCTGCATCCGAGGCACATTTTGCATCAAAATCTTCACATATAATATTCAGTTGTTCGGTAAAGCACTAACTAAGCTTTTAAGTTAGCAAGAAATGCAAGCCAATGCACAGAATTACTATTGACTCTATTGCTAAAATAGTTGTTGTAAAAATGTAGCAAATAGAGATGCAAACACCCATACCCTTTTGTGAGAATTACAGGAAAGGCATGAAATAGTGTAACTATCTGCTCCACGCCCAATTTGAGTGCTATTCCTTGACGCAGATAGGTCACCTTTCGCTTGATCAAAGTTGGAATGAGGGGGGATGGCTAACCGCCTACAATGGCGGACGTATCCTGGTAGGGCTCCGGATTTCCGGGGGGAGGTGGGGGGGGGGGTGACAAAGCCATTGACTCACCTGAGCAAGCTCCTACTCACCATAAATGCCGGCGGATCTCGGTGAATGCCCCCGCAACTACCGCTGACGGAAACGGATCCCGAAATCGGCTCTGGCGGTGGGCGCGACCTGGCCTGGTTGTGCGGCTGGGCCCGGGAAGTAAAGTACTGCTCAGCCGCGTGTGCGGCGATGCCCTAGGACACAAGCGAGAGGTCAAGCCCTCGGGAGTGTGATCGCCGTGCGCTGCTTCTGGAGTGCGGCGGCACGGCGGGCAGCCCCCTGCGACGTCTGAGAGAGACCGGGGCCGGATCGGAGCTACTGTGGGATACTGGCAAGCGGTGAGTGAGGCGCACAGTCAGAGCGGGGCCCGACGGGACTGCGGCCCTGCCCCCTCTCGCGGAGGTGTTGTGGTCGAAGTTGCGCACTCGGACCAGCGCGAGACACCGATCGCGCTGGGGTAGTGGCACCCACCCACAGACAATACTGGTGCAGCGGCACAGGGGGGGCCGCCTCCAGATGTATATTCCTCCCCCCCCCCCTCATGACCGGTGGAAACGGTGCCACTGCCATCGAGGACTGGGAGGACACGTGATTGTCATACTAGTGGAAGCCCTGGACACAGGTGTTGTCCTGCGGTTGGCCTGAACCCCATCTCTGTCACTGGGCCAGACTGCGATTGTGGGATACCTCAATGGCGCACCATGCCACGAAATAGAGACCTGGGTGCACGGGCCCAGGGCCTGCGTTCCTAATGCTGCACCAGAGGGGGACCTGTGGAGAGATGAGCTGAGTGCTGCAACGGAGGGCCACTGATTCGCAGAGTGTGTCGCGTAGGCTTCAGGAAGCCGGTGGGGGCCTCTCCGTGCCGCGGGCCCCTTCAACGCACCACAACAACTTGGCTAAGGCCCCGGATAGCTGATAGTGTCACAGTCAGAGCAGGGCCCGACGGGACTGCGGCCCTGCCCCCTCTCGCGGAGGTGTTGTGGTCGGAGTTGCGCTCTCGGACCAGTGCGAGACACCGATCGCGCTGGGGTAGTGGCACCCGCCTACAGACAATACTGGTGCAGGACCAGTCTGGGACATCTGTGTGCTCGATCGCCCCCGGAAAGCTGGATCAGGGGAGCGGTGCTAGGAACCGGACCCTTGTGTGTATAGGTGTCTGAGCAGCATCATCATGCTGGAACAGTATACAGCATGGGCAGACTTAAGGGGAAAGTACTGGACGGCCAGGCTTCGCGAGTGGCCACTCCCATCCACCTGGGACCTCCAGTAGGCCCCCATCGCCGGTGGCCACCTCTTCGGAAAGGGTGGAGAACACTCCCGACAAGCTGGATCTGATCCTAAAAGAAATCCGTAAATCCCACTCAGCAATTGAGCAGCAAATAGGGTCTCTCACGTCTGGCCTTACACTGCTTAGGGCAGATCACGGAAAACTAATTGGAACAGTCAAGGAACAGGAACGAGCTCTGAAGGACCTAGAACGCCAAATCACAGCAAACTCAACGCAAATACAATGCCTACATCAACAGGTCGCTGGCCTTCAGGACCGGGTGGAAGACGCTGAAGGTAGAAACAGATGTAATAACATACACGTAATTGGCCTCCCGGAACGCAGTGAGGGCCCCTGAGCGGCGGACTTCATGGAATCATGGTTCAGAGATAATGTGGCGCAAGACGGACTTTTCCCCTTGTTAGAAACGGGATCCTGGCTGGCCAAGACTCACGCCAAAGTCAGTCAGGGATCACCATTTCTAAGGTCAGGGCAAGGGAGTTACACGCCAAGATAACCCCTGCTCACCCTCTAGGTAACGTGGCGCGAGCAGCAAGGCTAAACTTGGAGGCGGTATGAGTTAAGTATTTGCGCACGCACCCCAGCAACAACACCCAAGGCCCACCACAAAGGAAACTCCACACAAGGTTATATAAAAAATAGCCTTTGTATTATAGTAAAAACACATTAGATAACACACAAACTTTACAATGTGCCAGAGGCACGGGCAGAATTTACAAGGGAATTATGTACAGGACAGGGCCACATGGACCACTGTCAGGGGTAGGCACTTGTTTGAAAATAATACTTGTAGGTATACACTTAGCACATAAACATGTAATGATTAGCACCAAAATAGTACATGTAGCACACAACCAGTAAACACTGGTAAAGAGTAAATACCTCCTACACAAGCCTAAAACACTGTAGGAAAATCACGCAGGGAACTAGGACCTTATCATCAGGACCTAAGGAAGGAAAACCATCACCTAAGCAGGTCACTCTTAGCAAAGGGAAGGAAACCTAAACATAAAATGGGACATCAACAATCCTCTAAGCAGGTCGCTCTTAGCAAAGGGGATAAACATAAAATGGGACATCAACAATCCTCTAAGCAGGTCACTCTTAGCAAAGGGGATAAACATAAAATGGGACATCAACAATTGCACCTGAGGCATTAAACACATTCAGAGGTGCAGGTTAGAACTTTTGCGCAAGAATCACATACATCAGTAAATTACAATGCGCAGGGTGCATGTAGCACAACACTAGAAATTGGTCCCTCAGGCCAACTGGCCTCGCAAGGGGCTGAATGCCCTGAGCCACTCGGGCTCGAAATATACAAATTGGCCCCAGGAGCCTCGGGGCTCCTAATCACAAATCTGGGCTTCGGTGGAGTCCCTCACGGGGGACTCAGAACACGGCCAAATGCAAAATGCCCAGGAGAGCCTCAACCGGCTCTCCACAAAGGACTGCTGCGCACGTTGGAGCGGCCCTCTCCCAACGGGGCCGCTCGCCGAACAAAGGACCCTGTTCCCGCACTCACTGGTACCTCGCTGGTGCTGCGGGGGCAGGAACACTGCCGGCTCTCCTCGCGCTGCTCCTCTCTCCTCACGGGGAGCCTCGAGCACGGCCGGCTGCCTCTCTTCCTTGCGGCTCGGCTCCGGGGGCGGGACTTCCGGTTCGCCTCTCCCGGGCCGCACAGCAATTGGCTGGGCACACGAGCACTTCCGGGTCGTCGCAGGCAGCGAGGCGGCCCGGCAGGGGCAACACACACTCCTGGGCTGCAGCGGTGATCTCGGGGCAATGCCGGGTGGGCACCGGCTTCGAAATAAATAAACACAACGGGGCAATGCCGGGTGGGCTCCGGCCTTCGACTAAAAGGCAATGCGAGGTGGGCACTCGCTCTGCCGAAAATCGGCAAAACAGAACGGGCAGATGCCGGGTGGGCACCGGCGACACACAAAGCGCTCCTAAGCTCTGGCAATGAAGGACAGGCGCTCCCCAGCGCCACAGGACAAAAATAAAGTGCTCACAGCGCTAGGAGCCAAATAAAGCGCTCTCAAGCGCTAGGCAAGGGATTCCAGCGCTCCCCAGAGCTGAAGGGCAGAGAGCAGCGCTCTCTCAGCACAGAGTCTCTTAGGCAGGCAGGGGGGGCAAGGCAGGGCCAGAGCCAGCTCACTGGGTCTCCAGGCAGAGAGACAATCCAAGTGGCGGTCCTCCTGGCCCCAGCAGCAGCAGCAGCCCCCTCTGGCAAGGATCCACAAGAAGAACCAAGGACAAATTGTATGGGGACACAGCCCCTTCTTATACTGTAAAATCCCTTTGTCGGTAGGTGCAGGGTGGGGGAAAAACCAGTTGCAGCTGGTTTTGAAGTACTCTGTTTACCTCAACCACCCTCTCTATTCACTGGCAGGGCTAGGGACATCAGTCGCACTACAGGGGGTGGAGCCAGCATTGTGTGGGGAAAGTCCAGGCCCATCAGGGACCAGGTGCACTCCTCCCAAGCCATCAACATGCTAATCTCACACTCGCCACTGGGCAGACCCATCCAGCCTTCCTGGAGCCAGGCTCACCAGCCAGCTCCAGCCAATCACACGGCAGGCATATTTTACATTAATATGCCAAGCCCTAGAAGTGGCATTTCTACACATGACACACACATGCCACATACACCGTTGCGAAGCATTCATTCCCACGAGCTCGCACATACCAAATTCGAGCATGCACTCCCCACGCATCAGGAACTACTAGGGACACAGACATTCCCCATGCATTCCTATGGGAGAGCAGGTTAGCCTAACTACATGCACGCACTTTACTCTGGGACACAGGGAAAAAGTGCGCACAGACCAGAAAATCATCCATACAGATCACAGATCTAAAGCAAAAAGATTAGGGGTGAACCTGCCTTAAGGGCCAAGTCCAACACCCCTACTTCTGTGTGGAGAGGACCCACAGGATACCTGTGGGGGCACCTCCGAGACCGCTAATCGTAAAAATTCTAAATTACAGAGACCATGACGTCCTCCTACAGAAAGCAAGGTGAAAAAAAACAGATCCACTTTGAAAATCACTGTATCTCTCTGTACCCTGATTACACTATACTAGTACAGCGGCAAAGATCCTCTTATCAAGGGGTAAAGAAAAAGCTGCTGTAGTCCTGGGGAGTGTATATACCCCAAACTTTGACCAGGACAAATTCTATCAACGGTTGGGCACTGCATTGGTCAATTGGGATACAATTCCATGGATCCTGGGTGGGGACTGTAATAGGGTACTAGATGTAGCTCTAGATAGATCTCACCCCCATTACATGGTGCGAGTGCATGCAAGCTAGCAGAGATGCTGAACACTTGGCTGGATTGCTGGACACTGTTGGATGTTTGGCACATAACAGGTGTATTTGTAAAGCGCACGTTCACCCCAGCAACGGGGCATCTTGGTGCTGAAATAACAGATGTATATTGTTGCCCAACTCAATGGTACTCATTTTATCGACCTGAAATGGATGAAAGGCTGAGTGGACCCTCCGGGATTTGAACCTGTGACTATGAGGTGGAACACAGGGCCCTGCAGTGGATTAATTAGTCCACTGAGCCACCAGACCCGGTATACACCCACGCATAAGGAATATTCCTTTTACTCCCCAGTTCACCAGCTCCACACACGAATAGATAGATTCCTCTGCTCCAACACTATAGTAACACAGATCCAGCAGTTCACGTATTTAGCAAAGACCTTTTCGGATCACAACCCCCTCGAAATTACACTAGCTTGGGGCAGGGTACCGACCCCAGTGCCTACCTGGAGACTGGGTTCACAGTTATTGGAGGATGCCCCATTCCGCACTGCTATGTCCAATACTATTAGCAACTACTTCTCTGAAAATTGGAACACATCATCCTCCAACCTGATTGAATGGGACGCACTCAAGGTGGTGGTCAGGGGGCTGCAATTGGACAGACAGTAGGAGCCAAACAGGAAATACACCAGACCTTACAGAGAGTGGAGAACTTAATGACCACCATAGATTCTGAAGCAGATAGGGCTGGGACATTATTAGCACGGATAGTACAAAACAGACCTGCACCACCCATTATTAGACATATTCATACGCCCTCGGGCAGATCGGTTCGCACTCAACAAGAAATAAACAAATCCTTTTGCACATACCTCAGTGATCTATACGCAGCCCCAGGACCAGACGCTGGCATCTCTATAGAGGACTTTCTCCGAGATTTAACAATCCCCTCCCTGCCGACAACTATACAGGACGAAATAGTGGGCCCTATCACACAACACGAAATACGCATTGCAATTAAAGGTCTTAATTGTAATAAGGCACCTGGCTTGGATGGCCTAACCATCGAGTTTTACCACACTTAGTCAGACATCCTGGTTCCCAAATTGGAAGAAGTTTTTAAGATAGCCTTCGAGGTAGGTCACCTACCATACTCCACCATGCAAGCCCTAGTCACCTCCTTGCTCAAGCCAGGTCAATGGCACAGACATTACTAATTATAGGCCCTTATCTCTACTTGCAACGGAATATAAAATCCTGAGCAAAGCACTAGCGAACCGTATTCAGCTCTACCTCACCACCTTCATTCACAGTTCTCAATGCAGATTCTTACCGCATCGTAGCACGTCCCTAAACACCAGACGGTTGCACTATGTTATGAGTGCCACCCCGGCCGACTATCCGGACACCGGTTGCTTGGCATTAGACCTGCTACAGGTCTTTGATTCCATAACTTGGGACTACAAGTTCGCAACCCTACACTGCTTTGGTTTCCCGGACGACTATCTTAAATGGGTACGCCTGTTCTACACCTCCCCCACGGCGAGAGCTCGCACCGGTCAACATAATTCTCGGGAGTACACAATCCACAGGGGTACACGGCAGGGTTGCCCCTTATCCCCCTTACTATTTGTACTTGCATTCAAACCCCTGGCAATAGCATTCAGACAATCAGCAGAACCCCTGGGAATACTTATTGATAGTACAGCCCACCTTACTTTCATATACGCAGATGATATCCTTCTTTATCTTCTTGATCTGTCAGCCGATGCAACACCCCTCCCCACTATACTGTCAGACTTCGGGAAGATTTCGGGCCTTGTTATTAATTCAAGGAAATCACTTGCCTTTTTCTTCTGAGAGGGGACACGCCCAGCTGAAGTACAATCCGGCACTGGTTCTCTACCAGTAGCTCACACCACATTAAAATACCTAGGCATACAAGTATATAGATCACAGGTCGACCTGCTAGAAGGCATCCTCTTGAGGGCCATTGCAGCCCTGCGCTCGAGTGTGGCATCTTGGACATCTTTGTCCGTTTCAGTGATAGGACGAATTGCCATCTCTTAGATGGTAGTAGTCCCTTGGTTACTATACTATTTCGTGAACCTGCCCATTGTGGTTCCCCAATCCAATTTCTGCACCTTGAACACTATCTTGGTGGAGCTTATATGGGGACCAGGTCGCCGAAGAGTGAGCCTACAGAAACTCCAGCTAGATTCCCGCAAGGGAAGGTTAGGGGTTCCTGAATTTAGGGCATACTATTATGCCTGTCAAATCCAATGGCTATCATACTGGCACAGCGGGGAGAAATCTACATGAAATTGGGTTCACCCAGAGAGATATATACCGAGGTACACTTCATTCCCTGATTTTGCCCAAAGCCAGACTTCCCTCAGAGGGTCCGCCGCTACAATGCTGGAAGAAAGCGCTGCAGTATACACCAGACACAACCCCTTACGTGGCAAATATTCCTTTATTGGGTGTTCCCACTCCCGGGGGTGGGCTTACGAGGGCTAGAACACGAGCCTGGACGGAGGCAGGGGTAGAGGAGGTGGGAGCCTTCTTTGCTGATGGCATCCTCCTAGATCATGACACGTTCGTACAGAGCACGGGTGCGCTGGACCACCACAACATGAACTGGTATACTTATTGTATTATATGGGCGCCGGGGGACACCTTATTAAATGTCTGTACACCGGTATCAGGGGGCATGTTGAAATAACACTCGCAACCCTCAGGACTAAATGGGCAGAAGATGCAGGGGTAGAACTTACTGACAGAGCATGGAAATGCATGCTAGAACATCCTAAGAAAGTGTCCCGCAATGTTAAACTAAAATTCATCCAAACAATGGTCCTACATAGATCCTACCTCAGCCCGCAAAGAATACATCAGATATTCCCAGAGGCCCAGCACTGCTACGCCTGTGGTAAAGGTGGTGAAGCAGACTTTATCCATATGCTATGGACCTGTCCGTGTATACTAGATTACTGGACTGGTGTCCGACACTACCTGGGCGTAGTCACACATATGACAGTCCAAAGCAAAGCTCTAGAGTGTTTCATGGGGCTCCATAGACATGACAAAACTCAACAGGTCCAACGACGTTTCATAGACCTTGCCCTGCTACTAGCTGTTAGGGCCCTCACTATGCAATGGAAATCCCCTAGATGCCCGACATTGTCTAGCTGGCAGGATGACCTGATACAATGGGGGATGCCGAAAGCACGGCGTTGAGGCGAGGGGATTGCGGAAACAGCCTATCTCCATGGAGAGGGATGTTATGCTGGAGGAATTCAAACATTTGGATCTAATCCTTACACAGGGCAATCCCACACAATAACCGACTTTTAGTCCTCGGGGATACACTGCTAGTTCCCCCAGCTACCAGGCCACATACCACGGTTTTTAGACAGGAGAATACGCATGACACCAGGATGATACATATCGGACGAACTCAGGAGCCACAGACCAGGAATGGGGAGGGCCAGGAGGGGGGTTGGGATTAGTTAGTAAGTTAGAATTAAATTGTATGTAAAGATGTTTGACATTATTGATCAGGATATCAGATTTGTGGACGCTTATGTGAGAATAACTTCACTACCGCAAGGCGGAAGAATTACGAAGTATGTTGTAAACCAGTAATTATTCTCTGGTCAAATAAGTATAATGTATAAGTTGAGAAAAAAAAAAAACACTGAATGTATCGCTAATGTCTCTATTGTACTATGGCTGAGGTGTTTTAATAAAGTATGTTTAAAAAAAAGTTGGAATGATAGCAGGGCTAGAGTAACAAACATAGCCTTTGTGTACCACACGTCGAGCAGCCCAAGTCTCTTGAAAGAGGCTAATGTCATATTTCTTGATAAAAGATATCTATTCCAGTATCAAGAGTTAAGCCCTGATCCCTGCGACATTTCAACTGATTACTGACCACAGGAGTTAGCATAATTTAATAATGCAGTTTCCAGAGAACCTGGGGAAGATAGTATGGAGTACCCGAATGTTCTCTGATATATTGCACATTCCCTGTGAACTGTTTCTAAAACCTTGCAACAGAAAACAGTAGAGACAGTGGGTTCAACTGGATTTATTTCAAACAAGTGATGCTAGGAGTTAACTTTGAAACATTACTTCAGATCTTGTGATTCGTGATTTAAATGATGATGCAGTATGTGATGTTATTGATTATGTAATTTCCCTATATCACAAATGATTTGGTTGATTATCCCATCAGCCACATTTTACGCAATATGATCTGTAATGTACCTAATTATGTCTTCTATAGAAACTGACACTTTTTTAAAGATATTGTATCATAATCACAGTTTCCTTTCAACTGAAGTTTTTGCTGGGAATTTCATCTGTTTGTTTTAATCACAACATGAATCAATGGTTAACTATTGCTTTTTAGTGAATAGAGATAGACAGATAGATAGATGGATGTACATATGGATAGCTAGACTGCTAGACAGATGAATTGACAGATAACAAGAAAAAAAGATGAATAGAATAGGAATCTAGGGATAGAGAGTGGAGGCAAATGTTTAAAGGAACGGTCAGAATGTGAAGGTGGACTGGACCTGCATGACAAAAGAAAGGCATTCTCAGCATATTTGTCCAGGGTGCTTGTAACCAAAGTTCTCTCTTATTTCCCCCCAGGGAGACAATGGTGGTCCTATAATGTGCTACGATGTGACTACTTCAAGATTCTATGTGATCGGTGTCTTCACCTGGGGCAGAGGCTCCAGCCAGTCCCAGAATCCAGTGGTGTACTCCAGCACACAGTACTTTCTTGAGTGGATCATGGAGAAGATTGGAGCTTTCACACCAGGGATGGATGAATTCTTCTCTGGAGGGGATGGCAAATTGGAATCATTTACCTTGTCAGAGCAGAGCTCTCCACAAGTTGAAACTGTTCAGCAGTTACCTCTTCTGCAACAGCTGCTTTATAATGCACAGCCCGGGTATTATATGCCACCTGCCTATGCCCCACAGCTTGGCTACCTTCTACAATCCCCATACCTTCCAGCAGAAGCTTTTGCGCAACCATTGCCTCAAGTTCCATCTCCAGCTACACTTCCTATCATTTTTACAATTCAGTCACAACCTCCAGCTTCAGATCCAGCTTCAGGCTCATCTTCTGTTCCCACCCCTACTCTGGTTGTGACCGAATTGCCTTATGTTACCAGAACCACTACCACCACCCAAGAACTCCTGACAATACCATCTGTACAACCAGCTAATACTGACCAGTCAAGCAGCTCCAAAATCTAAGTGAGCATGTGGCTGAGCACATCAACCCATAAGCCTGCCACCACATATCCACAAATAATTTATTAGTGTCAAGATTTCCAAACACTCTTATACAACTGCATCATCCCCATTCCTATTGCATTGGGATCCTCTACCTGAAAGCCCCAAGCTCCCTTTTCTCTATATCCCCTCTTCTTAATAATCCTTTTACCTTCCTGCAATCCTTGCACCTGGTAGCCTCCTACGCTATTAACACTAAGTCTCCTAACACAAAAGTCCTGTTTCAACTGACGTCATTTCCCTCTCTAGTAACATCTCCTGCGTCCCTAAGTGAGGTACCTCATTACCTTTAATACAGAATTTCCAATTGCCTCTTAACTTAACCTTAACTGGCACATCTTGTTTCCTACAACCCTACAGCTTCCTGTTCCCTTTAAAGCACAGTTTCCTGTTATTATTTTTATCGAGTAATCACACCCAACTGCTAGCAATGGCTAGCTTTTTCTGCACTGCATACTTCCTAGGCAGGCCCCATTGTGCTTCTCAGGATACCCAGGATCATTCCAGAGACATTGCTGCAGTCTGTAGCTGGGCCCATTTTTGAATACTTTTCACAACAATATAGCTGAATCCATTCATGGCCGGTAAAAATAATGTACTAGCATTTTTCCTCAGTCTTTGTGTTGAAACAATTTGAGAGCAGACAAATATATTCTTTCAGGCTGAATACTGTACATTACTCCTCTCACCAATAAATATACAGCAGACACACTGAGTTAGAGTCATGCAGACTGTCTTGCCTCAGCATCTTCTCTTGGGAACCAACATTCTGAGCTGCTTAGTGCCTTCACTAGCTCTGATGCTTATTGCTACTGGCCAACCGTCTTATGAAGGTTGCCACTGACTGATTGTCACGCTGATCCATGATGAACAGTGGGCTCTGGTTGTAGAAAGCTCAGAAAACTCAAATCACTTGCTTAAGCAACAGGGATAATACGATTTCACTTGGGCTCAATGAAAAAACAGATCTTCTGACAATAAACCTTTCCAATGGTACTGCATTTGACAAATATCTTTATTTTTATCTCATAAAATAAAATCACAGATAATTGAGTCTATGGGACTGATTCAGACCATGGAGGACGGTGTTTACTCCGGATGACAAAGTAATACTCGGTTGCCCTGTCACAGAACCCATCATCTGATTCTAAATATGTCTGCCGACCTAGCGGAGATCTCTTGCATTGGGAGGAACCATAGTCAATTTGGTTCCAAAGTTTGACTGACCGCTCTGTCAACATGACGATACCGTCGGTTTAACTTTTAACCAGTTTCATATTACATAAAAAAAGAAAAATCCCAATTAAGGATTATATGTTTGAAAATAATATAAAAACAATGACCCCGCACCATGGGAGTTGTCTCACTGCCCTTTACCACCAGGTTTTACCTGGCAGTGACGAACAGTGAAAACTGTCCCTATGACTGCCCACTCTAAATCGTGCGTTATGCCATGTGGCCAAACCTCTTACGGCCCATACTCCCTCAGGCTGACAAACTCTAAATCAGGGCTTACCTGTATACGTTTTTAGAAAAGACAGACAAATGATTTGTTAGTACTTTAGCCACAGAGTTTTCTGAAAAGGAGTACCATATTTTTCTTCCATCTACCATAAGTGCAATGTTGTATACTAGATTGAAAGTCAAAATAGAAAGGGTGCCTAAATATGTGAAAAGGTGAAAGAGGAAACAGGAATTTCGGGGGCAAATAAGCCAGCTAGAGGCAAAAAGGATATTTATTTCTATTATAGATCTGTTTCTCTGACGTTTTATTAAAGCACCCAAAATGACTTTCGATGTGATCAGATCTTTCTTAGCTAATGCCCGAGCTCAAACTCTCATCGCTACACCATACAGTAGGTTCAGAAAAATCAACCATAAAGACATGGCAACAAAGAATTTACCAGTCATTTATGTCATTTATTCAAGTCTACATTCAGTTGCAAAAAATCAGACAAAAAATATTTCATTTAAGTTTTGTACAACTCTCTTTTGTGAAAATAAAATCAATACATTAAAGGATCTCTCTCGTCTGTTTCACAAAGTTCACAAAAATATGCAATCTTGAACTCTGGTGTCAAAATGATCCTCACTCCAAAATAGCAGCATTCAAATGTACATGGCCTCTGCAAACAAAAAGCTGCTTTAACTTGAAACAGAATGTAGAGCGTTTCAGTTTACAAGCTAATCAATCATTTTTCTTCGTTTTAGAATTTCCTGAACCAATTAAAAAAATGTTTGGGTCAATTTTATCCTTCTTGGTTTGATAACACATCCTCTTTGTCTAAAATACATATTACATTGCACAGTGTCCTCGGACTTTTCAGGACCAGCACGGTTGGTCACTCACTCTATAAGTCGAGGAGAGCAGACAGCACAAGCTGTATGGTTGCAATAGAGCTATTGTGGGCTTACCAAGGACTTAAGGGGCTTACATGCCCTCCCATTGCTTACTATTGGCGTTATTGTCACTCTCATTTGCTTGCTTCTTATTCAGTGACTCACCTTGTCCGAACTTGCCCATTTTGTGTTTGTGCTCACCTAGAGCATAGCCTCTTTACCATCGTTCTGAATAGCTGGCTTCTTTCCCTCCACTGCTCAGTTTTAGGGAATGTATTTTTCTTTTTTGTTGGCACTCCCTAAGAGTTCATGAGTTTCCCAACTCTGTCCTCTGCTACGTGTGCTTACCCAAAATGCCTGCTCCTCCACTCAGTGTTTCTCTCTCGTGTACTTCCCTCCCACCCCCTCAAACTTGGTGTTGTTGCCGCCTTTGTTTACTCTTGTCTCACACTCCTTGTTGCAGTCACTTTCATGTGCTTCCGGCTCTTGTGTGCTTTGCTCTCCCACCCCCAAATGCCATGATCTTCTTTCCCTGTGTGCGCTCTCCCTCACAAAATGCTTTCCTCCTCCTTACCCCCATTAGATCCACTCATTTACTCCTGCTATAGGTCCCCATTACTCCTGCGTGCACTGAGGCTTCACTCTAGGCACTAGTCCGGGACTTGTCATGCTACAGTAGCATCAATGACACCCGCGCTCACAGTATCATGGTGTGAACAAAGGATCATGTGCTGCTCCTGCCCATTTATTATATAGTCTCTAGCCACGCCTGGCCATAGGAAGTACAGAGTACAGTTCTGGGGAATGTCATAACCACAAGGGCAGTGCTTGGTGGTTGTTGCATCCCTCCCCAGCTTTTCGTTGGACCTTTCTGTCGTACTTGGCATGCAAAGTCTCTGATTCTTTGGCTCTGGTGGATTTGACCTGAGGTTGTACCGCTGATGATGAGAGCATTGTCACTGCCTTCAGGCCCCTGTGTTGCCCTGGCGGGTGGTGACAATATTGTTCTAGGGGTGCTTGGCTCAGGAGTGGAACTGCTGGCAGGTGGCTTTTCGGGGTCTATCTGCTGGCACGCGCTCTCACAATCAGTGTCTTGCTCCTCGGTATCTGGAGTTGGCTGGGTTGGAAATTCCACTTGATGGAAACATGATACATTTCTGGTGCTGTGTCTTGGTCCTTTTGAGCGTTGACCATGGTACCATCTGAGCAGATGGCTGTCCATGCGCCTGATTCGAATGGTGTTTGAAACTTTCATCCAGGTCTCTCTTTTATCCAGACCCTGACCCCAGCTGGTAGCACCCGAACTTTCGCACGGTGTGTCATGTTTGCATGCACATTTGTTTGAGTGCGGATGGCTTGGGCTTTATTCGGTTATATGGAGGACATGACCACCCTGGGGAGACTGGAATCGTGTTACATCTATGTCCATTGAGCATCAGGGTCCACAGTGACTGCTGTGTTGTACAGTGAGGTGTTCCTCATTATTCCCTTAGGAACCTGAGCAAGCTCAGCTTTGGACTGGCGTCTTCTGCAACAGCAATTCTAAGTATTTTGTTTAGGATGCGCATGAAGCACTCAACTTTGCCATTGACTTGCCACCATTGAAGGGTAATCAGGTGGTGTTTAATCCCCATGTTGTCGAGTAGCTCTTTAAACTCTGACCCCTGAAATGACCGGCCATTGTCCGTCTTTATTTCTTGTGGTAAGCCAAACAACGTGATCTGACATGAGGGGTAGCGTCTCATGACTTCATGTATGGCATCTTTTAGCCCAGGGAACCAAACATTTTCCCTCATCCTGGACTTCTTTCAAATGGTCCCTTGGTGGCCTCCAAGAGCCAGTGCTGTTACCTTCTCTTTCAGGTTTTTGCGGATGATGATAGTTGTCCCTCATTACACGAGACCTTCAGGTGTGGCGCTCACTTCATCATTATCACTCCCCAGATTAATCAGGCACTCCTCAGGGCCATGCCAGTTGTTGGCATCTCTCAGGAGTTTCTGCCATGAGCCTTGTTTGAGGTCATCTGTGACGTTCACTAGTACTGTGTCGTACTTGGTAGCCTCACTGATCCCCTGGAAGCTAAGTGACTGCGATCATGCACCTTGTGTCACCATGCTGATATATTCTTTTATGGAATCCGAGCTGTTGTGGTTGTTGTTGGCAGGAGCGGTTGGATGATGGGAGATAAATCAGCCAGGTTCTTGGCCCCAGGTCAGTAGGTTACTTCCAAGTGGTAGTGTTGCAGCTGGATGGCCCAGAATTCGATCCACGGTGGGGAATGTGGTGCTGTTCCATGAAACAGGGGGGCAAGCAGCTGATGATCTGTGACCACGCGGAATGACCTGCAGCTGAGGTATAGATGAAAATGACCACATGCCCACTTGCTTCTCTGTTTGTGTATCGAGTCTCCCTTGGCGTGAGAGCTTTGCTTGCAAATGCTAGTGGTATCCACTTTCTCGGTTCCCCCTCTCGGGTGAGTACGGCTCCCAGGCCTTCAGGGCTGGCATAAACCAGGAGTTTAGTCTGTCTCTTAGGATTGAAGTAGGTCATTTGTGGTTAGTGTAGTAAGTCTTCTTTTACATTTAGGAATGCCTCTTTTTCATTCTGGCCCCACTGCCATGGTCATCCGATTTTGTCAAAGACATGTGGGGCCGCAGCAATGGTTGCCAGGTACGGGCTGAACTGGCCACAGTAGGTGGCTATGCCCATGAAGATTCAAACCTTGGAGACTGCTGTCGGTGCTGGGGCTTGTGTGATGACATGTGACTTGGGGGGGTCAATCTGTACTCCATGTTGATTAAAGACGTATCTGAAAATCTAAATAGAGTTCTGAAAGAAAGAACACTTTTCTCTGTGGAGGGTGACACCATGTTCTAACAGACTTTCCAGTGCTGCTTGCAGGTGTCTATAGTGCACCTCCGCAGTTGCACAGTGGATCAGGATATCGTCACGCACATTCATGACTCCTTGAAGGCCTGACAGCATCTCCCTGATGGCATCTTGGAAGACTTCTGCCGCCAAGGATATCTCAAAGTTCCATCTCTTGTATGTGTGCATCTCTAGATGCGTTGAGAGTGTGGTGATATAGCAGTTTTCTTCTGTAAGTAGTAGCTGGTGGTATCCTGCATTAAGGTCCAGCTTAGAAAACCACCTTGACCCGTTCAAGTCAGCAATGATGTCATCTATCCAGAATCATGTCTTGCGGGGCTGCTTTGGCTTCTAAGCGATAACCATCGGGGACACCCATGGGGTCGGGCTGGATACTTTTTCTATCACCCAAGGCTTTTAAGTTTGCTTAACTCCTGTTCTACCAGCAGCCTCAGGTGGAAAGGCACGCATCTGTGGCAGAGGGCTACCGACTTTACAGATTTGGCGATATGTAGCTTGATCGGTGGGGCTTTCAGGCACCCAAGGCCTTGAAATAAGATAGGGAACTGGCTTATATGTTTGTCTGTCTGGAATGCTTTGACGTTTCTCACAAAAGACACTAGTCCTAGGTCTTCTACTGTGTGGCGGCCAATGCGGGTATCAGCTTCCTTGTCAATGACAGGGACCGTTGCTGTGACCTCATGACCTTCAGATCTTATCTGCACCGTCATACTTCCTTTTAACAGGAGTGGATATTGGCTTCCATACGTGAATACTTTGGTGTTTGCTGATGCGAGCGGTGGCTTTGGTCGAAGGTGCTGAAACTGTTGAATACCGATTACTTTCACTAATTCGCCAGTGTCAATAAGGGCCTTAACACTGGACCCTGCAATTTCAGCAATGCAAGAGGGTTGAGGTAATTTAAAGTAAATTGTGAAGGAGATGAGGAATACGTCCTCTTCATCATCAGGTGAGGAGCCTTGCAGTTAATGTTGATGGTGTGGTGGCAGCAATCAGGGTTGTCCATGGATAGTTGTCTGATTGACCTGGATTGAGTTTTTCTTCCTCGTATGCCCTTTTCCCCTGGAGAGCCTTCTGCAGATGGTGGCAAAGTGGTTCAGCTTGCTACATTTGAAACTTATGCGACCTTCTGCCGAGCCTTAATCCAAGAGGTGTGCACCACGGCCACTGTATCCGAAGCTTGGTCCTGATTGAGAGGGCATACACATCTTAGCCTTCCTTGCCTTGCCATCAGTGTGCACGGAATCAGCTCATCTACCTTCTTAGTGGGTGTGTCCTCTGGCAATGTTCATTCCAGCAGCCCTCACGGCAGACAAATCTTGAGACACGGCCAGGATCAGGGTATCTTCCAGGCTGATATTGGGTTGCCTTAGGATAAGTCCCCTTAATGTCTTGTTTCGCCAGACCTTGATGAGCTGAGCCCTTACTTCCTGGGGCTGATCGTCAGCTGTGCAACTACTGGCTAGTTCATGCAGTTGCAGAGAAAAAGTGTCTATTGACTCACGTCTCTTTGACTGGTCTGGCAGGGCTTAAAAGGCTCAACATTGGGGTGAAACTGCGAGTCAAAATGCGTTTTGAGTGCTTTGACTGCAGCGGCATAGTGGGTCAAGGCTCCTGTATAATGGAGGTGCTCAAAACATGTATTGATCTCTTCACCTGCATAATAGAATAGGACGGATCGTTTTATAGCTCCATCAGATTGATGGGTTGCTATGAAGTCGTTTTCTAGCCCCCCGATCAACATTCTCCAGGGCGGGGATGCTGTGGCTGGATCAACTAGCTCGCTAAGTGGCGGCAGTGCGCCGACTATGGCAAGTTGAGGGGCAGGATGGTCTTGTGATGCCCTTGGTGGGGGTGCTGCGTTAGTATTATCTATAGCTGCCATTGTGCTGGCGTCTGCAAGTGTTGCCGGTGTATGTGAGCTGGTGAGGGGCTCTAATTCCCTGGTTCTATTGTGACCTTTTTCTGCCTCAACTCTACTCTCTATTGTCTTATGTTTCCTATTGTTTTTTATGTTATTGTCTGTTTCTTTTATGCTTTCTGTTCTTTTTGTTCCATTTTTCTTCTTTTTTGTTCTTGTTTCGTGTGGCAGGAGATTACGCCCTGATGTATGCTATGTGAGGCTGGCAGAGCAGTGAGGAGGCCTGCAAGGCAAAGCGCAGGAGCGGAGCAGTGATGAGCAGCGATTTCAGCCCAAGGGTGACTCTCGCCACTCTGTAGCTAGGCAAGTGGGCAATCGGCGATCCACCTCAGTGTGTGCTGTGCAATGTCGTCTCTGTGAGGCCTGCGCTGTTCACAACTGGAAACAAGTGGATCAAATCAGGGTCAGTACAGGCTGATGTGACTTTACTGCCGAGTCGGCCTACAGCAGCTTGCAGGAGTCAGTGTTGCTGTGCCCGATTTGTCGCCACTGTAGCGGCAGTGTGGTCCTCTGGAGCAGGTGGGGGTTTGGGTTCCACCCTCATCGCCAATGTACTGGGGCCTCACTCTAGGCACTAGTTCTGGACTCGCCATGCTGCAGCAGCAATGACACACACACACACTATCATGGGAACAAAAGACGACGTGCGGTCCTCACCCGTTTATTACATAGCCTCTGGCCACGCCTAGCCAGAGGATGTACAGGGTGCAATTCTGGGGCATGTTGTCACCGGTTTTTTTGTTTTTAATTGCACGTTTGAATGCCTGGGCATACCTCATTATGCATGTGCAGTCAGTGGAAAAACACATCCGCCAGTATAATAATTTATATGTTGGGAACAGAGGCACTTTATGGGTCTTAACAGTACTTAAGGTGGTAAAAACTTTTTTTCCTGAATGGTACTCCTTTTTTACATGGAGAAATATGTGACTAGCACCTTTGTTCAGTAGTCAACAGCAAGCTCTTAAACATGAACACAAAACACAGTGCTAATTTATTTTACCTTTTTAATTCTTTTTGATATCCAGGAATGTAACTATTATCTGATGCGTGAAGATGGGCCTCGTCATACTGACGCTTGGCTTCCTAAGGGCAAATAGTAGCATGCAGGTCCAGCAGGTCAAAAGATTGCTTTAAAAAAAGCTTTGCTTATGGTAATACTTCCTTAAGCTAAAAATACAGAATGTGTGATGGTATTCGCAAGCTGGAATCATGCTGTGCCATAACAGCACAGTCATTAGAACGAATCTCTTTAGTATGCTTTCGCTCAGCATGCTAGTCGTTGTAACAACTAGCCTTAGGGGGATGCTGGATTTTGGAATAGTTTAATTTACTATGCTGACTCCAGTATGCGTAAAAGTAGGGAATGTGTTGGACTTCAAATCTAATACTTGCGTGCTGAAAAAATGTGTACTAAAGATTTGTTTTTGTTTTCCTCAAAATACGTACAGCATACAAGCAAAGGCCAGCTCTGTGTTATGTACTACACCTGAAACCATTTCCTTATTTTTTTTTCAAATGAGTAAACTGGCTACTGCATGGTCATTTACAAAAGCAGTGCTAGACAGAGATTGCCATAATGCTGCATTAGTTATAGTACGGTATTCATTAGTGAAATGCATGTTTTCCCCTCAACTGTCCCATGTCCCAAATTATTTAAGTTAACATTCCTGAAACACTTCACACACGTATTCAGGTTTTCAGGTTTTAAAGTCTTTATTTCGATTATTAAAAGAATCATAAAAGACAATATTACAAGCAATAAATAATTGACATTGAATACACATACATTAAAAAGGAATTAAACAGTTTGTGGACAATCCTGAATCAAATTTCCCTAAAACAAATTCCCCCAAGGGGAATAAAATTGCAAGTAAATTCATGCTATCCAGATTTGAGCTACTGTTTTGCCCTGAGTATCCACGCCCAGCCTAAATATTTGGCAGTACACACTGTGATAATTTCCAGTGTGTTAGTTTTTAATACATGGATAGCCTCCTCTGATTTTCTTATGGGCAGGCTCTGGAAGAGTGGTTTTAGCCATTTGACCCTTGGTTCATGGTATTTGGGGCAAGCAAACAGAAAATGGCCCTCAGTTTCTTTCTGGCCTGGACACCATTTACATTGATCCGTGGTGCTAGAGGACCAATTTTTCGTGAAGGTATTTAACGGCAAAGTGCCCACCCGGAACTGGTGGAAAAGTTTCCTGTCTAAGGATTTGGAAACCGTGTCCCAGTAGTGTTCACGTATGGGGTCCAACTTAAAACAGAGAAACCTACCAGTAAGACTAGTGGAACAGGAGGCATTTATTCTGCTCAGACGAAGCGTGGACCAATACAGTTCTTTAAATGCCTGTTTAGTTGGAAAAATACTAACAGCTGGAGAAGTCCAAAGGTGCTCTAAGCCCATGTCCGTCAAGATCGATTTGACCGTTCGGAACCAGGGAATTTTTGCCGATCCACTGATTGCCCTTACTTCTACTACCCCATTTGCAAATAGGGTGAGGTCAGGCGAGGTCCATAGGCGCCTCCAAAAAGCAACCAGTCTGAATCTGGCCAACTCGTTAATTGGAGGACATCCTAAGTCCAAGCAAAGGGGGATTGAGGGGGACGACTGTGGCAAACCAACCAAATTGCGGAGGAACTTGCACTGTATTTTAAACAGGCCCTGCAAATCCTTATGGCCCCACAGATCCGCACCATATAGAATTGCAGGGTTGATTTTTGCATCGTAGATTTTGAGGGCTGGTGTGACCCGCTTGGTAATTGATTTCCTTTGCTCACTGAGTAAACAGCCAGTAAGTCGGGCAAGTTTAAGATGTTGGGCATCAACTTGTGTTTTCCATTTCAGGCGACTATCTAGCATAACCCCCAAGTATGTCATGTTCTCTACTTGGTCCAGTTTGACCCCTCCCATACTAACTGTGCTCCGGACAGTGTGGTTCTTGGTTAACACCATAAATTTGGTTTTCCCAACATTCACCTTAAGGTCGCTGATGACACAGAACTCCTCAAAGCGGTCCAGGGCCCGCTGTAGTCCGCTGCGTGTTCTGGAGAGGAGTAAGGTGTCATCAGCAAAGATGAGCATTGGGAATCGCTGTCCTGCCAGCATGGGGGCATCAGTTGGGGTCGATTCAAAGAATTTTACGACTTGGTCAATAAACAAAAGGAAAAGAGTGGGTGCCAAAACACAGCCCTGGCGAACACCACGGGTGACTGGGAAGGGTTCTGTCACCTGGCCCTGACCACCCCATCTTACCCTTGCAAAATTGTCCTTGTGCAATTTAATTATCAGGTCAAGCAGTTCAGTTGGCATCCCTAGAGTCTTCAAGACTCCCCACATTTTCTCCCTCGGAACAAGATCGAATGCGGACTTCAGATCGATGAACGCTGCAAAGATGGTACCGCCGCCAAGCAGCACCACCTTCCAGTAGATCAGACAAAATCTGAACACCTGGTCGATGGTGCTGGTTCCCGATCTGAAGCCCGCCTGCATTGGGGATAGGATGTCCTCCATCTCGATCCATCCTTGGACCCTGCCCAGGACCATGCGAGCGATAAGTTTTTGTATGGAGTCAATAAGACTAATCGGGCGATAATTACCCGGATTAGACCTATTGCCCTTTTTATAAATCGGCAGGATCTCCGCCCCCTTCCAAGATTTGGGTATGCCTGCACCTGCAGCAATGGAGTTTGCCACCATGACAATGTATGGTACCCACAGGGCAGGGTTAGCTTTGAACAGGTCGGCAGGTATAAGATCCATACCTGGCGCTTTCCCTCGCGTGGTGCGAATTAATGCAAGCTCGACCTCTCCTTCCGTGAAAGTGATAATCTCACTTTGGGTGATAGAGTGGGAAGTCTTTTCTAATGTGCTAGGTGGCATAGGATTAACTGCACAAAACTGGGTTGCATAGAAGGTCACCCATTCATTTGGGGGCACATAGTTTGTGGGGATGCGTCCGTCCGGATCCTTCCCCCACTTAACTATTTCCCAAAATTTGATGGGGTTGTTTGACATGGAGGCTTCCAAAAGATCGGACCAGTATTTATCCTCCCACTCCCTTTTAGCTTCCCCTTGTGCTTTCCTATAGGATGACCTGGCGGCTTTCACCAAGCTTGCATTTCGAGACCTAACAGCTTTGACTAGGGCAGAGTGTGCTTCCCTGCATTTTTTGTTGTACCATTTGTGGGGGCGAGTGGGTACCGAGTTGTTTCCCTGTCGGCATGGTTGCGATAGCAGGATTTTTAAATCATCAAAGCAGCAATTATGGAGATTCAAAATGGGATCAGCTTCTCTGGTTTTGTCCCCCAACTCAGCATGGGTCAGCATTTTATTAAAAGTATTATTAACCACACTAATAATCTTGTTTCTCAATAGCTCATCCCCCTCAATTTTGGACCATTTTACCCTCTTCCTATCATTTGTTAGGTAGGTGTCCCCCGTCCGAGAGATACCGGGTTCCTCTAATCTTGCTAGTCCTGGCAACTTCAGTTGCAGAGTCAGGGGATTGTGGTCGCTTTCGGGGCGGGGAGTTACCTCCATGTCCAGCATCAGAGACCAATCTGCTACTTTCAACAAGATGTAATCGATGCGGCTTCTTCTTAGCCCGTTGTCAAAAGTGCAGTTGGCTCCCTGGTCTGATTTAGTTCGGCCGTTACAGGCCCGAAAGCCACTGTTGAGACAAAAAGCCGTCCAATTCACCGCTGCCTCTGTGGCGGGTACTGGTTTAACATTCATCAGCTCAGGTATACCCCATACTGTGTCCTCCACAGAGCCCCAACAGTCCCCAGGGTCTAATAGGGGTTCAAAGCAACAATTTAGATCCCCGGCAAGCAAGATGACATTGGTACAATCGAGGGCTGCCAGAGCAGATTCTAATACCTCCAACAGTGGTGGCGTACGGCCACCTGGCAGGCCTCGTGCATATATGTTTAGCAAAATAAGGTCCCGGTGGCCAGTCCTTCCCAACCTAACAATAAGGAGGTCCGGGTTTGGTACACTTATCTCCGTAATACAATAACCCAGGGATTGTCTCACCCAAATCAGTAGCCCCCCGGAGGCTCGCCCTTTGGTATTCCCAGTAGCGCTTCGAGTGGCTGCTTTATAAAAATTTACATAACCCTGCTTGAAAATTGGGTCAGCAGCCCAGGTTTCCTGGAGTAGTATGACATCATATTTATCCATGAACTCGAGCCAGTCACCAGAATGGATACGGTTTTTAATCCCAGCAATGTTCCAGGACACTAGGGCAAGAGTTTCCGATGTGGGTACTATAGAAGAAGCCACCACCTCGGAGGCTGCATGCGTATCCTGTCTTGTCCCAGCTTCCAGCCCATTTTCTGCCCCCCCGTAAGGCTAAGTTCAACCATCAACAAAGAGGTTCCCCCATCCCTAAAAGATGGTGTATCCCTCCCTGTTGGTGATGGGACCCTTTTCCACTCCTCTGCCATGGCTGTGAATTGGGGGGGCGCCTGGCCCTGCCTCTTACCCCCTACCCCAGGGTTGACATTTTCTACGGGTTCTGATATTTGGGGTGGTTTATGGAGTCAATCAACGGCCTCCAAGTTGGACAGGGGACCAAAGCGGTTGAATAATGGTGGAAAGATAGGTAGATGTGGTATCATGGGGAAGTTCTTAGCGATGGTTCGTCCCTGTCTGGAGGCCTCTTGGGAGTGAGCCTGTCTTTGGGGGTAGAAATAAGAAAGGTCTAAAGTTTGAACGTCCCCCTGTCTGGCAAACCTGGCTTCTCGACAAATTGTGTCCACCACCCAGGAGTCCCTGAACGATATTAAAATACAATCACCCTCCAAATCCTTGGGACTCTGGCCCACCCAGTCAACCCTCCTTACAAATAAGATTTCTGTTGGCGAGGATGGAGGCAAAGGTCTATTTTTATTCAGCCAAAAGATGACCTTGTTGCGCAGGTCATCATAAGTCTCCCTTTTACCAGATGGCAGTGGGGCAACACCGGTCAGCACCATGGTATAGGGTGTTGCCTCTATGGGGATATCGACCCGCGGCGTAGGATATCTGGGTTGCTTCTTCGCCGGGGGATTAAGGATATTTTGGTGATTTGCTGGGGGCCTATGGGGTGGGAGGCTCTGGGTGGCGGTATTGGGTTTTACCTGAGGGGGTAGTTTAGTTGATTGACATCTAGCGGGGGTTTTATTCATAGGCTTTGTCATATGAGAGCGTTGGGGTGCGGCCTTTAATACCTTGTGTAAAGAATTTTTATGAGCACTCCCTTTGTTAGAGTTAGGGTTGTTCATTACTGGTCCAGATGGATTTTGGTTGTTAACGACGAGACTGGGTGGAATAATAGTAGTTGTTTTTGGGGCCAAGGATGAGGGTGTGTGTTTAGCCAACCCGGAATCTATGTCCGATAAGGACAATAGTATTGCAGAGTTCGCATTAACTACAGCCTCCATAGAGTTTATTTGCAATGTCATTAGTCTAGTCCTCTCCAAAACAGGTGATAGGAGGTTTTTCATTAGAGCCTCCATCTTTGCCAGCAGGGAATCATCACTGCTTAGACATGTCGGGCATGGGTTTGAGGAACCCAAGGAGATAAGGGAGGGGCATAGGGTGTTAGGCAATGCATTTGTGCATTGATTTCCGCTTGGATGGCCTGAGCCTAGTGTGGGGTTACCAAGGGGATCTTTTAGTTTTTGCATCTTAGGTTCTCTCCCTCCCTTTTGACTGGAATCTTGTTTTCTTTTCCTAGAACCCTTGTCTATACCTGTAAGATCAGTGTGAACTGGGGCATTAGAATCTGCTTTGGGTGAGTCAGGGAATAAATCAACCGAATCAGAACTTTGTTTGGTGATATGGCTATCCTGAATATCAATTTCTCCTGTTACTTCATGATCGTCCAGGGGATGTTTAGGGGAAAGTGTGGTGTGAGCAGGAGGATTTATCTCCTCACTATCCATATGGACAATGACTTCCGTAGTGTCTAAATGTATGCAATTAAAAGCTGCGTGTGCTTGTTCAGGTGGCACGGGGCTGGGGATCTTGGCCAACCTACCTAGTGAAGAGCGTTTTCCGCTAACTAAATCTAAGGAAAGACGCTTTTCCACCATTGCAATTTCCTTTTCCAGGATACCCGTGGCTCGCGTGATAAAAGCGTCTAATGGGCCTGACACCACTCCTGTGGGTGTTTGGATTTGGACGTTGCGAGTTTTACCAGATCTCAGAACCATGGTTCCAAAAAACAACCCCAATTTCTAGAAAACGGACCTGAATACACTCTTTGTACAAATGCAGTATTTACTAGATAAACCGCCCTGATAGACAGTACAAATGTGCAAAAACCCAAGTCCGCTCCAGGCACAATGTAGCCTATCTTACTTGTTACACAACTGACCGGGGTTGTGGGCCAGGGCCGTCCGCTGCCGTCCTCGAACGGCCTCAAACGGCCCGCTCTTAGCCCGGTCTTTGCTCCGGGCTGCGTCCCGCGCTGCGGGAGGGCTAGTCCCAGTTATGCCTGCGCTATAGAAGGTGGGCGGGCCGCCAGGGAGAGCGGACCGGAAGTTGTCACTGGTCTGACAGGGACTCCTGGGTAATGGAGTCCCTGACGCTCGCAGCCCTGCAGCCCTCAACCACTATCACAAGGTTTTCCCGCTAGAGTCTGGGATGACGCCCCTTGCAAAGTCCAGCGCCGAAGCGGCACCCGCGGAGCGGGTGCGGCGAGGTCCGGTTTTGCCTGTCACCCAAGCCGGTAAGCGCGTCCTTGTAGTGCGCTATCTACAGAGTTGCAAATGTCCCGCTGGTGCTGGGGGAAATTGATGGTTTTAAAGTTCCTTCAGTGGGCGGCCGCCAGGGAGAGCGGACCGGAAGTTGTCACTGGTCTGACAGGGACTCCTGGGTAATGGAGTCCCTGACGCTCGCAGCCCTGCAGCCCTCAACCACTATCACAAGGTTTTCCCGCTAGAGTCTGGGATGACGCCCCTTGCAAAGTCCAGCGCCGAAGCGGCACCCGCGGAGCGGGTGCGGCGAGGTCCGGTTTTGCCTGTCACCCAAGCCGGTAAGCGCGTCCTTGTAGTGCGCTATCTACAGAGTTGCAAATGTCCCGCTGGTGCTGGGGGAAATTGATGGTTTTAAAGTTCCTTCAGTGGGCGGCCGCCAGGGAGAGCGGACCGGAAGTTGTCACTGGTCTGACAGGGACTCCTGGGTAATGGAGTCCCTGACGCTCGCAGCCCTGCAGCCCTCAACCACTATCACAAGGTTTTCCCGCTAGAGTCTGGGATGACGCCCCTTGCAAAGTCCAGCGCCGAAGCGGCACCCGCGGAGCGGGTGCGGCGAGGTCCGGTTTTGCCTGTCACCCAAGCCGGTAAGCGCGTCCTTGTAGTGCGCTATCTACAGAGTTGCAAATGTCCCGCTGGTGCTGGGGGAAATTGATGGTTTTAAAGTTCCTTCAGTGGGCGGCCGCCAGGGAGAGCGGACCGGAAGTTGTCACTGGTCTGACAGGGACTCCTGGGTAATGGAGTCCCTGACGCTCGCAGCCCTGCAGCCCTCAACCACTATCACAAGGTTTTCCCGCTAGAGTCTGGGATGACGCCCCTTGCAAAGTCCAGCGCCGAAGCGGCACCCGCGGAGCGGGTGCGGCGAGGTCCGGTTTTGCCTGTCACCCAAGCCGGTAAGCGCGTCCTTGTAGTGCGCTATCTACAGAGTTGCAAATGTCCCGCTGGTGCTGGGGGAAATTGATGGTTTTAAAGTTCCTTCAGTGGGCGGCCGCCAGGGAGAGCGGACCGGAAGTTGTCACTGGTCTGACAGGGACTCCTGGGTAATGGAGTCCCTGACGCTCGCAGCCCTGCAGCCCTCAACCACTATCACAAGGTTTTCCCGCTAGAGTCTGGGATGACGCCCCTTGCAAAGTCCAGCGCCGAAGCGGCACCCGCGGAGCGGGTGCGGCGAGGTCCGGTTTTGCCTGTCACCCAAGCCGGTAAGCGCGTCCTTGTAGTGCGCTATCTACAGAGTTGCAAATGTCCCGCTGGTGCTGGGGGAAATTGATGGTTTTAAAGTTCCTTCAGTGGGCGGCCGCCAGGGAGAGCGGACCGGAAGTTGTCACTGGTCTGACAGGGACTCCTGGGTAATGGAGTCCCTGACGCTCGCAGCCCTGCAGCCCTCAACCACTATCACAAGGTTTTCCCGCTAGAGTCTGGGATGACGCCCCTTGCAAAGTCCAGCGCCGAAGCGGCACCCGCGGAGCGGGTGCGGCGAGGTCCGGTTTTGCCTGTCACCCAAGCCGGTAAGCGCGTCCTTGTAGTGCGCTATCTACAGAGTTGCAAATGTCCCGCTGGTGCTGGGGGAAATTGATGGTTTTAAAGTTCCTTCAGTGGGCGGCCGCCAGGGAGAGCGGACCGGAAGTTGTCACTGGTCTGACAGGGACTCCTGGGTAATGGAGTCCCTGACGCTCGCAGCCCTGCAGCCCTCAACCACTATCACAAGGTTTTCCCGCTAGAGTCTGGGATGACGCCCCTTGCAAAGTCCAGCGCCGAAGCGGCACCCGCGGAGCGGGTGCGGCGAGGTCCGGTTTTGCCTGTCACCCAAGCCGGTAAGCGCGTCCTTGTAGTGCGCTATCTACAGAGTTGCAAATGTCCCCACGTATTCTATTTTTTTACATCTTCAGATTTCTTGTCCATCAGTACCATAAGCCCTCAGGCTCTTCCGTTCCCTTAGTGCTTCAAAGTGAATTTAGGATGGAATCAGTAGTTTATAAGAAACCAATGATATCATGTAGGACAATAAGACTAGTAGACCAACACAGGGGAGCCCACTCTGACACGAGGAAACTGACACAGGGGTACAGAGGAAGGCACACCATCAATGTCACTGACACACTGCTACAGAGCACCAACATTGGCATGAGGAAATTGACACGAGTACAGTGACAGGACACTAACAGTAGGATGATAACAACTGAACACAAACACAGGGGGACTGGCATATGAACACCATTACTAGGATACTGGCACATACCAATCAGCACTCACACTATGACACTGACATTGAAACACAAGCACTAATGCTGAGATGGAAATAGTGACTCTGGAACTCTGACATTTGAACACACTCACTAATGTTAGCACATTGGTTCGGGCAGTTTTAAAGGGACACTGACACAGGGGTGCTAAGACACTAGTATACTGATGCTAAGATATTGGCAGTATGCTACAGTACCATGACAGTGACACAACATAATGATAATGACACAGGCACACTGATTGAGGAACACAGCACTCATGCACTGACATATGGATACTGATGGGGTGCAGATACATGGACCATGACATGGAGATACTGACACTTGGACACGGATACCAGAACACTGACATGGGGGCATTGACATGGGCATAGTGACACTGGAACACTGACATGGATCACAATCATTGATGCTAGGACCCTGACAGAGTAGCAGCGACATTGATAATAGGACGCATAACAGGACAATGACACAGCAGCAACAGAAATCGCACAGTAACACTGACACAAGGGCACTTCCACCCAGACCCAGACACAAGAGCAACAGTGACTTGGGGATATTGTCTTGGAGACAGTGCTGCTGCAACACTGTCAGGGCACAAATATTGATGCCGGGACAATGGTATGCGCAAACAAAACAGGTGATGGACCGAATGTGGATCAATGTCACACATTCACCCCAGTCCAAAGATCTGGGCCCAAATCCATCGTTTTTTTGCACTCCACACCACCCTGGGTTAGACAATGGCGATATGCAAATCAGCTCTGACCCTGTGCCCCATGGGAACAGTCCAGTCCGAACTACAAAAGCCATGTCCTTCCCAGAACGGAATCAAGCATCCGAGGACCGGACCGGTTTCGAGGTAACACCTCTCATCAGCCCGGCTAGCTTGACTCCAGTGGTGTGGAGTGCCTGGGACCCACGTCTGAGCATCCCCAGCGCACTTATGGCGGTATTTGCAAACAAAACAGGTGATGGACCGAATGTGGATCAATGTCACACATTCACCCCAGTCCAAAGATCTGGGCCCAAATCCATCGTTTTTTTGCACTCCACACCACCCTGGGTTAGACAATGGCGATATGCAAATCAGCTCTGACCCTGTGCCCCATGGGAACAGTCCAGTCCGAACTACAAAAGCCATGTCCTTCCCAGAACGGAATCAAGCATCCGAGGACCGGACCGGTTTCGAGGTAACACCTCTCATCAGCCCGGCTAGCTTGACTCCAGTGGTGTGGAGTGCCTGGGACCCACGTCTGAGCATCCCCAGCGCACTTATGGCGGTATTTGCAAACAAAACAGGTGATGGACCGAATGTGGATCAATGTCACACATTCACCCCAGTCCAAAGATCTGGGCCCAAATCCATCGTTTTTTTGCACTCCACACCACCCTGGGTTAGACAATGGCGATATGCAAATCAGCTCTGACCCTGTGCCCCATGGGAACAGTCCAGTCCGAACTACAAAAGCCATGTCCTTCCCAGAACGGAATCAAGCATCCGAGGACCGGACCGGTTTCGAGGTAACACCTCTCATCAGCCCGGCTAGCTTGACTCCAGTGGTGTGGAGTGCCTGGGACCCACGTCTGAGCATCCCCAGCGCACTTATGGCGGTATTTGCAAACAAAACAGGTGATGGACCGAATGTGGATCAATGTCACACATTCACCCCAGTCCGAAGATCTGGGCCCAAATCCATCGTTTTTTTGCACTCCACACCACCCTGGGTTAGACAATGGCGATATGCAAATCAGCTCTGACCCTGTGCCCCATGGGAACAGTCCAGTCCGAACTACAAAAGCCATGTCCTTCCCAGAACGGAATCAAGCATCCGAGGACCGGACCGGTTTCGAGGTAACACCTCTCATCAGCCCGGCTAGCTTGACTCCAGTGGTGTGGAGTGCCTGGGACCCACGTCTGAGCATCCCCAGCGCACTTATGGCGGTATTTGCAAACAAAACAGGTGATGGACCCAATGTGGATCAATGTCACACATTCACCCCAGTCCAAAGATCTGGGCCCAAATCCATCGTTTTTTTGCACTCCACACCACCCTGGGTTAGACAATGGCAATATGCAAATCAGCTCTGACCCTGTGCCCCATGGGAATAGTCCAGTCCGAACTACAAAAGCCATGTCCTTCCCAGAACGGAATCAAGCATCCGAGGACCGGACCGGTTTCGAGGTAACACCTCTCATCAGCCCGGCTAGCTTGACTCCAGTGGTGTGGAGTGCCTGGGACCCATGTCTGAGCATCCCCAGCGCACTTATGGCGGTATTTGCAAACAAAACAGGTGATGGACCGAATGTGGATCAATGTCACACATTCACCCCAGTCCAAAGATCTGGGCCCAAATCCATCATTTTTTTGCACTCCACACCACCCTGGGTTAGACAATGGCGATATGCAAATCAGCTCTGACCCTGTGCCCCATGGGAACAGTCCAGTCCGAACTACAAAAGCCATGTCCTTCCCAGAACGGAATCAAGCATCCGTTCTGGGAAGGACATGGCTTTTGTAGTTCGGACTGGACTGTTCCCATGGGGCAACAGGGTCAGAGCTGATTTGCATATCGCCATTGTCTAACCCAGGGTGGTGTGGAGTGCAAAAAAACGATGGATTTGGGCCCAGATCTTTTGACTGGGGGAGTGTGTGACATTGATCCACATTCAGTCCATCACTTGTTGTTTTTGCAATTGCCGCCCTAAGTGCGCTGGGGATGCCCAGACGTGGGTCCCAGGCACTCCACACCACTTGGAGTCAAGCTAGCCGGGCTGATGAGAGGTGTTACCTCGAAACCGGTCCGGTCCTCGGATGCTTGATTCCGTTCTGGGAAGGACATGGCTTTTGTAGTTCGGACTGGACTGTTCCCATGGGGCAACAGGGTCAGAGCTGATTTGCATATCGCCATTGTCTAACCCAGGGTGGTGTGGAGTGCAAAAAAACGATGGATTTGGGCCCAGATCTTTTGACTGGGGGAGTGTGTGACATTGATCCACATTCAGTCCATCACTTGTTGTTTTTGCAATTGCCGCCCTAAGTGCGCTGGGGATGCCCAGACGTGGGTCCCAGGCACTCCACACCACTTGGAGTCAAGCTAGCCGGGCTGATGAGAGGTGTTACCTCGAAACCGGTCCGGTCCTCGGATGCTTGATTCCGTTCTGGGAAGGACATGGCTTTTGTAGTTCGGACTGGACTGTTCCCATGGGGCAACAGGGTCAGAGCTGATTTGCATATCGCCATTGTCTAACCCAGGGTGGTGTGGAGTGCAAAAAAATGATGGATTTGGGCCCAGATCTTTTGACTGGGGGAGTGTGTGACATTGATCCACATTCAGTCCATCACTTGTTGTTTTTGCAATTGCCGCCCTAAGTGCGCTGGGGATGCCCAGACGTGGGTCCCAGGCACTCCACACCACTTGGAGTCAAGCTAGCCGGGCTGATGAGAGGTGTTACCTCGAATTCGGTCCGGTCCTCGGATGCTTGATTCCGTTCTGGGAAGGACATGGCTTTTGTAGTTCGGACTGGACTGTTCCCATGGGGCAACAGGGTCAGAGCTGATTTGCATATCGCCATTGTCTAACCCAGGGTGGTGTGGAGTGCAAAAAAACGATGGATTTGGGCCCAGATCTTTTGACTGGGGGAGTGTGTGACATTGATCCACATTCAGTCCATCACTTGTTGTTTTTGCAATTGCCGCCCTAAGTGCGCTGGGGATGCCCAGACGTGGGTCCCAGGCACTCCACACCACTTGGAGTCAAGCTAGCCGGGCTGATGAGAGGTGTTACCTCGAAACCGGTCCGGTCCTCGGATGCTTGATTCCGTTCTGGGAAGGACATGGCTTTTGTAGTTCGGACTGGACTGTTCCCATGGGGCAACAGGGTCAGAGCTGATTTGCATATCGCCATTGTCTAACCCAGGGTGGTGTGGAGTGCAAAAAAACGATGGATTTGGGCCCAGATCTTTTGACTGGGGGAGTGTGTGACATTGATCCACATTCAGTCCATCACTTGTTGTTTTTGCAATTGCCGCCCTAAGTGCGCTGGGGATGCCCAGACGTGAGTCCCAGGCACTCCACACCACTTGGAGTCAAGCTAGCCGGGCTGATGAGAGGTGTTACCTCGAAACCGGTCCGGTCCTCGGATGCTTGATTCCGTTCTGGGAAGGACATGGCTTTTGTAGTTCGGACTGGACTGTTCCCATGGGGCAACAGGGTCAGAGCTGATTTGCATATCGCCATTGTCTAACCCAGGGTGGTGTGGAGTGCAAAAAAACGATGGATTTGGGCCCAGATCTTTTGACTGGGGGAGTGTGTGACATTGATCCACATTCAGTCCATCACTTGTTGTTTTTGCAATTGCCGCCCTAAGTGCGCTGGGGATGCCCAGACGTGGGTCCCAGGCACTCCACACCACTTGGAGTCAAGCTAGCCGGGCTGATGAGAGGTGTTACCTCGAAACCGGTCCGGTCCTCGGATGCTTGATTCCGTTCTGGGAAGGACATGGCTTTTGTAGTTCGGACTGGACTGTTCCCATGGGGCAACAGGGTCAGAGCTGATTTGCATATCGCCATTGTCTAACCCAGGGTGGTGTGGAGTGCAAAAAAACGATGGATTTGGGCCCAGATCTTTTGACTGGGGGAGTGTGTGACATTGATCCACATTCAGTCCATCACTTGTTGTTTTTGCAATTGCCGCCCTAAGTGCGCTGGGGATGCCCAGACGTGGGTCCCAGGCACTCCACACCACTTGGAGTCAAGCTAGCCGGGCTGATGAGAGGTGTTACCTCGAAACCGGTCCGGTCCTCGGATGCTTGATTCCGTTCTGGGAAGGACATGGCTTTTGTAGTTCGGACTGGAGTGTTCCCATGGGGCAACAGGGTCAGAGCTGATTTGCATATCGCCATTGTCTAACCCAGGGTGGTGTGGAGTGCAAAAAAACGATGGATTTGGGCCCAGATCTTTTGACTGGGGGAGTGTGTGACATTGATCCACATTCAGTCCATCACTTGTTGTTTTTGCAATTGCCGCCCTAAGTGCGCTGGCGATGCCCAGACGTGGGTCCCAGGCACTCCACACCACTTGGAGTCAAGCTAGCCGGGCTGATGAGAGGTGTTACCTCGAAACCGGTCCGGTCCTCGGATGCTTGATTCCGTTCTGGGAAGGACATGGCTTTTGTAGTTCGGACTGGACTGTTCCCATGGGGCAACAGGGTCAGAGCTGATTTGCATATCGCCATTGTCTAACCCAGGGTGGTGTGGAGTGCAAAAAAACGATGGATTTGGGCCCAGATCTTTTGACTGGGGGAGTGTGTGACATTGATCCACATTCAGTCCATCACTTGTTGTTTTTGCAATTGCCGCCCTAAGTGCGCTGGGGATGCCCAGACGTGGGTCCCAGGCACTCCACACCACTTGGAGTCAAGCTAGCCGGGCTGATGAGAGGTGTTACCTCGAAACCGGTCCGGTCCTCGGATCCTTGATTCCGTTCTGGGAAGGACATGGCTTTTGTAGTTCGGACTGGACTGTTTCCATGGGGCAACAGGGTCAGAGCTGATTTGCATATCGCCATTGTCTAACCCAGGGTGGTGTGGAGTGCAAAAAAACGATGGATTTGGGCCCAGATCTTTTGACTGGGGGAGTGTGTGACATTGATCCACATTCAGTCCATCACTTGTTGTTTTTGCAATTGCTGCCCTAAGTGCGCTGGGGATGCCCAGACGTGGGTCCCAGGCACTCCACACCACTTGGAGTCAAGCTAGCCGGGCTGATGAGAGGTGTTACCTCGAAACCGGTCCGGTCCTCGGATGCTTGATTCCGTTCTGGGAAGGACATGGCTTTTGTAGTTCGGACTGGACTGTTCCCATGGGGCAACAGGGTCAGAGCTGATTTGCATATCGCCATTGTCTAACCCAGGGTGGTGTGGAGTGCAAAAAAACTATGGATTTGGGCCCAGATCTTTTGACTGGGGGAGTGTGTGACATTGATCCACATTCAGTCCATCACTTGTTGTTTTTGCAATTGCCGCCCTAAGTGCGCTGGGGATGCCCAGACGTGGGTCCCAGGCACTCCACACCACTTGGAGTCAAGCTAGCCGGGCTGATGAGAGGTGTTACCTCGAAACCGGTCCGGTCCTCGGATGCTTGATTCCGTTCTGGGAAGGACATGGCTTTTGTAGTTCGGACTGGACTGTTCCCATGGGGCAACAGGGTCAGAGCTGATTTGCATATCGCCATTGTCTAACCCAGGGTGGTGTGGAGTGCAAAAAAACGATGGATTTGGGCCCAGATCTTTTGACTGGGGGAGTGTGTGACATTGATCCACATTCAGTCCATCACTTGTTGTTTTTGCAAGGGACAATGGTATGCGGCAGTGATACTGGGAAACTGACACTGATACTGATGCTTAGACACAACAACAGTGATTTGACATGATACGGTCATGAGTACAAGGGCAGTGAGGGGCACTAAACACTGGGGCACTGACCTGTGGTTATAAATACGTTACCCTGACACTGGGGTATTGAGAAAAGGCCAGTGACATGGAGACTCTGGAAGAGGGACACAGGAATTGATGCTCACAACAGACACTAACATGGATATTGCCCATTTGAATGATGCCAAAGAATCACTGCCACAGTGATACTGGCTCAGTATACAGGCAGTGACACTGGGACGGGAGAAGAGGATGCTGACAAAGAGACACTGAAACTAATATGCGAGTATTCCCAGTGGGAGTCTGACATTGGCTCATGGACAATGACACAGAAGAACTGACATTATGACATTTTCACTGGGGCACTAATGCCATGGCATTGACACTGGTTCATGGATAGAGCCGGATTGAGAGACTGTGGCATTGATATTTGTTGGACCTGGCCCTTTTGTCAGGTTCATCCCTAACCTTTTTGCATTCTCCTAGCCTTTTTCTGTGACCTGGTGTTGGTGGTTTTAGGCCTTTGGGCACTTTAGCACTGTGGTCCAGTGTAAAGTGTGTGTGCTCTGGAGACAAGCGGACACAAACACTAATGCCAAGGCAGTGACACAAGAGCACCAGCATCTGGACACTGATACCGGGATGCTACAACACATGGATACTAACTCTGTGAAGTGAGGGGACAAAAAGACCCCATTATGAAGGCACTGACATTGGTCACTGGCTATCGACAACAAACACTGGCACAGGGAAACTGCCGCGGGGGATACAGACACTAAGGCACGAATAATCGTAAATGAATACTGATGGGGGACACTGAACGAGGGATGCTACACAATATGAATACTAGCTCTATGAAGTGAGAGGACACAATGGCCCCATGATGAAGCCACTGACACTGGTCACTGGCTATAGAGAACAAACACTGGCACAGGGGAACTGCGGGGGGATACAGACACTAAGGCACGAATAATCGTAAATGAATACTGATAAGGGACACTGAAAGAGGGATGCTACAACACATGAGAACTAGCTCTATGAAGGGAGAGGACACAACAGCCCCATGATGAAGGCACTGACACTGGTCACTGGCTATAGAGAACAAACAGTGGTGCAGGGAAACTGCCGGAGGATACAGACACCAAGGCACGAATAATCTTAAATGAATGGTGATGGGGGGATACTGACACAGGGATTTGGACACAGGAACACTGACACAAGAAAACTGATATGGATACATTGACACAGGAATACAGTGATATTGATAGCGACACTGGAACACTTGCTCCAACATTGAGTATTTCATCGCTGTCACTAGAACACAGCCACAGATACAATGGAAAACGGACACTGGGACAGTTGACCCTACATGGGGACATTGGAATGGAGATAGTGGGACAAGGACACAGATGGTGACAGTAGAATAATGACACAGTCATTGGGAAGGGGATATGGACACTGGGACACTTACTAGGTGAAACTGTAACTGTCAAAGGGGTACATCGCACACTGACCCTAATAACACTTGTGATATTACGCCTGAATGAAATTTAGAAATATTATAGTTTTTTTAAGCTTTTGTACTAAAATGTTTTTTTATATATACAAAGCATTTTCTACTTGTAATGATTTTAAATAATCAAACAATAAACAAGTGAAGCACTGACCCTTATATGGGTACATTGGTGTTTGGACCCTAATATAGGGACATTGATAGACTGATAGTATGACTGACACTGCAAGAGGGGAACACTGGCTCAATGACACTGCAACACTAACACTGGAACATGAGGATACAGGAACACAGGACCAATGACACAGGCACTGAAACTTACCTAAAGTCACTGATAGTGGAAGAAGAAAACACAGAGACACTAATGCAGGAAAACAAAGACTAGGCCAGGGACATAGACTAGGAACCCAAACTGATAAAAATATGTATATCTAACGTCCCAAGCTAACTAGCAATTTTTTTTGAGAGCCCTCGGCACAAGAAGAGCATACCGATCCCAAATCTTGCTCATCAGCAGCTCATTCCTTACCATTAATCTTGAGATAAGGATTTTGGTATTCAACTTCCAACCACACTGACTCCTCGGTCATGTCCAAAATAACCCCAACTCATAAAGCAGATGTGCATTCAATGAGGAATACACACTTTTAGCTTCCAGCACAAGGAGGAGGCCACTGATTTCTGCATATATGGGAAGCCTTAAGCAGGAAAAACCTGCTGCTTGTGGTGGACAAGATGTGCTCTTCTTTCCTTCGTTGGTTAGGCCTTCTTAATGGCACTGCTTGTCCCCGCCTAATCAATTTGGAAGCACTGTGCAGGCAGCCACAGGGAGAGAGACACACAAACAGTGAGGGAAGGGACCTAAAGTGTTTCACTGGCAATCACTGTCAGTGTCTCAAGGGCCAAGTAGAGCTTAATATTTATAGGTAGGGGACAAGGTTTTTCCTAGGACTCAACTGCCAGCGGTATGGAGTGCCAGGTTTGCCAAATACCAAGGCTGCCTAGTTTTGATATCAATCTTATTCCACTTCCTTCTTGCAGGTTTTTTTCACCCCTGCTTTCCACTTTTCCAAATGTTCATGTATCTTCTCTTCTTCTAGTTTCTTTCTCTACTGCCTGATAATAAGAAATAACTTCAGGTCCTAAAAATGAGTGTTTGTGCCCACAACCTACTTAAATTAGGCTGTGGGTCCTAGGCTCTGAATCGATGGCTTGGCACCTGTCAGCCTAGTTCTCGCTACTTTGACTAGTGAATATGGGCCTCTCACCATACTCAATCCGTGAGCAGGGCCCCTGCTACCCCAACACCCTATGCCTACTTTGATCCTCCTTGCAATTTCTTTAACGAAGGAATCTTAATAACTAAACTGAGTCAGCGCCTGTGCTTAACTTGAGCCGGTGGTTTCTGGTGCTGGCACCGGCTCTTAATTGTCGGCACCCTCACCCACTTGTTCAAACCGACATTTATGACAGGTGCCACATGGGGGCGCTATAGAGATGAGCAGGTCAGCAATTATTTATTAATTCAGTATACATTAACAACAATTAATACCTGCCGCCCAAGCTATTTGTATAGCTTTGGGAGCCTGGACTAGTCTAAATTGTCACACTTGTAGCAGTGTGTTGGTTAGTAGTTGTTTAGGTACTGTCATTGGCAATGCTGGTGGTGTCAATGGGTTGTGCAAGCTGAGGAGGCCTCATTACTAGAGCCCTGGCACTTATTTCTTTACAAATTAAACACTGGTCAGTCCAAGACGGTCGTCCTTAGTCCAGTAATTGATGTATTCGTACAAATAGGCAAACGAGTCTAACTTTTATTGAGAGGCCAGAACTGTATTTACATCTTAATGTTTCTCCTAAAGTAATAACAAGATTGTTTTGGAAAAGATGCACACCTCAAACTTTGTAAACTCGTACAGAGAATTGTGCCCTTTATGAGCATTTTAGTAGATTATTCCTAATTTAAATACCACTGTAATGGAACCAAAGGATAAATTATTATGCAAAATATTATATTGTTTGGACAATGGCGTATTTTAATTATTATTAGTGTAATGGTTTTAACTAAATATGTACTTACAAATAAACTTGAAACTTAAACACCCTATGCCTACTTTGTCAATCTGACTATCGTGGTCTCTACAGCTAGACCCAGGTACACTGAGCGCAATTCTGACTGACAGAGCGGAACTCATACAATTATTATTAAGGTTGTTATGAAAATATTCCTAGAAATGGCGCATTTGCTTGACATTTTCCTAAAATTGCTTTGAGGGAGAACGCAGAATCCCATTTATAATTGTGTTTATATTCTATCTAGTTTTCATAACTTTACTGGTCAGAAGTGGTTTCAAAATACCATTTGACAAAAAATTCTAAATGTTCCTTGCTCACTGTGCTTTAAAAGGTGCAATCACTTAGTAATTGTCATAAATATTTGGAAATATCCTTGGGAAGTGTGAAAAATAGTACTCTTTAAAATACCATAAAATTGTGCCATTTAGGAAAAGATATTGTGATGGAGAACCACACCCAACTCAGGCTCGGGATCCTTTTTATGTGGTAGTCAGTCGTTCCTTGGGACCTTGCCCCTAAAACATCTACCACTGGCTATAGGCCTGCAGGGAAAGATTGGTTAAACCACCTTAATTGAACTGAATTGGTAGGACAAAATGGAATTTATGGCTGTAATCTAAAGCAAGGATCTGTAGAAATATGTTTTATATCATCATAGCATTTGTTCATAGTTGCTCGCTCAATATTTTAGGACTATGACTAAAGGCTCACTGATTAAACCTCAAAACCACTACAGGCACCATCTGCATGGTGCTTTGGGAACTGATTAAAGGGCTTTAATACAGATATTAAAGTAATACCTGGGGTCATCTTGGGCATTACTCTTGACTTTTGTGCAGTAAGTGAGGCAATGGTGGAGAAGAATTCGTATGATTTGGAGATACCCTCAATTTCAAACAGTTGCACTGAGAAAAAGTCTGCAAGCATGTTTAAGATGTGCTACTGTCTCTGTGTCTTTATACCCTCCCCAGCCACGTTGTTACCATGTAAGCAAGCAAGCCACCCAAAAAGAAAGATCTGACCCTAGCACCCACTCTGGACAAACAGCCACATGCATCAAGCTAAAAACCGGTCGCAAACGGACAGATTCTCAGAATCTGCCCCTTTGCGACCGGTATTTTTGCATTTGGGATGCATCATCCCAAATGCAAAAATCGCAATTTAAGGTCAGTCAAGTCAAGTCAGAGAATTTATATAGCGCACTACATACCCAGAGCGTCTCAAGGCGCTAAGGAGGGGGGGGAGGATTACTTGTCAAATATCCACGTTTTAAGTTGTTTTCTGAAAGCTAGGTGGTTCTGGGTAAGGCGAAGGTGAGTGGGGAGTGAGTTCCATGTTTTAGCAGCCAGGTAAGAGAAGGATCTGCCTCCCATGGTGGTCTTGTTGATGCGAGGTACAGTGGCGAGGGCTTGGCTGGAGGAACGTAGTTGGCGGGAGGGGGTGTAGAAGGACAGTCTTGAGTTGAGGCATTCTGGTCCAATGTCGTAGAGTGATTTGTGTGCGTGGGTTAGCAGTCGGAAAGTGATTCTCTTATTGACGGGTAGCCAGTGGAGGTCTTTCAGGTGACCAGAGATGTGTTCGTTGCGTGGGATGTCTAATATGATTCTGGCTGAGGCGTTTTGGATTCGTTGGAGTTTCTTTTAGAGTTTAGCGGTAGTGCCTGCGTAGAGGGTGTTTCCGTAGTCCAGTCGGCTCGTGACTAGAGCATGGGTGACTGTTTTCCTGGTTTCGGTGGGGATCCATCTAAATGTTTTTTTGAGCATGCGAAGAATGTTGAAGCAAGATGAGGATACGGCGCTGACTTGTTTGTTCATTGAAAGTGAAGAGTCCAGGATAACGCCTAGGTTCCGTGCGTGGTCTGTCGGGATGGGTGCTTTTCCAAGGGCTTCCGGCCACCAAGAGTCGTCCCATGCAGAGGGGGATGTACCTAGGATGAGGACTTCTGTTTTATCTGAGTTCAGTTTCAGACGGCTGTGTTTCATCCATTCAGCAACTTCTTTCATTCCTTCGTGTAGGTTAGTTTTGGCGGTGCTGGGGTCCTTGGTGAGAGAAAGGATCAGTTGAGTGTCATCCGCGTAAGAGATGATGTTGAGGTTGTGTTGGCGGGCGATGGTCGCGAGGGGGCTCATGTATACGTTGAAGAGGGTGGGGCTGAGAGAGGATCCTTGTGGTACGCCACAGATGACTTCGGTGGCCTCGGACTTGAATGGTGGAAGGCGGACTCTCTGGGTTCTTCCGGTGAGGAACGAAGTGATCCATTCAAGTGCTTTTCCATGTATTCCGATGTTGGTGAGGCGTTGTAAAAGGGTGCTGTGGCAGACTGTGTCGAATGCTGCAGAGAGGTCGAGGAGGATGAGGGCGACTGTGTCTTTATTGTCCAGTAGAGTTCGAATGTCGTCTGTTGCTGCGATGAGGGCGGTCTCAGTGCTGTGTTTTGCTCGGAAGCCAGATTGTGAGGAGTCGAGGGATTTGTTGGCTTCGAGGAAAGCGGCGAGCTGGTTGTTGACAGCTTTCTTGATTACTTTGGCCGGGAATGGAAGGAGCGAGATGGGGCGGTAATTTTTGAGTTCGGTGGGGTCCGCTGTGGGTTTTTTCAGAAGGGCGGTGAGTTCAGCGTGTTTCCAGTTTTCCGGAAAGGTGGCGGAGATGAAGGAGCAGTTGATGACGTCTCGGAGGTGCGGTGCTATGACGGAGTCTGCTTTGTTGAAGATGTGGTGAGGGCATGGGTCTGTGGGGGATCCTGAGTGGATGGAGTTCATTAGGCGGATGGTGTCCTCAGTGGAGATTGGGTTCCAGTCGTTAAGGGTGTTCGCGGGGGGAGAGTGTTCAGCATGTGGTTGGGTGGGTTGGGCTCCGGGTTGGTTGTCGAAGCTGTTGTGGATGTCTGCAATCTTGTTGTGGAAGAATGAGGCTAGGGAGTCGCAGAGGGCTTGAGAGGGGGTGATGTCGTTGGAGTTGGCCGAGGGATTGGAAAACTCCTTGACGATGTTGAAAAGTTCCTTGCTGTTGTGGGCGTTGTTGTCAAGTCGATCCTTGAATGCTGTTTTCTTGGCCTTTCGGATTAGTTGGTGGTGAGTGCGGGTGGCGTTTTTGAAGGCGTCCTTGGTGCTGGTGGTTGGGCCTTTTTTCCATGCTTTTTCAAGGGTGCGGCAGAGTTTCTTGGACTTCTTAAGATCATCGTTGAACCATGAGGCCTTCTTGTTGCCAGGTTTGCTTTGACGTTTTTTCAGTGGTGCTAAGATGTCGGCGGTGTTGGATAACCATAGGGTGAAGTTGGCGGCGGCTAGGTTTGGGTCCGAGGAGTGGGCTGGGGTGTTTAGAAGGAGCGATGAGGAGATCTGGTCGGTGGTGATTTTGTTCCAGTTTCTTTGCAGAGTCGGTTGGAGGTGGTTGGTGGGTTTGGGCTTGTTGTAGGTGAAGTGAACGCAGCTGTGGTCAGTCCAGAGGAGATCCGTAGTGTGGCTGACGGAGACATGATTGCTGGAGGTGAAGATGGGGTCGAGTGTGTGACCTGCGATGTGGGTGGGGGAAGTGACCAGTTGTTTAAGTCCGAGGTTGGCGAGGTTGTCCAGGAGGGTGGTGGTGTTGCGGTCGTTGATCTTTTCAAGGTGAAAGTTGAGGTCTCCCAGAAGGATGTATTCTTTGGAGGGGAGCGCGTGTGGAGTGATGAAGTCCGTGATGTCTTCACTGAATTTTGCGCGGGGTCCTGGTGGTCTGTAGAGGAGGGTGCCTCTGAGTGTGGTTTTGGGATTGATTTCTTATGGACGATAGCGATTCCTCCTCCTGTGTGGCTGGTACGGTCTTTGCGAGTGATCTTATAGTCTTCAGGGATGGCAATGGTGATGTCTGGGGCGGAGGAAGCGTTCATCCATGTTTCCGTTAGGAAGGCGACGTCTGGAGAGATGGTGTCTAGTAGATTCCATAGGTCAATGGCGTGCCTGTGGACTGAACGGGTGTTGAGAAGGATGCATTGTAGGTGGTTGGGGTCGGGAGTCAGTGGTGTGGTCGTAGCGGAGATGTTGTCGGTACCGCTGAATTTGCAGGAGTAGCAGGAGAAAGGTCCGTGGGTTTGTCCAGGGGCGGCTTGGACGCAGTTGGGGGCGCGACCGGGGTTGAGGGCTAGGAGGGAGGCGGCATTGTAGGTAATGCGGGAGGGCTGGGCAGCGCGAGGGGCAGGGGGTCTGGCGCTGGGCGCGGTCCAGGCGCGGACGGGCGTAGACGGGCTTACCTTTGGCGCACCTTCGGCGCAGCCGTAGCGCGTGGACGCTGCGCTTGGGACCATCTGACATTAATGGACAGTGGAGGGGGCGGAGGGTGGGAGGGGCAGCAGGGAGGCGGTAGTGTGGCTGAGGGGCGGGCAGGGGAGAACAACAACAACAAAATGGAGGGTCCGAGGGAAGGCAGGCAGGGGCAACACAGACAATAAAAATGCAGCGAGTTAACAGCAAGCGCAATCAGAGCACAAGCGCTGGTGAAACAAACCCAAACACTGATGATAAATTGAGCAGTAGTCAGGATAATACATGCACAGACAAGCCAACAGTGAACCCAATAGCCTGAGCGAGGTCGCGCTGCGAGAGGCAGGTAATTAATTAAAGCGCTATGCGAGTGAGGCGCTAGAATAATAGGCAGCAGCAGTTCAGTGATCAGCGCGCTGAAAACGATACCAGGGAGGCACAGAAAACGATAGCAGCTGAGGCACAGGAGGAGCTTGGTGGAGCGACCGTCCGGAAGCAGGTCCAGGTATAGAGCAGGAATCTCTAAATTGAGATTCCTTAAATTGCGATTGCATTTAAGGAATCCCAAATTGAGATTCCTTGACTGCAATGCATCAAAGTAAAAAAAATAGCGATTTCGCTAATAGGAGTAGCAAATTACCATGAAGTTGAACTTCATGGTAATTTGCTAAAACTTAGAAAAATGCACTTTTGTGCATTTTTCAATGTTTCATGTTGTGCACACACATGCCCTTAGGGCATGTGTATGAGCAACATATGTGCACAGATCAATGGTTTAATTTTTGGTCCTGAAGAAAAACCGGTAAATCCCCTTGTTGGTTTGAAACATGTAGACCTAACACATATCACAGATACATTTGGTCCCAATTAAGCCTTCATTGTATCAACATACACTGTTTTTAGCATTGTCCAGTAGTCTTAGAATAAATAATCTTTGGATAAGTCATACCAGGACAATTTTTAACTCACTGACTTTTTTTCTTTACATTCATCACTCACATACCCGCTCCACTGTATCTCAGGTGTTGCAGCACACCTTGACGGCACTCGGCTGTCAAGGTGGCCCCGATGATGAAGCATGTCACCGACCAGGTCGGTGAGTGAGGGGTTCCTTAACCACATCGCTGCTGCACATTTTCCCCTCCGGTGCTGAAGAATTCAGATTTACATCATTTCATGACGAGCTCAGCTCGTCATCAGCACAGCTCCACTGTGCCTCATGACGAGCTGAGCTCATCATGAGCATGGAAAGGGTTAAAAACAAAGAAGGACTTCTTCTTTTTCTACATTAGAGTCTCATCCCACCGATATCGGTTTCTAGCCTTATCTTTGGTGGTACTCCTTATTTTGTTATACAGTTACCTAACCTGGGGATCGGGAGTACCCTTCCGTCCACCAAGGTGGATAAAATCCCTTTGCTCTCCAACTCTGTTTAGAACCTAATCTAGGATCTCCATGATGGTGACTATCCTTCAATTTTTATCTTTTTGTTTATCTAAATAGATGATGCATTGGTGTGTCTGAGTTTAGTCTTTGATTTATTGACTAAATATTAGATTAGAGCGCTTCCAGGATAGGATATTTCATAGATTCATATGCTTGAATCATTCCTAAGCATGGGCGAATTTTACGAATCTCGCGTTCGCGAATTTTGCGGATTTGCAAACTCGCAATCCGCAAAATCCGTGAATTCTCGCGAATTTGCGGATTTTCTTTTATTTTGTGTTCGCGCGTGTTTCTGCCAGTTCGCGAGGGTTTTGTACAATTTCGCAATTTGCGAACTTACCTGTCGGGTCGCAAGTTTTGCGAACTTGTTGTTTCTACGTGTCCAGCCTGTTTGGGACACTCTTCTTCATCACTGCCACTCTCTGTCACCACTGCCACTCTCTGACTACTCATGCCACCCTCTGGCCCACCCATGCCACCCTCTGTTTCATCACCGCACCCTCTGGTTGTCCAGTGTACATTATTTTCGGCAAAGCAAAGCACACCTTCCCTGCCTCAAGTGACCTGAATTAATTTGGGGCTGATTAATGTGTCACAGAATATTTTTTTAGCTGGCACCTGCTTCCTTAGTGCTTCCTGATTAGTGATCTTTTGCACTTGCTAAGTGCTTTCATTGTTGCAAAATTAGTTACAACACCTGCCCTGCCCCAACTGACAATAATGAATTAGGGGCTGATTAATGGATTTTAACTTCCAGCCTGGCTCCTGCATGTCTCCCTTAGCTGTAATTCAGGACCTTTGTGGCATATGTGTAACTATTCTGAGGTTCAGAGCAGGGTCACATAATAGTTGCAACTGGCAACTGAACTCTGGAGGGGCCCCTCAGGAAGCACTACAGGAAATGGCTACTAATGATGAGCCTGAACTTTTGAACCTGGTAAGTAGTTTCAGTTTTGCTAAGATCGTATTTCTGCAATTTAGCACTTATTCGCGGGGCGCGAAGTTGTACTGGGAAGCCGCGAACTCACGCGAACAGTGCGAGCAAGCCATAAAATCCGCTGCTCGCGGATTTGCGGATTTTGCGGGAGATTCGCGGATCTCGCGGATTGCGAATTTACCGAAAATCCGCAAAATCCGCGCGCGAAACGGATTTTCCGCCCATGCTTAATCATTCCCCATCATGAGGCTGAGAATTACAAGTAATTTTAAAAAGCAATAAACATTGTTAAAATGGCCATAGACCCAGCCACTTTACTTAGTAGTGCATCCAACTTATTTAACAACCCAAAATTCAGTCAATGAGATGGATGTGCTTAACTCTCTACTCACATAGCCCAGATTTCTACTGCATGTTGTGTGTGAGGGAGTCCCTGGCTCTAATGTTCACTATCTGATGCCTTACATTTACTGGATTTTAACTTATATTTAATCTTCCCTGGACATCAGCCTGGCCTAGCTTTGGCTCCAACTAACCATGAGCTGTATCTAGAGTGTTATACTCTTATATCATCTGGCCCAGTGGTACATCTCCAACTACCACTTTGACATAGAAAGAGAAGCTATCTCTCTTCGAATCCTCCTCAGGATTTGGAGAAAAGAGGATTTATGCAGATGATCCACACAGTCAGTGCATTTATTGTCTTTATTTATCACACAGACCTTCCAATGACATCTGCAAGACATTCACTTCAAAAAGCACAGCGAAAGGGGCAGGCTTTATATATTCTTGAAAAGAAGAAAATGTCCTCCTCTAAAGGGGAGTTCCCCTTGTATGCAGATGAATGTGTGCAAAGTCCTTCTCCAAATGCTTCCACAAAAGTGGATGAAAAAAGAAATCATGTGGAGGTCCCTCGTTATAGTGCCACATATAACTAAAACAACTAGAAAGCTAAAATCTAAAGTTAATAAACACACCTATCTGTGTTGTAGATAGTAAAATCCAATCTGGAAGTGAGTTTCACATAATCTTTATAGTAAGTCGGGTTTTTACACAAAACTTGGCACTGTGATTTTTATGGCTATGGAAGAGAGAGAGAGGGGGGGGACAAAGAAAAGTAGACTTTTTGGTTTGGCAGAGCCACTAGAGCTGCATGGCATACTATGAAGAGAGATGAAGACAGGACTTACACCATAGGAAAACCCAACTCTATACTGCTCAGGAAGATCCAACACTGCTTATGACATCAGCTGTTTGGTCTGCACTCAGACTCAATGCGTGTATATCTATGGCACATGTATGTCAGTGGCAGTTCCAACTATTCAGCAAACATCTCTCCTCTGCATATTACCTTTCAGAGGGCACTGCAATCCCAAGTTGGGACTCTATAATTTCAGCCCTCTTGGAAGGCCCATTACAACTTTAAAATACACTCTGCTAGCCTCCACAGGTTGTGTATGTAGTTGTGATGTTATGCATTGACCACCCGTACACATAGTGAAAGTGAAACCAGCAGCCTGTACGAAAAGTGAGAGATTTTCAGGAAAACTCCGATGTAATTGTGCTTGGCTGTTACACCAGGCTCCCAAGGGCTTCTCTACATGAGATGTTGCTCCCCCCACCGCTTTATCACTCAGAGCATTAAATGCATGATTAAGTGTTTGAGGGATGGTGCCATGTCACCCCCAACATGCAGACAGATAAAGTAAATGTTCCTATAGCTGCACCTTTTAGCAATGCTCTCTTGTTGCCTTAGGCCCATTGCTTAAGAAACCGGATGTGTTTGTAACATCCCTGTTACTGACCCATTCATTCCCAAATGGAAGGCAGTGGCCCAATCACCCATTTCAAAGGAGTCACCACTGTTCAAAGATGATCTTGGTTTTAAAATGTCATTAGGAGGACATGTGGCCTTGTGACTAGAACTGCTTGTATGGAAACTGGGATGGCAGGTCTTAATCCTGGTTTCAGCTCAACATCCTGTGATTCTGGGCCACTAAACTATTCTCTTCATTCCGAAAAAATGTGTAGCATATGCTGGTGTTAATTTAAAAGGCACTGTTGCCCTTAGACCAAGTTAACACCATATAGGACTGCAAAGAAACAAAAAATAAGGAACTGTTTACAGGCCATGGTCAGCAAAAGCTGAGATTTCAGGAGATAAGTCACTAAAAATGTATACATTTCATAATGTAGCTTGTTAGACCTGTCAGCCTTAGGGTGGTCTTCCCCAAAAATTTAGCCCGTTTGCTTCACTTTTTGCTGATCTGTTTTTGTTGTCCTTAGTACACTTTATCACTGTTAACCAGTGCTAAAGTGCATGTGCTCACTCCCCTAAAACATGGTGACATTGATGTATTCACATTTGGCATATTTAAGTTACTTATAAGTCCCTGGTAAAGTGCACAACATGTGCCCAGGGCCTGTAAATTAAATGCCGCTAGAGGGCCTGAGCACGGATTGTGCCACCCACTAAAATAGCCTTAAAACATGTCCCAGGCCTGCCACTGCAGAGCCTGTAAGGGAGAATTCACTGCCATGTTGACTTGGCATTCAAAACGTCTTGCAAAGCTGATTGAGAAGGAGTAGAACTATCATGTTTGGTACCTAAGGACTTGTGATAATAAATCCTCTTAAATGGTAAAGTTGTATTTATGAATACAACTTTAAAAATGGCACTTTTAGAAAGTTTGTTCATGAAGGTAGGACGCACACCTCTTCTTGCAAAGTTTTTGAGTTTTAATTTTTAAACCATTTTAATCCTTAGGTGCGTGCAATTTTCCGTAGTGCTATGCCCTGAGCACAAGGTACTAACTTTATCAGAGGTGGGACTGTCTCCAGTCCCTGGAAAAGCACAGCAAAACGCCACTTTGGGCTGTACCTATTTACGAACATTTTTAACTTATTCCACATTTATCCCTAGTAATCCAAAACAATTGTCATCAGTATTCAGAATCTTCCACTGACGAGAAAACGCACTTCGTGTACACGTTAATTTCCAAGTTTCTACTATCCTCATGGTGTCACTCGGACTTTGACCAAGAATATGACGAAAAACGTGAATTCATTTCAGGCAATATTTATTGCTGTGCTTTTCCGGGGACTGGAGACAGTCCCACCTCTGATAAAGTTAGTACCTTGTGCTCAGGGCATAGCACTACGGAAAATTGCACGCACCTAAGGATTAAAATGGTTTAAAAATTAAAACTCAAAAACTTTGCAAGAAGAGGTGTGCGTCCTACCTTCATGAACAAGCATCATAACTATAGCCCAAAATCAGGACTGCACCCATAAGGAAACGATCATAATGTTCTGTGATTACACGAGATCGCGCACTAAGACCATCATCGTGGTTCATGGGGACGGCAGCAGGAGAACTGGATTCTAACATTGGACTGTTTGAGAATGTATAAGTAATATGATTTCAACAAGCATTGTCGGATTTATGTAAAACTTCTGTGATTACAGATGTCTTTTCAGTCAAGGTTAACTGCACATGGAACCAGGGAAAGGTGGGAAATGTAGTTTTTTGTAAGCACAGATCTCAGGAATTATTTTACCAGGTGAGAGAGGGTGGGAACCTCCGTTTAATTTGGACTAATCAGAGCGCAAAGCATGCTCTTTAAAAAGAGGGAAAACAAGTGGAATGGTAATTCTTTTTTCAGCAGTGAGGCAATGTAGCTGTTAATGTTGGGACATCAGGTACGTGTAAGCTAGGAGAACAGTTTATTTAAGAATGCAATTGACACAGAACTTTTTTTCATGGCTCTCAGACAAGGTTACTCAGGTTAAATACCGTTAGTTTTAAACGTGTCAAAGATAAGATGTACTGTTTGTTTTTTGTCAGATTATTGGCTATATGTTCATGGTATATAACACAGAGTTTATACTGTTCATAAACATGATTTCACGCACTTTGTCAGAGTATTGCAAAAAGTTGAAACTGAGTTTGAAAAGAAGGGCATACGTCTTTAGGGTAAGGGGTGGCTTATCGCGCTAATGCAGCATGTAACATTGTGCAAATAATGGGGGTTCGAGTCTGAGGTTGTACTTTTTGGGTTAACATGTGTATAATTGTTTAGAAATAATTGGGATGTCTTTCTTATGAGAAGTAAAAGATAAATTAAGGTCGGACATGCTTAGATAATGTAAAATGTATACACAGGGACAAACAGCTTGGTAATCTTGTTGCTTTTTATAACTTACAGTGACCCCCGAAGAAGGGCTGGATGCCCGAAATGCATTGGGTTATGTGATAATAAATATTGCCTGAAATGAATTCACGTTTTTCGTCATATTCTTGGTCAAAGTCCGAGTGACACCATGAGGATAGTAGAAACTTGGAAATTAACGTGTACACGAAGTGCGTTTTCTCGTCAGTGGAAGATTCTGAATACTGATGACAATTGTTTTGGATTACTAGGGATAAATGTGGAATAAGTTAAAAATGTTCGTAAATAGGTACAGCCCAAAGTGGCGTTTTGCTGTGCTTTTCCGGGGACTGGAGACAGTCCCACCTCTGATAAACTTTTAGAAAGTTAACACAAGGAGATGATGACCGGAGCACTGACATTTTTCAGACACTCGCCCCCTTTTACAGATCTGGGTTGAATCCATTATTATTCTTTAGCTCACTTCACCACCTCAGTTCAGCATCAGACTTGACCCTGTGCCTCATGGGAACACTCCAGGTCTTCCCTGAACCAACGGCCAACTTGTATCGAACAATTCAAACAAAATGAGGCACAGGGTCAAGACTGATTTGCATATTGCTGGTCTAACCTGGGGTGGCTTAGTGAGCAGAAGAATGATGATGGATTAAACCCAGATCTGTGACTGGGGGTGAGTGTCTGAAAAGTTTGAGCACACCATCCATCATCTTACTGCGTTTGCTATGTTCACCCTCAGTGGCCAGGGTATGCCCAGACAAGTGTCCCTTGCTCACATTGCCACTGGATTCAAGCTAGTCTGGCTGATGAGGGGTGAAACCCAAATACCGGTGCCAGGATGCTTGTTCCGGTCCAGGGAGGACCTGGCCTGGCAGTTCGGGCTGGACTGTTCCTATGAGGAACAGGGTCAAGACTGATTTGTATATGACTCGGTCCAAACTGGGGCGGCTTACTGAGCAGAAGAACGATGATGAATGAAACCCAGATCCTTGACTGGTGGTGAGTGTCTAAAAAGTTTCAGCACTGCATCCATCATCTTATTGTGTGTGCTATATTTACCCTAAGGGACCATGGTATACACAGATGTGGGTCCCTTGCTCACTTTGCCACTTGATTCAGGCTAGCCTGGCTGATGAGGCATAAAACCACAAAACCTGTCCCAGGATACTTTTTCCGGTCCAGGGAGGATCTGGCCTGGTAGTTCGGACTGGACTGTTCCCATGAGGAATAGGGCAAAGACTGTTTGCATATGGCTGGGTCCAAACTGGGGTGGCTTAGTGAGCAGAAGAAGGATGATGGATTAAACCCAGATCTGTGACTGGGGGTGAATGCCTGGAAAGGTTCTTCACTCCGTCCATCATCTTACTGTGTTTGCTACACTTTTTTGTCAATGACCATGGCCACTGGAATTATAGATCAGCTATCAATGCTAGAGTCTCTCTTCTTTTGAAACTGTGCCATTACATATAGGACAGCCAGCCTCCAGCATGTACCCCATTTGGAGCTAAGTGTTTTGCACTGTAGTTCTCTGTGGATCAGTTAATAAAGAATAAAAAAGGTGTTTATTTATTGCCATTACAAAACAAAAAATGCATTGCCATAGACAAACAGCTGAAAAACCAATTAGCTTTGACAATGCGTGTTTTATGCGCTTCAACGATCTGGGAGGGTGCAGGATTTGTGTTATGGTGTACCGACTCCTCCCCATGTTGAAGTATAGCGCCTTCCTGGGATAGAACGATATACAGCCTGAGCAGAACACAGAGAATCCTTATTCCAAACCTTTGCTTTACCAGACTTCCCACCACTGCCTTTCAGGTTGGCCAGCCACCCCTCTTCCAGACTTTCAGTCCTCTCCTTGTGCCCACACTGCTCAGTACACCACGTATATGATATGGTAGGGAGCCAGGAAAAGGAGACATCACCCCTTCATAGATGCTCTGCAGTTTACCTTAAAAAGAGATGGTAAAAAGTGGGACAGAGCTTAGGGAAGTTCAATCGTAGTCCTTGATTCTTAAAGAACGTTGCCACTGTAGTTCACTCAGAAGAATTAATCATGAAAGTGCAAATTGTCATAGAAACCAATCACTTACCCAACAGTTTTTGTGCCTCTAGGACTCCTAAGAAGAAGTCATACGAGCCTGAGATTTATTCATGTGACTCGTGATTCTTTGTCTCTTAAGTGAGTCATGTATCATTTATTGCACTGTGCAGCTGCAGTTCAAAAGATCTGCAATCAACTTGGTTTCTTCTTATTGGACGTGAACGAGCCAGAAAATAAAGTGTCCATCCGGTGTACAGGAAAACACATAGCAGTTCTCTTTATTCGGTCCTGCATCTCCGACAATCAGCCTTTAACCACACCTGCGTTGCTAACAATTACCTATAGTAAGTTGTTTGTAAGATGACATAAGCTGGGGTTTTTGTTTAGCTCCTCAACTGCTGAGGCTTTTCTTCCTCAGTGCTGAGCCCTTTTTGGCTATTTGGGGTATTTCGGGGCATATTACCAAGCAATAGCGATAATTATCGCTATTGCTTGGTTAGCGGGAAAAAAATATCGCAGAGCACCGAGGATTTTTACCGCTGAGATACCTTGATATTATCACGGTTTAACTCAAAAGCGGTAAAAATCCTGCGAAATGCATGAATATCGCTGAAAGATATTCATGCATTATCGTGACAATGCTCTTAGCCATGTTATCCACCTTCCATTGGATAACATGGCTAAGAACTGCTTTTAGCAGGCGTTAGCTTTTGGAGATATTCGCGCTTAGCGCGAATATTTCTAAAAGTTGTTAATAGGAGTTAGAGATGTTAGCGACTGTTTTCAGTCGCTAACATCTTGGCACGCCCACTTTGCATGTCATTAGCGATAATTATCGCTGACATGCAAAGTGGGCCCCTAAATGCCCGCTATCGCCTACAAGCTGTTGCTAACTGGTGTTAGCGACAGCTTGGTAATAGGGCGATATAATTATCGCCGCATTAGCGGGAAAAAGTCCCGCTAATGCTGCGATAATGCCCTTGGTAATATGCCCCTTCATGCTTACGCTTCAATTACCTTTTTCAAAATAAAGTATCCATGTAAAATTTGCATCTTTTTTTCCCAAAAATCAAAGAAATTCTAAGAGAACTCAGGGTTTGTGAATTCCCATGGAGGGAACTGAGAAAAAAAAGCCAACATGTAGCTACATTTGGGGATTTTGGGTGGAAAATGGGAAAAAGTGCTGTGTAAGAAAGTGAGGGTTTAAAACAAAAATGGCATCGAAAAAAGCTTGCTGTGCTAAAATCGCTATCTTCCCAGCTATCATGAACAAGTAGAGCTAAATAAAAGAAAACCCTTTTTAGAACGGTTTTGTCATTTTTAGGTCGAGCTGACCTAGCATTCAATGTGAAAGCATTGAATGCTGTCAGCAAGACAACTATTGTTACCCGTATTTGGGAATGTGGACACAAGAGGTGCACGAGCGCAGATTTGACCTCGTGGGCGCGCACGGTGCGTGCCCCTCTCGTGCCTCACATTCCTGTGCGCACACAGCCAGCCCCCACACCCCTGCACACATGCCACACGTACACACAGGCAGGCACACACACAGGTACAACACATGCAGGCACATACAAGCGCGCCCCCACACCCCGCTTACATACACACACAAACGCACACACACACTCCCAACCCCGCTCACCGGGCACACGCAGGGCTTCCATCACTGGGGGGGCGGGCACCGTCAATGTGCCCCGACGCCCCCCCCCTCACCGGGTCTGCTATACTCTTTTTAGGGCTCGCATGGTGTAGCAGCGGCTTCTAAGACGCGTCCCCGTCCCACAGCCTCACAGCACTCCTCAAGTATAGTGGGCGAAGACTGCAGGCGCCGCCACTGTCACGAGCCGCAGGGAACGCCAACGTGCACGCTCACGGAGTCACGCTCCTGCCCTCCAGCGTCTCTTCTGCGCTCCGGACGACTTTTTAAAAAAAAATGTATAACGCGGTCCTCTTCCACTTTGGGGACCGCGTTTGTTTGATTAATTGTTTTGCTGTAGTATGGGCGGCTTTCGCATTTTGTATGTCTTTAATTATTTTATTTTATTATTTTGGAGCACGGTCCCTACCTTTAGCGGCCGCGCTTGTTTGTACTTTACACCTGAGCAGGGCCCCGCTTCAAGGAGACTGCGCCCTACTGTTTACAATGGGTGGAGGTCGAGCTGCTGCCGTCCAGTCAAGTACCTCTGTTCGCGGCCGTACCCGGCAGCTCTTCCTCCTCACCGCCCACCAGGCCCCCGCTGCTGCCCTAGTCGCTGCTGGACTGCGCGGCTAAGAGCGTGGCCGAAAGCTGGGCATTTGAGCAGGTGGAGGAGCTCTTCAGCTGCATCCCTGAGCCCTTCCAGCGCCGCATCGTGCACTGGAATTCTCCCGCTCCAAGTGTCAAATATGCATGTTTTCCTCCTTCCAGTACCGGGGTGGTCAGAAAAAACCCACCGCTGCCGGCCAGGGTCGCAGCCGGCTTAGCCCCAGCGCCTGCAGGGGCAGCAGGAGCCGCTCCGGCAACTCCCACGGGGACCACCGTAGCACCCGCAGCCAGGGACGGGCTACCCTTCTGCCGAGGCATCCGCCTGCTAGAGACGGGCTGCATGGATAATGTCCTGCAAGTCGGTGAGTGCAAGCCCTGTGCCCCTTCTTGAGATCCCCCCCCTACCCCCCGCGTGCCCTCTCCCCCTCCCCCGAAGCTCCTGTGGCTGAGTGGATTCAGTATCCCATAAATGACTTTTGGGAAAAAAGACGTGCGCAGTGGCAGAGCTTCAAAGCCCCCCTCTCCCAAGGGATGGTGACATTGCTAGCAGTTTGCTAGTAATCTGAGCTAAAGCCCATCATGGTTTTGTTGGTTAGGGCACTCCGAGCTGCTGGGGCCATGCCCAACAAAAGGCGACTCCCAAGGATAAATCAATGAATTAAATTAACCGTTTATAAAATTAAGTCATAATTAACCTTCATTTTAGCACGGACCGAGCACAGTTCCTGCATACAGGCTCCGTCTGTTGATCGGCTGTGTATTTATCATTATATTAATAGGGATAACCGTGGCTATAAAGATCTTTTTGAAAGAGCAACATTTAGAAACCTAAACGTGTACAGAACATCCACTGAATTACATTTCAGTCGGCCAGTCGAATCTTTTACATATCTTGTTAACTCACACAGTAGCTGGCGCATTCACCGAAGATTTCTAGGGCTTGAACGTTGCTTCACCTAAACTTTTATCGCCACAGCATCACTCGTCGCCAACACAGCATCAATCTGTGCAACCATTCAACAACAAGTGGTTCAAATATGTTCTCTCAATGTTTCAAGCTTTATTACAAATGTCACAAAAATATGTCAATATTTCACTTCTGTTCTTGTTGTTACAATAAAATACACTAAACATAATCTTCACAAAAGTTATGTACAAAACTTTAAGCTATTGCCATTATAAATTACAATAACTATTATTTAAGTATTAATTATTAAAAAAAAATTAAAAGCCATTGTTATTTGTAATATCAATACATCGAAGTCACGTAAATACAACACATATTGCAGTACAAATGCTATAGGTGTCACATTTGCGAAAGTTAAAACTATTGGCATTGTAAATGACAAAGCTATTAATTTCGCTGTTTTCAAAACCAACACATAAATAAAAAATGTGACGTTTACAATACCAATAGCTCAAACTTTCCTAATGCGAAACCTATTGCATTGCAAATGCTTGTTCTAAGAGGTAGCAAATGTTGTGCTTTAAACCTACTTACTTTTCGTTTATGGTGAAAACAGGTGTAAAATCCATGGGTGAGCCCAGAAAGCTATATATTTTCGAAAATTAGACAATTTTCTGAATTCAACTTGGAACCATTTGTGTATATCCCTTACTGTTTTCCCAAGAATCTTTATTGTTGAAATAAACACATATCGAAAATGAGCTGGATAAAACAGTCATTGGTGACAACTTGCATTAAGAAAGCAAATTACCGTTATGTCTACTACACTCTCTATGATTTTTTATTGTGTTCCAAATATAGAGCAATTCATGTGGTAAAATATAAAGAGTGAAAAATGGGTGTGATGGAAACCTATCTATTGTTGAAATGTACACCAAATACTGAGTTTCGGAGAAATGGTTATTTGTATTTCACTGAATTTATGGGTACCCATACTAGTCTGTGATTTAAAGGGCATTTTGCAGTTATCTTCTTTCTTGCACACTAGCTTGCATTTGGAAGGCAAAAATGCAGTGAAAGCCAATTGGTAATACCTCACTTATGTGGCTTGGCCTAGTGCCTGCAAAAACCTGACCTTGAGACATCCCAGCACAATCTATGCTTTTTCACTGTATGGGTAGCTTCGGATTTTGGGTCGTAGCTCAGCTGCCACCAGGAAAACATACCATACCCAGACATTTCTGAAAACTAGACACACAGGGCTGTCCGTCCAGGGTGGTGTGACTTGTGTGGTTCTAATAATGATTTTTTACCCAGAAGCCCTTCATACCTCCAAATGCATAAAAACACACATTTTTCTCATTGTTCTGTGATTGCAAGTACTGGAATATGAGTGGTGCCACAAATGTCCTACCACCCAGCATTCCTACGTCTCTGGATAAAATGGCACCTCACTTGTGTGAGTGGGCCCAGTGCCTGCAACAGGAAAGGGCCCAAAACACAATGCGGAAACATCAACATTTCCTGTAAAAAAATAAAAAAGACCTGATATGGGAATAGGTATAGGTGTCTGGCTAAAAACAAGACCCCATTTGTGTGGCTGGGCCTAGTGCTGGGAACAATAATGAATTCAAACAGGGTCAATCAATGGGAGTCCCTCGCAAGCTCCGATCAAGTGAATATTAAATGATCTGCTCATCTCTTTTCATTTTCAGTGAAATGATGCTGGCCTTCCATGCATGCTGATCGACATTTCACAACAAACAAAACGGGTTAGGCTGCTGGGGAAGCTCTTCCCTAGTACACCGACAAGAAAAATAACAACAACAAAAAAACACTCTGGTGTGAGCACCAGTGGTTCCTTTACAGCCTTGTCTAATGTTGGCCAATGGCTGACGGACGCACTGGGAAGGAAGTGTAGGCATTGGACAGTGGCCGACAGATAGACGCACTTAAGAGGTTAAAATGCAGTGGCAGCACGCGTAGGACGTGCTGTGGGGTGGTGGGCGGGCAGGGGAGGGGGGTAGTAAACTCGGACATATGACGGAACGAAGGGAAGTAATTATTACGTTCCTCCGTTCCGTCGTATGTCCGAGTTTACTACCCAGTCACCCGGCCCCTCCACCAGCCCCACCGCCCGAAGCACACCGTATGCGAGCCGCCACTGTTAAGATGTAATGTGATGTCCTTTAGTGGATGACTCCTGTAAGAAGGACAGCCAAGCCAGTGACCAGGATTAACTCTAAGATACAGCTTTCCAAACTGTGTGGTGCGACACATTACTGTGTCGCGCCCCAGCCGTAGGTGTGTCGCGGGATGAGATGAGATGACTTCTGCTGGCAGGGGCTCTTAGAAGGGCTGAAACAACAACAAAGCCCCATTAACATGCACAAGGTCTTTAAAGACCTGTTAAGTGCTCGGGTGCGGCTGTGAGCGGTCACAGGATGCCGCACACGACGGGGGGGGATTGAGTGGGGGCTTATTTTTATTTATGCATTTTTATATAGCGCAAACTTTACCCAGAGGTGTCAGAACGCTTTACAATAGAGCGAAGTAAATTATATAAGGAATGAGAGTTGCATAGAAATAGGTAAAACTGCACTTGTGGTGAAAGTTACATTTTAACAAGTTACTGGTACATTCACGATTATAAAATACGACAAGGAGGCGCGATTCAGGTAATACGAGTACAGAATGGCTGCTTGTTTATCTCACGTAGACATAGGAAGTACAAATGTGTCATGGAGCAGACAGAGCTTCTCTCATTCAAGCAGAAAAGGTGTAGCACAGCACTTTCAACACGCATAACAGTAACTCCTCTGCATCCTATAGCCTGGACTACCTCATGCGATAACATTATCTGCCGCACATAAAATAAGCACACATGAAACTGTCCGGATATAATATGCACACCGTACTTCAGATAGCCCCCGGAAGCGAAAGTTCTGAGGCCTTTAAATGCTGAAGAATGCTAAACTGTGCACCAATCTGGAGCTCATCACGCGCTGATTCAAGTGTTTTTGGTGAATGTGTCAAGCGCTGCGTGCTGCTAAAGAGCTTCTGGTTGAGAGGTGCCAATTAGGCGTGACTACTGCATGGGGTCATCAAAGAGCCTTTGGCAACACCACGCCCCCTTCTGGAGTTTATCTTTTAGGAACACCGACATCAAACGCCTAAAACGGGCCCTCCCTATCCCAAATGTCAGCTTGCAGTTGCATTGGTAGCATGCTGCCCCTGGTATGCAGTTTGGAAGTAATCTGCATGTCAACCAAGGGCGGCTGAAGGCAGACAACTGAGCTGAAAACAGATAACAACCCATATAGAGTTTGTCTGTGGCCTCACTGAAAACAGAGGTTTTAGAATGGACTCGCGCCACCCGACTGCATCGTGTTTTGGTTCCACGTCTATTGCAGTTTTTAAGACGCAGACAGAGTTCAGTTTATGACTACAAGCTGGACACTTTAATCATTGTCCGGCTCAGGCCATGGAAAACGGATGAGAAGTAAAGAAAGTAGGGCAGTGCTTAATTTGAGCAGGAGCTCTTCTAAGAAAGCAACTAATATGATAAATAATGGTAGAAAACATCCTTTATGCTTTACCATGCAGCTTTTGCCAAACTTTTTGTTGTTGAGCAAACTAGAGCCAAAGGTATCAGAGCGCTTTACATGAGCACCAGTTGTGTTACAGACAGACACTTGCATTTTTGTGTGTGTGTGTGGAGTTGTGTGGGTGTGTGTGAGTGGGGTGTGTGTGGGGTGTGGTTGTGTGTGTGGGGTGTGTGTGTGTGGGGTGTGTGTGTGTGTGGGGTGTGTGTGTGGGGGGTGTGTGTGTGTGTGTGGGGTGTGTGTGTGGGGGTGGGTGTGGGGGTGTGTGGGGTGTGTGGGTTTGTGTGTCTGGGGGTTGTGTGGGGGGTGTGGGGTGTGTGTGGGTTGTGTGTGTGGGGGGGTGTATGGGGGTGTGTGTCTGTGGGGTGTGTGTGTGGGGGTGTGTGTGGGTGGGGTGTGGGGGGGTGTGTGTGGGGGGTGTGTGTGTTTTGGTGTGTGTGAGGTTGTGTGTGGGGGGTTGTGTGGGGTGTGTGTGTGGGATGGTGTGTCTGTGGGGTGGTGTGTGTGGGGTTGTGTGTGGGGTGGGGTATGTGTGTGTGGAGTGTGGGGCCTGAACCCACCATAGGTGGTTCGGGCTCGCTCGCTGCGCTTCTTTGCGTTACCGTGTCCCTGAATTTTTTTTCACAAAAAGGTGTGTCACCAACATGAAAAGTTTGGAAAGCTGTGCTCTAAGGGCATGAGCACAAGCTGAGGCATGACAATATTTGGTATATGCAACAAACATATTAAAAATATTCTTAGTAGTTCAAAAAAAATTGCATTCCTTTGTGATGGCAGGAGTGTTTCTCTTTAGTTCATTAGATTATATCAGCACATTCACCGTCATTTACTAGAAATTATATCTTATAAACATGAATTTAGAAACGTTCATGAGCCACCTTCTCCCTACCATGAAGACGATGCCTTTAGTGTACCAAGAGGCAAATCTTGTGTTATGTACCCTCTGCATATTTGCCTTAGGAAGTTATTGTAAGCCATGTATAAGACAGGATTTTGTATTTCACACATCCTGAATTTATGTATTCGAAGGTACTCTCAAATGTGGGAAAAGAGGTACGGTAAATGAGGTGATTGCCTAGGCTCATACAAATTAGTAAAACGACAAGACCTGACTTGATCACAGTTTTTCAGTTTTTTTCACATTGTACAATTCTGCCACTAGATGGGTATCTCTTTCTAATTTTACTCCAAAGGTTAATGCTTCATGTTTCATCCTTTGAGGAGCTTTTCTAGTAGTAGTAGTAGTAGAAGTAGTAATAGTAGTAGAATACTTTATTGTTTAAAGCGTACATAAAACTAGGTACAATAATTGTTTTCCCTAAAACACATTACAAAATATTAGTTAAAATCATATTAAAATTAAAACACAGTTAATTATTTTCCTCCTAAAGCTTAATGGCCTGCCTCAAGAAGCTTACCAGGTTACCCATAGCTTTTACAGTGCCACCTTTGAAGCAAAATAATACAGCCTCTGAGATTGTTCTCATGCCCTCTGCAATAAACATTGGCTTTAAGTATTTTTTCAGTGCATCTACTAGGGCTGGACATAGGCGCATTATATGTTCAATTTTCTCTTCGGCTGAGTTACACATCCTACATGACTTACAGTCCTTTAATTTCCATGTGACATCAAAAACCTTACAGGGTTGGCAAAAACCTACATCACATGAAGAGGATTTTCTCCTAGGGCCACAGATTAAAATCAAAATAGGATTGCCTTACGCTTGATAAGGTCTCTCTGAGAGGAGCTGAATCAATACACATTTAAATAAATACAGGTACCACATGTTAATTCAATAACTGTTTCTGTATAAAGTTACAAAGTTAAGGGAAGGCTGTGTAGTCAATTTTAATGATGACCCCAGCAGCTGCTTATGATTTTACAAAAACATCGAATTTAGGAATGGCTGAAAACCTCAGTAAAAGCAAATATATGTTTAGCAAAACAATATATCAAACACCATTAACACTCTTCACATTGACAGAAGTGAAATGCAGAGCTCAACCACAGTCAGATTTTTATGGCAGAGCATATGCAGTGGAAGATTTTTGTATTTTTACTGACTGCCTGGGGGTGGGAGCAGAGACTGTACAGCTGTTCACTCTCTCCCTTTCTTTATGAGGACCATGACTGTGCAAAGCTGGAATGGACCTTTGCTGGAGGAAAGGCACAGGGAAATGGAGGATTGCAGAATGAGAATGTGGTCTATGGGCAGAAGCCACGTGAAGGTTCAACTCATTTCGAGGGTTCAAAGGGTCCTTGAGCTGAGCATGAATCCAGCATCTGGCTCGAGCTGTCAGTGGCTCACACACATCTAGTTCATATCAAGTATTTTCAGAGATTTGAAGAATGCAGAGCCACCAAGAGGCTCATGTATCATGTGACATTATGTGCCAAAACTAACTTTTAGCTCAAATGCACTTTACATTCTGGGATTCGAATTTCAATGTTTCTAATTCAATATGTGGTGCTTTTTTATGTTCGTTTATCAGGGTAACACATATATTTGGAAACTCTGCATTGTTAAAGCACTTTCTGATAATTATTAGAACTTTCAGTGGTAACACAAGGAGGTGTCCTAGTAATGCTGCATGCCTCCAGTCCACTCTGGAATTCATTAGTTCATTCATTCGCCTCCAATTAATTTATGGAAGTCTTTACAGAAACCTTTTTTGAGAAAATGATTATTTATTGGTTGGGGTGGATTGAGATCCACCACAGGTAATAAAATCACTATCTTGTTAGGTCCAGTTATAGCTTTCATTGATTTAAACCTGAGCTCAATCCCCGATAGCTATGACACAGAGCAGACAGGCTTAACTGTCAATAACACAACACATTAACAATCACATTCCAATTTACAAAATTAGAGAATAATTTAATGGGCAGAATGGCACCAGAACAGAAACAATCCAATAAGGGGGAACCAGAGATTGGAATTTTTAAAGATTTTGGCAAAAATCTCAACAAAGAAGCTCAAAGTGACAGTAGTAGTCAATGGTCATAGCAGACTGGGTCCTAGGTGTGATTTCAGACTGACCACAATGGATACGCCAAACAGGTTTGATGCAGTCAGAGGTTTTACGCAGAGTCTTAGTCTTTTTTCTGGAAGTCAAATCCTTCGACAGGCCAAGGCAGCAGACTGTATCCGAGGATGGCTCCATGGCATTGGATAGGCATCGGAAGACGTTCCGGTTTAGCTCTTGGTTTGGGGGAAAAGTTCACAGTGAAAATATTTGACATTTGCACCCTGGGAATAACTCTCGCTGGTTGGATAATGTTGCCACTGTCACCTGGTCAAGATTTAAGCCTTTTTGTGGATCTCAAAATCTTCTAGATGGGCAAGGCTGTAGGCTGTGTCCGGTAAAGGTGCCAAAAGGCTGGATACCTGCTTGCCGAGGTCCCACAGAAATGGATGCAGAGAAGCTCCAAGCAGAGGAAACCTGTTTAGTCAGGCCAGAGAGGTTGTACCTTGAGCGCATCTGCTTGGCTGGTCTGTCCTTGTACTCTAAAGGCGTTGAAGTCCAAACATTTTTAGTCCCAGGTTTTCATTTTTAAGAGTGCTAGGGTATTAGGAGAAGTCCAGGTAGAAATAACCAAGGGTCTTAGGACCTCAGTAACAGCACTTGGGTGTCAAGACTCACTTCAGCAGGGTCCACCAGCAAGGTCAGGGTCAGGTCTAGTTGGTATTAGTCAGCTGGGTACTTCAGAAAAAAGCCACTTACAGCTTGTTGTGGCCCTGTTTTTTTACACAAGAGTTCAGCTCAAAGACCTTTGTAGCAGTGGCGGTGCGTCCATTGGGGGCGTTGGGGCGTTGCCCCACTAGCCATGGACGACCCCACACGCCACAAATGCATTTAAAGGCTTTTTACAAAATGCATCGATCGATGTCTGATAAATAAATCATCTAGCGCACTTCGCGCTACCTGCCCGGAAAAGCCAGACAGAATCGGGCATCGTTTAGGAAGTGGGCCGTGGGGGGCGGGGCTGCGGGAGAGAGTGACAGGAGGCAGCGCACAACAGAGCAGTCGGAGACTCCGAGTAGACAGCGCAACAATGCGCATGTGGAATCCAGGAGTCTTACAAATTTCTACTTGCCTGCGCATGCGCATAGTAGTAGACCGTACCTCCCCCCCCCCTCTATGGTACTCGAGACACAGGGACTGCCAGGCAGGGACCAGGTGCCCCCGGTCTCCTAATGGGCAGATAGTATCCTGCTCGTAGCCCAATCCTGGCGCAGTGTTGCTGTTAACGCTGCGCCAGGATTGGCTGCTGCAGCAGGATGGTGGCGCGCGTGGGTGTTGGCTGCTCTGATTAGGGACCGCACTGTATGGCCAATCACCATATGGCTAATTCCAGCCCATGTCGAGGTGATTGGCCATTTCTACGCTATCTGTCACGTGACTGTGCGTGCTGCACTGCTGCCTGGCACAACAACAAGTAGTAAAAAAGAAAGTGAAACTGTGAAAGTAGTAAAGTACAGAGAATCACGAATAAACGAAGAGTCTAGTCACAACAAGACCAGTGAGTAGAGAGACTAGTGACCACCAGCAGTCTGTCTGTTCATTCCACTCGAGTCGAGTCTCCAGTTCGTCGTCTTTGGTTGTGTGTAAACTAAGTGCGAGCTGAGGGAGTCTCTAGACTGTGCCACAGACTGTACGGGTCCGGACCGCCACACCACCCACCACCACGTGAGTTTTTTCCTGTGCCGCCACTCCAGCACTAGTAGCACTGATGATAAGCCTGGCATAATAATGATAATGCATTCTTTTTAATGATGCTGTCACGCGCACACTGACGGCGATTATGGTGGTGAGACTGGAATGCACACACAGCCGAGATTTGCTGCAGCCTGGGTATGTAATGTAAAAGAAAAACGGCCCTGTGTATTAACACACCATCGCATGGACAAGAATCGAGTTCCTGCGATGAGAAACAATCTGGAGGAAAGCCCAGCATTACCCGTGCATACATGATGTCATGGATAATAATGCTCAGCGTAGGTCAAAGCTACAAAAATCCAACACATCACGCTCCTCTGCCAGCTGAACTGTTTAACCGGGATTAACAATAAAACTGAAATTCCATTTAAACGCATAACTGAGTAACACATGTCCGCACAGGAAGAGAGCACACATGGCTGGCGCTGATTGTGCAAATGAGGAGTTAGTCGGGGAGTTAAGAATAATTATCGGTCACCATTTGCAAAGCACACGTTTAGAGAATATTGCCAGTTGGCGCTACATTATTTTCAAGCGCTGCGCAGCCTACAAATTGTAGCCTTTTTAGAGTTATGCACACAGTTGGTTTACACAGACAGTAGCAATATTGTAGTGAAACAGTGCGGTGTCGTATCTACAAAACGTGTGTACCCATGATGTCGTCTGTGATGCAAACAGTGCTGTACTAATGTAATGGTCGGCCTAATTTAGTGTTGTGCCGATGAGCACAGGTCCGTCCTGATAAAGCGCTATTTTGCAGTTGAGCGCTATCGTCACTTATGTGGCCCCCCTGAGAGTGATTTAGGTGCTATCTGCAACTTCCACAAAGGTTACACATATTACACAATGGAAAAATGACGCAATGTTACCCATCCCGAATCATGGTCATTGTTTGGACCTGTTATCTTTTGGAGCTAGGAATTTCACGCACAGCCGGGTCACGCCACATTGCATGACCAGCTGATGTGTCACTGCATGGATGTGTTTGTGCTGTTTCAAGTCCTGGGGGGGGGGGGGGGGGGGGGTGCTGTTCCTGGGTGTGCTTGTGCTGTTCCTAGGAGTGTTTGTGCTGTTCGTGGTGTGTTTTTGCTGTTCCTAGTCCTAGTGGTGTTTTTAGTGTTCCTGGGGGTGTTTGTGCTGTTCACTAGAAAGCAATTGCAGTTTTTATCGGTCTATGCTTTGTGTGTTTTTTGGATCCATCCCTGGGGGTGAATCCCTGGAACGCCGTAGGTGGTTCAGGCTCGCCTGCTCCGCCCCACCACTTTTAAATGTCACCAGCCGCCACTGCTTTGTAGTCGACTTGTTTGCCTAGGGACAGGTGGGAGCGGGTCCAGACCTTCAGGTGGCCTCCTCACAAGTCACAAATAAGAGGTGCAGTCCTTCTTCTGTGCTTCCACAGGTCTAGAGTGTTGTGAAGACAGTGTCTTGGGGTGCCACATTTATGCCTGGCTCTAGCTTATGGGTTGAGTGACTCATGGCCCCTCCTTAACTAATAGAGTAAAATATCCTAGGGTTAACCTAACCTACTTTTGTAGCAGTTCCTTTGTGCCCTACTGCAAATAATTCCATACAGCCCCTTGCTCACTAAATCCAACATAGAGAAACCCTTCTTCCCTTGTGCAGAGCTTGTGTTCCCACCTAGAGTTGTGTTCAGAGTAATATACAGTCTTTCCTCTTCGGACACTCCAATAATTTCTATGACTGGGAGGACAAAGGAAGGAGACTGTTCAGGTGTCATCTGACATCTCGTTGGGATAGAGTTGCTCTTTGAAGTAAATTCAGTTCCTGGTTACAGCCCAACTGGTATTCCTGTCATGGAAACAAAAACACCACACACCCAGACCATTTCTTGCTGTGGGAGCAGTTTTCCGCATCTCATCAGGGCTGAGGGACAGATTGAGGCTAATGCAAATTAGCCTCCAGGGGCTTCAATGAGGGGAACATATCTTTCAAAAAATCCCTTTTCCTTAATATTTACTAAATATCCTTCTTCACCATTGAGTTGGTCTTTTTAATAAATGGTAAACATAGCCATCTAATATTTATTTCTAGCTGGCCCCTATCCTGAATTAGCAGAATTAATATTTGATATTGTGATGTTTCTCTGTCAGCCAGCCAGCCAGCCAGCCTTCCTACAGTGAAAATCACTAATGGGTAAGGACGTGCTAACTTTATTTTCAGGAAAGTGAGGAGGAGCTGGAGAATCTTGATTCTGAGGTTCGAGAGCTTGAGAAAGTTAATTGTAGAGTACACTCTAGGCAGTTGTGGAGACAGTTAGTGGGTGTTAGGGCCCACAAGCTAGTATTATGGATAAAGAGGAATATACCCTTCTCAGACTAAAAAAACATATTACAAAGCGGGAAATAAAGCAGGCATATTTTTGGCCTGTAAATTGCGGGCTAAGACAGTTAAAGACATGATCACAGCAATCAAAACCAAAGCAGGTGACTTCACACATAAAGATGATAAAATAGGGAATACATTTAGGAATTTGTATAAAGAACTGTATACAGCAGAACTAAGAGTGGATGAGGATCTTGAGGAGTGACTGGAGAGGACCAATTTAACTTGCCTAATGCAATGCAGGAAAGATTCATTGAACATAAAGAAATGATTAGCAAAATGGTTAGGACAAGGCTGAATAAAACTCCTGGCCATGATAGATATCCCAGCATATTTTATTTTATAAAATCTTCTGTTCACCACTTGCCCCCATTTTACAGTGTTTACTCAATTCCTTTGGAGAAGAGCTGGTGTTGACAGATACTGTGAGAGGGGCATTAGTTGTGGCGCTGCCCAAACCGGGGAATGACCTAACTTCATTGTATGGTGCAATCTCATTGTTGAACACTGATGTATATTGTTTATTAGCCTTTTGGCAGTGAGGCTGGCCCTGCATATGCAGAGTCTTGTTGAACTCAAACAGATGGGATTTATACCTGCATGGGGAACATTGGACATTACTAAAAGAGTAATTCATCTCTTAGAAAAAGTGAGCAGAGCTAAGACTGCTACCATGCTCTTGTCTGTCAATTCTGAAAAGGCATTTGACAGAGTGTATTGGCCTTACCTCTGAAGCCTCCTTGCAGCCTCTCGGTTCAGACCTGGGTGATGAGTGGCTATGGTGTTGGTGAATGGGGAAACCTCTGACCCGTCCACCATAGAACGGAGCACACACAGGGGTGTCCAATGTCCCCTCTCCTGTATGCCCTGGGAGAGCAGGCTCGCCAGGATGTAAGCACTGGGTGAGATACGAAGTGTGAAGATGGGTTCGCATGAACCTAAAATGGTGTTGATACACCGACAACTTATGACTGATCTTGGTGGTCCATGGCAAGACAGTGCGGGAGACTTATGATCGGCTCTTACAAGTTTTACTTACTTTGCACATATTCCTGCTGTTTTTTTTTACTTTTTGCACATTTAATCATTCTGAGCAAAGTGTGAGGAAAGCTCTCTTTAAATAATGCAGCAAAGTGGCCTTTTAATGCATTTACATTTGATCGGTGCTCCAGGGCTTTATTGGAGACAGTTCTCTCCCTGGCCTTGTTCAGTGCCGGTCATACTCACCGTAGCACACGTACGGACGTCATCTTGGTTGGCAGTCTAGTTTCGTCCTTCGTATGTGGCTCATTTAATCATTCGGAGTAAAGCTCTTTTTAAATGACGCTGCTAAGAGGGCTTTTTCTGCTTTCGCATCAAATTGGTGCTTTTTATGGCCCTATTGGGCCATATTGAATGTTGTTCTCTGCTGAGCAACTAAGTGCACTCCCGCCCTTTTGACTAGAGGGCTGACGAGGGTCTCTTGATTTGCATAAGGAATTAAACATATGCAAAAGTTGCAAGTTCACTCCTAAGTAGCATGAGAGTCTAGATCCGCCTTTTAGAGGCTCCACTACTGCTGTGTATCGTGGCAAACGAGGTCTCTCCCCACTCATCACACAAAATAATAGGTATCTTTTTTTCAACCTTAATGTTCACTCATTTCCACGCCATCAGCAACATCTTTTAGACTTTTTAGAAGACCACGCCCAGGATGCCCTGTTTGAGCTGCTGACTTTGGAACTGTGGATCCTGGTTGGAGCATCAGCGTTGGGTCGACATCCTGTGATTCTGGGCAAATCTCTTAATCTCCCCGTGCCTACAGACAGACCCTGGATACCCTCACGGGTGATAAGATGTGCTGTACAAATCCATTTATTTATTTATTGATCACTGAAACCTGCCTCCAATAAGCTTCTATTCCGGACGTGATTGCAGCCCTGCCCCAAAACTACTCTACTGTGAGGAGAGATAGATTAGACAGACCACGAGGTGGGATGGGGATTGCATTTAAAGATAAATACAAATGTAAAATTCAAGATTTGCCGATCCCAGCCTGTGAAGCCGCATCTTTTGCATTGGAATTTACACCTAATTTCACTTTTTCTAGCACCCTGATCTATCGCCCGCTGGCAATGCTGGCAGCTGGGACAAGTCATTACTCAAGATTTTAGCTCCCCTAATGCTTAGATCAGCCAGCTTTGTACTACTAGGTGACTTGAGTATTTACCTAAAGGACTCTTTCTGCAACGTGTCAGACCCGAATTATACTCCAATCCACCAAGCAGGTCACTTGTTGGATGCAGTTTTCTCCAACATAAAAAAATCCACTTTCCTTGGCTTTGGTGTGATCACCTGGCAGTCCCTTTTAGTGTGCCTTACCATCCAGGGGCTACTAGATTGAGGGGCTTCTTAAATTGAATAGTAAGGACTAGCAGTTCATGGATAGTAGTCTGGACTGGCCTGGCAAGTGAAAAGTTTCAGATAAAACTCCCCGCAGATCCTAAAATTATGAGAGTTTCTGTTCAATAGAGGTCAGACCTAATAGGGTTTATAGCTACTAGGGAGGGAAACAGACCTCAGGTTAAGACAAGAGCTTGGTCAAAGCTGGACATATGGGCTCTCAATAGCCACCTGAGAAGCTTGAATCCTAATCCTTTGGAAGTGGTTAGCATAGATCTGCCTCAAATTGATGACTGGCTAGGAAGCTCTAGACCATATTCAACTCTTAAAAACCCGCCACTCCACCAGATTTCATCTCCTGGTACCATGGTTTACTGAGGAACTACAGGTAGCAAAGTCAGGCTGTAAGGTGTTGGGGAGGGCCTGGAATAATATCTATGATGACTCCTCCAAGCTTGAATATAAAATGGCTTTGAAACAGTATCACAGCCTTTGTAGAACGGCTCATGCTACATTTTTCTCAGATTAGATCACTTCAGCCCAAAACAGCCCCAAGCCACTCTTCAGAAAGTTAATGAGCTGTCTGAACCTTTTAGAATTGACCCTGTGTCTACTTTATCAATCAGGGTTCCGAGCTGGGCACAGTACAGAGTCCACCCTGCTCAGTGCCACTGAACATCTTAGGTGGCTCCTAGATGAGGGTGAGAAAGCAGCGCTGATTTTACTTGATCTCAGCACTGCCTTCGATACTGCGTCCCATGATACACTCATTCTGAGGCTGGTACAATTCAACCTGCACTTGCCTGGCTATTCTCTTTCTTAAAAGGTCAAACCTTCCAGGTTTTCTCCGGAAGTGCCTCTTTCAAGTGTCATGCATTGACTTTAGGTGTCCCACAAGGATCAGCTCCAAGCCTGGCATTTTTCAAGATCTATGTTTATCCCTTGGCCAACCTGGTAGGTCTTGCATTATTCTCCTATGCAGATGACACTCAAGTCATCTTTTCTTTATCATCTGATCAGGACCACCTATCAGCATTGTTGAACTCAAGTTTGACTCTTATAGCATCTTGGTTGACCAACTCCTCTCTAAATTTGAACTGAGAAAAAACTGAGATGCTGCTACCTCTGTGGGGGCCTCAGCCCTGAAACGCTTTGGGTGATATTCCCGTCCCTCCTATCAAAGTTAAGAATCTTAACTTTTCAGTAGACTTCAAGCTTTCTATGAAGCCTCAGATGGCAAAGGTGTCTGAGGTCTGCTTTGTTACCTTGAAATGGCTTTGGAAATTCATCTTCATTCTTCCCATATCTGCTCAAAGAATGGTCCTCAAGGCACTTATTCTGTCCCGCCTAGATTATGGCAACATCCTTTACTTGGAGGGAGGGAAATTTTAAGGATTTTTGGGGCCTGGGGCCAAATGTATTTTTGGGGCCCCTGTTCAGAACAGTTTTAAATTTATGATCCAGTTTCATCTTTTTCATGCCCTCTTTGGCCAAGTCACTGACAGTGCACAGCACTGTCTAAATTCTAAATGTGTTCACATCTAATATTTAGTGATCATGATGTGCATTTTCAAAACTGTAACAGCAGCTGCTCAATAATATTACTGCAAATAATCTCTGTGACAAACTCTACTTTCTCATATGTGAGGACCTGTTTTAATCTAAAATATTTTTTTTTAATATATGTCGCATGAAACATAAACTTATATTTCTTGACAAAATGACTCTCACACATCACTCACATTAAAAATACATTAAAGCAAAACGGTATTTCAAAGAATCTGTTTAAGAATTATTCAAGGTGATCAGGGCAGAACAGAGTTGGCTCTGTCAGGGAGTCCCCTGAAATGCTGTGGTCCGGGGTCAGAGCTACTTTGCCCATGACTTAAAATGTCTTTGCTTGGGGGTCGACAAAGCCTCCATAAAAAGTTTGCAGGTGGTGCAGAAGGCAGCCATCAGACTGATTTACAGACTGCCAAATCATGCTTTGGCTACTCTCTTCGCCCTGAGCTTCACTGGCTAAGGGTGGTGAAACATATTCAATTTAAGGCTCATTGCTACATTTTCAAAGCAAGAGCAGATGTTGCCCCCAGCCACATCATCGGGCTGTGAAAACGGAACCACCTGCACATCATCTGCACTCGAGCAACCGCTCCCTAGGCACTGTACCCAGGATCACACAAACTTACATGGGAGGCCGCTCCTTTGCGTACCTCGGCCCGAAACTCTGGAGCGCTTTACCGGAACATCTGAGGTTCAGCACCTCTTTGCACACCTTTTGCAGACAATTAAAGACCGGGTTGTCCTGAGTTAGCTGGGCTGGGAGCAGTCTTGCCTATTGACAAAGCGCCAGGCAACCCTAAGTGGGTACCTTGAGCAATAAAAGGGTCTTAACTTTAAAATACAACTTACTTCTGGGAGGCCTCTAGTGGTTAGGAAATGTGAAGCCAGTGGCGTTGTGAACACCCCGCTTTCATAGCTTAAGCATAGTGGTGGTGTTGACAATTATAGTTAATTATGGCCCTATCCTGGCTGCAGCTTTGCAGACAAAAGATATTAAAAGTTATTAAAACATCAAAAGTAAAGGAAAATGATAAACAACGCAGAGATCAGGAGTTAACCAGGACAAAGACAACCACAATTAACCACAGTAAACAAGATTTACATGGGTGGGTGAAAAAGTGTCTGTAATGATGAAAGGCTGGATGAATGGGTGGATGGATAAATAGACGGCTGGATGGAAGGATGAAAGGATGAATTGGTGGATTGATAATAGGAGGGCAAATTGCTGAATGGATGAAAACGAATGGACGGATGAATAGGTAAAAGTATGGAGGAATGGTTGGAAGTGTGAGTAGAAGGATGGATGAATGACAGCAATGATGAGAGGGTAGATGGATGAAATGGTGAAAGGATGGATGTAAGGGTGGAAACATTAATAGATGGATGGATGCATGACACGCTTAAAGGATGGAGAAATAGATGGACAGAAGGCTGGATTAAGGGATCTCATCTAGAGTAGGTAGAGTTTACTCGATTTTCCCACCTGACGATGTTTGAGGGAAAGATCAGAGTGCAGGGTATTTTAATTTTCTGGCTACTCCCTTGGTGGAAGCTGTGAAAATGACAACTTTTTCCAGTGTTTTATTCTTAATACAGGCCCTCCAGTGTGGCCCCGCACTGATGTCTGCTCGAAGTTCAGAAATTCATAAATAACTTCGTATGGGGAGGAAAGAAACCTAGAGCCACTTCCATCGCGTATTGCCACACAAAAGGGGGAGGTTTGGCAATCACCTTTATTGCTGATTATTGTGGATAATTATCGAGCAGCACATCTTCACTATATCTTGACATGGATTAGGCCATATAGTGAGAAGAACTGATGCTTCATGGACCAGGCACCAGCGGGAGATCATATTTAGAAGGCAATATTGCTGCCTACATTACTCATGACATGAGGATTACAGTCATCACTGGTCACTAATGTGACATTAGAGGCATGGGATGCAGTGGTGTTGAAGAGTCACTAGTTTTCCTTTACCGCTCACACCGATCTTGTGTAAACCAGAGTTCACCCCTGCATATCTGACAGGGTTGTGCATAGCATGGCAAGAAGTGGGCAGCAAGCGAGTAGACAATCTGTAGGACAGGAATGGCCTTAACTTTTTCGAACAAATCAGACAGGAATTTGGGATTTCCTGGGATCCCTGAAAAGGAACCCTTAAATTATTATCCAAAGTGAGTCAGCCAGTGGAAAATTAAGTGATAATGTACCAATATTATCATTTTTTTCCACTGACTGAGCAAGGGAGCCTTAGGCAGAGCAAGGCTGGGCCGGAGAGGGCAGAGAGGAGGGGGTAGTGTGAACTGTAAAGTGCGCATGTCAGTTTGGCCAGCCATCTTAGCCCGGCCGAACAAACATGCACACTTAGATTTCTCCAACCTGGCGCTGTTGCAAATCCGGGTTTTAGAAACGCCACAGGTACTAAGGCACTGTCTAAGCGGCAGACGAGGCCACTCAAACCAGTCCTGGCACTGCTCTCATGCCATGAGCATCTGGATTGGGTGGGGCGCCTCTGCTGGTGTCCCAGGGACTGCTGGGACACCATCAAGAGAAGAGAAGCACTGATGCATCAGTGGCAGGACAGGTATATTTTTTTCAATTATATCTCCCTTACCCTCCTTCCCTGTTCACCCACTGGAGTTTTGTGGTGGTCACCACTGTCTTTCAGGAGGGAAATCAAGGAGCAAGCTGCGGGTCAATTGACTGCTTCTGAATGTTGGTTACTGACGAAGGAAGGGGAGAGGGGGGTCCACTCTGAGATTCATCAGTTCCCGAGCACAGGTACATATTGGGCAAAACCTGAGGACAGAAATGATGGGGGAACAGAGATGGGGCAACAGTTAAGTAATAGGCAATTACAAGATATTTTTGCCAGAGCAGGAACTAGACCCAGGGCATTGAGGGCCGGGCAAGTCCATATTAAAAAATGACCCTGGCAGCTGGCTCAGTATTTGTGAAATCGAGAAGGAGCAGGTGCTGAAAGTAGAGGTCTGGCCTTAAGGGGTGCGTCAGCATCCCTCCAAAAACCATGCTGGAGTTCAGAAGGTGAATGAGCAATAGAAAAACCTTTAAATGTTGTTTTAATCTTGTTATATTCGCTGCGATGTTCCAGGACAGGTTAGATGTCAGGCTATGTCTTTTGACAAATTGCTGCTTATTCTTTTACTGTGGAAATGTTGTTTGCTTTTCTTTCTATGGAAAGTGAGAGGATTATTTAAAGTGAACAAAGTGACAATCTCACTGGAGTACAGGTAGGGCCACTAGAATTGTGCAGCAGGTAATGCTCAAATGATGTGGCACGGTTGCCTAAATTATGTGGCAATGAAACACAAATTATGCATCTTAATTCAGCACATTTTGTGATGGTATTACTTCATTATTCTGCCATTACATCATTGTTTTGTCATTTCTACACATTAGCACTGTCTAGACAAAGGTAATTTCATTAGTACCAGTTCCATATCCAAATACAGGTATGAGTAACTGAAATGTGACCAATCAACCTTTGCGAAGGATCTTTCACTGAGCAACAGCACGTTGATTTTTTAGAAGATCAAAACAAATGTTGCTGATACACAAATGCTAAATATGGTATTGTATTGTATTGCAGAATTGATTTACTACCCCTAGGTGTGGCACTGAAGGGCTTACCTAGAAGTTCAGCAGGCTACACCATATACGGTGGTGTGTGGTTGGAAGGGTGTTTTTTTGGATTTGTGATCCAATGTGTGAAGTGTTTCCATGTTGTGCAAGGTGAGATTATTGTGTTATGTGATGCCATGTGAGGGGCATGGTGAAATGTGAGAGACAGAGATGCACAGCTTTGAAGCAGGTCCTTTTATAGTATTTCTTCTGATTATAGTCTGCTTATCTAGTTAATACACTGGGCTGTCCAATCAGAAACGTTGTGTATGGCATTGTTCGAAAAAAAAAGTGGAGAGATCTGCTGGGATAGTCATTGTTACTATCATTCCATATCTGATTGTCACTGTGAGACACCTATATTGTATTTGATACTTGGGACCTGCAGTTGTGGACGAGATTAAAGCCCGACCATAGTGAGCAACAGATTTCTCAGTAATTCTATGTCTGTTCAATTAGTGATTCAGAAAAAGGGTTGGTGATGAACAGAGTGTCTGAATTAAGCAGACCACTCTTACCCAGTCCAAAGATCAGGGCTTGATCCATCACCGTTATTTATCTCACTGCACCATCCCAGCTCAGAACCTGGCTATATGCAAATCAGTCTGTCCCTGAAACCGGTCCCCGGTAGCTTGTCTCCTTTCTGGTGAAGAATTGGCTTGGTAGTTTAGTCTGCCCTGTTCCCATGATGCACTGGGCCAGGGAAAGACTGATTTGCATATAGCCAGGTTCATCACCACCCCCTTTTCTGTTCAATTAGTGATGGCTGGTTTATTGGCTGCACAGTACTGGTTATGGACAACACTCATAGCAGATATGTCTTAAGTGAATATAAGAGGTGTAAGTTGCAGTTGGCTGTCAACCACTGAGTCTTATGGTATTAGCATTCGTGTGGACCCAACATGTTATACTTTAAATTACATAACTATATGAAAAATAGATTAACAATAGGTCAGCTCTCCTTAACTTACCTGCCTATTGAAATTAGCTTGCTGGGTTAGTTTGTTTCCACTCTATGTATTGCAACCTGAAGACCGAGCTTGAGGGTGTAACTGCCTTTCTGAGTTCTGTTGCTGGGATGTGTAGTGGTGTAATTGTCTTCGAAATAGCCATGTTTTCAATTGTCCTCTGTAGTGTACTTGCTCCTGGATGCTTTGAATGCTGGCTGGAAGTGAGTCTCAGACCTTGGCATCTTGAACTCAGAAAACAGTGCCTCCTAGGGATTTCTTATGATCAGATGGTTTGATGAGAAGAGGTGCAAGTCTTAAGAGCACTGTATTGTTTCGTTTCCATTGCTTGAATTTAGCTTTTAGGTAAAGAAGTCCTTTACCTTGGAGCCTCTGTGTAGCCTTGAATGTTTCTAGAGTCATGTGCTTAGAAGAAGCATTTTGGATGCGTTGTATTTTGCATATGATGGATGCGGTTACGCCAAGGTTTAGGCTGTTGGTATATTCCAACTTGGAGATTATAAGTGTGAGGATTGCAATTTCTGTTAGTATCCAAGGTATGGGAGGATGCAACTGAGTGTTTTATTGTGTAGCAGGCAGTCTGTTTAACACTGATCACATGTAGTACGAAGTAAAGGTCTGAGAACAAGGTTACCCCTATGTCAGACTTCTTTTGATATTGTTGGAGGGACCACTTGTTCCTTTGACCATATGGTGGTAGGCTGGTATTTTTGTCATTATCTGCAGGTCATAATCTCCGTCTTTGTGGTATTTAGCTTTAGATGGGTATTAACCGTCCATGTGTTTATGACCCGAAGACAGTCATTACGTTTTAAAATATAGACGTCTTCAGCACCATTCACTTCTAAAATATTTGGGGAGTCGGTGCTTGTTAATTCAGCTAAACCCCCTCATAACCACGGTAGGCTTTCGTTTTCACTGGATAAGATTTACAGGTCTCTCATGGTTAGTAAGGGCAGAAAAGCTCCTGGCCCAGACGGCATCCTCATTGATCTCTTTAAGGGCAACTTTTATGGGCCCCATTCTCACTTTGGTGCTGGGGCATACTGAAGCTCTGGTTTCTTGAACACTTGGTCGTATTCCTTAATTGACCCCATCTTCAAGAAGGGGAACCACTCTGACCCAGCCTGCTATCGCCCTTTCTCATTACTCGAATTCCTAGTGAAAGGCCCAGGCTGAATTTTACTGAATAGATTAGAAGAGTGGGGAGAAAATAACAAGATACTCTCTGATTTACAGTATTGTTTTCACAGAGGCCTGGGGACGATCGAGAAGGGACTTAATCTCAACTTCGCTAGTTTGAAAGAACAGGCCACTTGTTTTGAGCATGTGTTGATCTATCTAGTGCTTTCAACTGTATTTTGCAAGATTAACTCTGGACTAATATGTCATAGCTTGTAGTAGACCCCCCGATGATATCTTTTCTCAGTGAGTTGTCCTTGGGGAGCATAGTTAAGGTACACTACAGTCTCAGGGGTGAATTTACCCCTGCGATCATCATAGAGAGAGGGATCAGGCAGGGTTTTGTCCTCACCACTTTCTTGTTTACTTTGTGTATTAACAGCTTATGCACTGTTTTGACCCAGAACTTCAGGGACCGTACTCAGATTTGGCACCACCCAATCCCAGCTCTGCTCTATGCACTGCTCTACGCTGACAACATCTTTCTTATGTTAAATACCCCAAAGGGCCTACAGCAGCTACTCACTTGATTTGTTAATCATATGCAGGATCTGAGCCTAACTGTGAACCTGGATAAAACATTCATAATGAAATGTGGGAGAAAAATCTCAAATTGTTGTGATTAAGGTGGGACACTAACTGTTTGAAGGAGGGTCTGTGAAGGAGGCAATCCACTGCATCAGCGCGCTCTCTCAGCACACGAGGCTCCCAGCGCCCAAACCCACTCCTCGCCGCACCCGCTCCGCGGGTGCCGCTTCGCTGGTGAGCCCCGGTGTGTGCAGCTTCGTGGGAGCACTTGGAAGGTCCGTGGCGGCAAGGCGGTAAGGGGCGCGAGGCACCAGCGGGGCTGCGAGCGTGCAGGGACTTCATTTCCCAGAAGTCCCTGCGAGACCAAGGAAGAGCTTCCGGTCCGCTCTCCCTGCTGGCCCGCCCCCCGCCCACCAAAGGACTTTTAAAAAGCGTACTTGCACTTCCCATTTCGTGGGACACTAACTGTTTGAAGGAGGGTCTGTGAAGGAGGCAATCCACTGCATCAGCGCGCTCTCTCAGCACACGAGGCTCCCAGCGCCCAAACCCACTCCTCGCCGCACCCGCTCCGCGGGTGCCGCTTCGCTGGTGAGCCCCGGTGTGTGCAGCTTCGTGGGAGCACTTGGAAGGTCCGTGGCGGCAAGGCGGTAAGGGGCGCGAGGCACCAGCGGGGCTGCGAGCGTGCAGGGACTTCATTTCCCAGAAGTCCCTGCGAGACCAAGGAAGAGCTTCCGGTCCGCTCTCCCTGCTGGCCCGCCCCCCGCCCACCAAAGGACTTTTAAAAAGCGTACTTGCACTTCCCATTTCGTGGGACACTAACTGTTTGAAGGAGGGTCTGTGAAGGAGGCAATCCACTGCATCAGCGCGCTCTCTCAGCACACGAGGCTCCCAGCGCCCAAACCCACTCCTCGCCGCACCCGCTCCGCGGGTGCCGCTTCGCTGGTGAGCCCCGGTGTGTGCAGCTTCGTGGGAGCACTTGGAAGGTCCGTGGCGGCAAGGCGGTAAGGGGCGCGAGGCACCAGCGGGGCTGCGAGCGTGCAGGGACTTCATTTCCCAGAAGTCCCTGCGAGACCAAGGAAGAGCTTCCGGTCCGCTCTCCCTGCTGGCCCGCCCCCCGCCCAAAGAGCCGCCTACAAAAAGCCATTTCACTCCCGCAGCGCGGGACGCAGCCCGGGCTAAGACTGGGCAAAGACAGGGCCGTTTTAGGCCGTTAGAGGCTGTTAGAGACTGGGCTGGGCCACCCCATTTCGATGTTCGAGTCGACCTCTAAACTCCAACCCAGCATGGCTACCCGAGAGTTTAGAGACAGAGCAGCCAAATCAAAATTAAAAAATGGCACACTGGACGATTTCATCACCAGGACCCACACTGCAATTGATAACGAAATAACCAAGATGCAACACAGGGTGTCACTAGAACTTGAAGCTGCCAGACGACTGTCAGTGGAGTTGACTGCCGCTAAAAAATCCTCCCTTGGCCCTATTGCCTGGGCAAAAAGTCCTGAACGTCCGCTAGGTCCTACACCCACCCTGATTGTTACCAATGCTGATATTCACGATACAAAAGTAGCAAGATTACCCTTATCACAGGGGAACCACTTAGACAAATCAATCTCCCCCCCACTTACCCAACTGGGCGAGAATGCAGATCAAAAGGAAGGCTGTGCTGAGGGTGTTCCCTCAACATTTGAACCCTCCCCTGCCCTACAAGAAAAGGATGGTAGCCTATTCAAAGCACAAAAGCACACACATAATAAAAGGAAACGAAACCCTACTTCGGCATACTCTAGAAAAAAGGCTAAAGTAGCGAAGGTACAGCTACCAACCAAGGCACCTCCCCTTGATAAATCGCCAACACTGCAATCCTCAACTCTAGCAACATGCAGAGAAGGCACCTCCCCTCACACAGTAATTATACAGGAAAACAACGATTTCACCATAGAAAGCGATGCTGCAGGAATCCCCCTATGCTCCATCAAAGGGAAGGATGTTGAATTTCTCACTATTGTCTGGGAAACATTAAAAAAACTACTCACCCCAATAGAAAAGAGATTCACACACCTAGAGACGCAGCTACTAGAAATCGAAAAAAGTATAATAAACCTGGCAACTGTCACTATGCAGAATTCTAATTCCACATGTACAACTATAAACCTTCCCCCAGCCGTAAATTTGGACTCTACCACCGAAGCAGCAGTAATCTCGCGGCCTCCCCCCAAAGCTAAGAGACCAGGTTCGACAAACATACTTCCAACTGCCGCATGCTCTTCCCTTAACACTTCTAATACTATACCCAAGGTCAAACCAACACCCAAACCCCGAACCAAGGCTAGTGTCATCAATCCTCCTAGTGGGGCAATACCATCCACCTCAGCGGCACCTGCCCTAAGCACATCTGCCCCGACCGAGCACTCCAATGTTAGACATATTGGCCAGAGCACTAATCCTCTAACATCGCAGAGAGCTAGTACCAGTTTCATTCGATCAAGGGGATTTGTAGATCTCCCCCCAGAGGTTAGCCCCTACGTTGTGGTGCTAACTGGGGTAACTGAACTGGTACATAATCAGCACGAAAACTTTGACTCTCTCAAGAACAAGGTGATCCACTGGTTGGAAACCAACAAACCAATCCCCAACTATCTAAGGAGCAAAATCCTGATGGTACGGAGGGTACCTTGGGTAGGGACTACACAAAAGACCTCCCCCGGAGATTGTGTGATACTCACCTTTGAGGACTCTAACACTGCTCATGCCATTTATTCATGGACCAACCATAGCTCATCTACAACAATAATAGCAAGACCACTCACCTTTTTCTACCCACCACGTCCCCCAATAGCTCAGGGGGGGAACTGGAGCAGGATGCAGTCGAGGAAACACACTTGGGGAGCACAAAGTAACTGGTGGGCAGATACCCTTGGAGGTTGGAATGGGATCCCGACCTCCAATAGATATGGGTGTCTCGAGGAGGTGGACTGACTTACACATCCAGCAAACATTACACCTCCCTCACCCATTCAAACTAGCAATCACACCCACTCTCCAGACAATGCACCGTCAACCAGTACTTTAGACACACCTACGATCGGCTCTCTCCCATCAACACTACTACACACAGTGTCAAGTGACCTTAGCCTAGGGGCAGTTAGATATACCAATTGCTCTGCTATGGGTGAAATTGCTGACTTCAACCAGGGGTTGAACATTAAACTCCCCATTCCACAGAGCCACACACCAAACAGTGCTCTACTTCATACTGCCCCACCCAATCAGTGCGGGAAATTAGAAGCATTAGGGCACCGGGGAACATCAAACA